>NC_051285.1:11156164-11756164 GCF_015220745.1 Sebastes umbrosus
ACTCTTCAGCAGAGCGTTATAACTATTACCGGTTTGTTTAAAGTAGAAGTTTGGAGACATGTTTCAACTTCTTCTGCACTTACTCTGTTACCGTACAACTGTACAACTTCCAGATAAAACTCTAACGCTCACATTGTGTAATTTTATTGGTCAGTTCCCTTTAAACGTAATGTGAGGCACTTGTCATTGAATTTAAAGTGCAAAATAGTCTGCCCTCTTTATCTTCTCTGGAATAATACAGTTAGTCTTTTAATTGTCTAATGATTATGATATAATAACGCAGCAGCTATCTCCCAAAAATAATCATTTGCCCTGCATTGCCTTTTAATCAATGTAATAGGCCCCAACACTACATGTGCAGTTACAGCAGCTCCACACTTGCTCTAATGCATTTCTATTATATATTGTCATTTCTATCTGTGACCTCCATTCCCTCTCCTCATTTCCTAATCTCCATTCTGTTCCACAAACGAAAGTGTTCAAGTGAAATCTTAATCATACGCTGCAGGGCGAGAATCAGCAGGAGGAAGGAGTAATGTTTGATGGACCTAAATGTGCTTCATCTTTACAGTATCTCCTGCATAGGACAGAGTATTCCTCTCACGGTGGGGCGGATGTTTGGGCAGAGTGCTCGGTACAGTTAAAGGGTTTCTAGGACGGAATAACCGGTCTTACAGGCCTCACTCGGGAGATAACACCCTCTCCTCCTCCTTTCCCTTTCTCTGTCTGTCTTTCACTCTCTGTCACATCATTAGCAAATTCCCAATCTCTAAAACAACCCATAAACAAAGCATACATATTTGCGAAATTATTTATAGAATCTACATTTTCAGCCCAAATTGTCACGGTGTTCAAAGCTACTGAGATCCGTCTACTGTGTGAAATAGCTAATAGCCAGTTTTTTCTGGCAATGGTTTTGCGTGTTCCCTGCCATAGCCAAGACTGGATAGGTGCTATGAATAAAACATTGAATCCATTAAAAAATTAATCGCCTTTTACCTTAGGCACAAAATTATGGTGCAATTCCTCCCAGAGTGCATGTGTGTGTGTGTTCATTTGTATGTGTGCAAAGAGGTGCCTGAGTGCAAATGTTCACATGCTAATTTCTTAACTCCAATGTTGATTATTTAGATCTTAAAACCTCAAATTGAAACTATTTCCTGCTACTCCGATGGAAGAGAAATGCATGTGATACATCTAGAAACATGCATGTTTTCCAAGTTGATATTTAGGAAACAGGGACGGAGTAGCTAAAGAAAGATTCCCGTTGGGCCGGGCTGGTTGTTGGGTCGCAAGGGCCGGTGACAGTGTCCGGTAAACACAATCATTTTACAAATAGATCATGTAGGCCGTAGCGTTAGGTTCTTCGAAAGACTGTGACGACCACTGTGAATACGCTTCTGACTTTTATTCAACATCAACTTCACGTTATAGTGTTTAGCAGTAGGCTAACATGACCATGACTATATCCGCTTGGACACCAGCACCGCGTGACCCCTGAACTCTGCCGCGTGATGATGTAGGACGTCAAACAATATTACAACACCACCTAAGTGTGTTGTCTATTGTAATCTCTCTCGCTGGTGTTGGAGAAGAGGCAGTACCAAGCGCCGAGCCACGAGCCCATAACTCTAGAGTGGGCAGCTAGGATTGCTCCCCACCATTTATACCCACATATAATAATAGTAGAATAGTAAACATATAAAGACCACAATTGAAAGTTAAGAATATGAAATAAGACTGCATGTTTTGGCATGGGAACAAAATCAACACTGTTTCAGAGAGAATAGTGCAATATAGCGGAGTTACACAGTAAAGCTATAATTATACATTTCCGGTATAATAGGCTGTGAACTAATGTGGGCTGATCTTAGGCTGAAAATAAAGCCCCTGTTGGGAAATACGAGGTTTTGACCTGACAGCTATTGTATTTGTGTAAATTATGTAGATGTTTGAAAAATACAGACGGTTATTGGACGACGTGACAAAGACTCACGATGTGTAATGTTGTAGGGTTGTGTTTGTGTCCTATGAAATATTCAGGGAGTGTACATGTTGCTAACAAAACAGTGTGGACGTGCTCCTGGGTGGCTTTGGGACACAACAAGGACCTCTGGGTAGAGGGTGGAAGTGGGAGGGGGGAATTAGATGATGCAGAAAGCAAATATGAGAGAGCAGGATAGAAGAGCTGTGGCAATAAGGATCAGGGACGGATGCAAAAACAAATATGTGTAAATGTTCCTGTCTGAAATTATTAAGAAAGACTAAGACATACGATGACCTAGTTTTTGTTTTAAATGTCTCAGACAATGATTGTAATTGCACTGCATTAATTTTGAACACAATTATTTAAAATCTTCACACACAACAAAGGCTTGATAGATGTGGCAGCGCCTCAGTCAGTTTTCCAATATTTCTACCATAGTCGTATGGATCCGTCTTATTCAATCATAAACATTGATAAAATAATTTAAAATATAAATAAAAACCATCAGTATCCTACATTTTTTTTTATATAATAGAGAGTAACTCCTCTCCTCATTTTTCTGACAGCCTGAGACCTTTCACATCCTTCATCCGTCCGGTGTATTTTGCCCTGTTGTGCTCTCCCTGGGGACTCTATACTAATTAAGCCAAAGAGGTCTCTGCCGGGTAGAGGCCGAGACGACTGTTTGAAAAAGACACATGGACTGTGTGAGTGAGTGTGTGTGTGTGTGTGTGTGTGTGTGTGTGTGTGTGTATGTGTGTCGCAAAGGCCAGGCTGATTTCATGACTCCGCTGGGTACAGAAGGGATAATAAATTACAACGGAGCAGCAGCTGGGGGTCTGTGATGTGAGTGTCAATGTGTGTGAGTGTGTGTGTGTGTCTTCGGGCAAACTAGATTGAGCAAATATGTAGTTAAGTGAGTTAACACATATTCAACATCTTGCAGTGTGACAAAACTGGAAAATCTTCAGTTTGACTTGTTTTTCAGTCCTCAGTTGTATCTGGTGTAACTTCCCATATTAATAAAGGAAAATATGACAGGAGCCTTTAGTAAAATCCAAGAATTTATGTAACTTAATTGTATCATAACACATCTTGTAGTGTATTACATTGAGATCTATTTGGGGGGTGGGAGTTTATTTTATTTTATTTTATTTTATTTTATTTTATTTTTTCCAATTAATGTTTTGTTTTGAATTCTGTAATTTCTTTATGATTTTTTTGTTAATAATTTCCAATGCATATCCTCAAAACCAATCAAATAAGATCACAAAAAATCTTAATTTATGAACTGCAACAAAAAAAGAATTATATTTGGAGAGGCACCAACTTCTGGGAGAAAATTGGCAAAATTTGCATAATTATTATAACTGGCATAGAAAATTAGCACTGGTGGATTACCCATTTTTTGCCCTGGTGGTAGTCGCGATAATCAGATGTGCACTGTGCACATTAATGCCAAAACGTTTCACAAAAACCTGGGACTGAACACAGAGTCTTGGTTTAGCCAAAATACTATTGATCCTTCCGTTTGGGGAAACTGGGTCAAACATGTACAGAAGAAGGTCTATCTTATATGTTTCACTACACCCCTGTATCTTGAGTGATTCTTGTATATGTGGCAGTCTGCAATGTGTGAATTTGTTGTTGCCATGGCAATGTCAAATTTGGGCTACTTGTTCATTCATTCACTGTTGGTGACACAAAAAGGGATTCAGATTCTGCTTATTTTCATCTATTTGCATCTTTATTTTTCTTATGAATCAACATAAGAAAAACATTTGGAACAAGTATTGATCTGTCAAATGGTCATGTGTGCATGTGTGTGTATGTGTGTGTGTGTGAGTGTGTGTGTGTGTGTATAATTAAAGAATGTGCACAGATGTGTGTGAAATCAATTGAGAAACTGTGCCGCTAAAGCGAGAGTGGTTTCATTTACCTTCTGGGCACTTCTCCATGGCTGATGAGTCTGGCTGGGTGACAGGCTGAAAGGAGCCAGGACAACAGACGCTGGATGGATGTGGCGGCCAGCTTCAAGTAAGAATTCACCATTTTCATCATCTTCAACCATTTTTCTGTACTCAGATGATGTTCATGTTACAGATTAATTCAAGTCTCAAGGAGTCATTTTCTCAGCAGGTGTTGTAATTTGGATTCTAATATAATCCAGAATATATGATTCTATGGCGTAATCATGTTTCCTCAATGTGCCTCATCCAGTTCTGTTTGAGTTAGGGATTTCCTTTGTTTCCCAGAATGCATTTTAGCCATGCTCCCGGTATGGCTCTATGGATGGCAACGTTAGTCTGTCGGTCCACCACTTTGGTCCAAACTGAAAAATCTCAACAGCTATTGAATAAATGTCCACGAAATCTGGTACACAGATGCACATTAATGTCTCCCTCTGGAATGTAATACGAATTTTAATAATGTTGTTTTATCACCCGGCATCCAGCGCCATCATCAGGTCAAAATTTTAATTTGTCCAATACTTTGTTTTATGACCTGCAAAAGTAATGACATTCCCATCAGCCCATAGACTGTATATAAGAAGTGGACAAAGTCACCGTGACATCACCCATTGGTTTGTGAACTGAGCCTTGATTTCGTCATTTTGGCCATCGCCATCTTGGTTTTTGGCCGCCACTATCTTGGGTGGGAGGGTGGAGCTAAGTAAAATCGAACGTTGAATAAGACATTTTTAGGCGACCAAAATGTTATAATTAACTTCCATGAAATGAAAACACACTGTGAAAGGGTTAAAGATGTAAGACGAAAACGTGGACAACTCCCAGACCGGACAACGCCGTGGTAGCGACCTGTCAATCACAAGGTAGCCACGCCCTAAAGTATCCCCTGCTTTATGGTCAATTTGACTCTAAATGGGACCATAATTTATTAAATGAACATCATGCTGTATTGAAGAAGACTTGAAACTAGTGATTGAGACCATAAACTCATGTTTACAATGTTTACTGAGGTAATAAATCAAGTGAGAAGTAGGCTCATTTTCTCATAGACTTCTATACAATCAGACTTCTTTTTAGCAACCATAGGAGTCTACTCCTGCTGGCTATTAGAAAGAATGCAAATTTAAGGCACTTCTGCATTGACTTCACTTTTCAGACCCGGAGGTTGCCCCCTGCATCAGCCTCAGTTGTACTTTGTGTTCAGTGCTAATTAACAAATGTTAACATGCTAAACTAAGATGGTGAACTTGGTAAACATCAACATCATCAACATCGTGTCGTCATTGTGAGCATGTTAGCATGGATGCATAGTGAATGGTGACCTGTATATCAGATAAATGGAAATCAAGCCTAAATTAAACATTTTTAACGTTGCACATTGGTAGAGGTTCACAAATAAGCATGTAGCTCATTTTGTTGTGTTCATATATTAGATTTTATTTTAATCTAACTGCCAGTGATGATTGATTCGGAGCCATTTTGCAACACTTTCTTGACACTTCTGTAGTTTTTTTAGTTTTTTCGCTTAGCAGGTGATATTGTATCCCTCAGAAATCCCCCAACTCTCCGACTGGAAATAATGACCAAAGGAGCCGACATCCCCGCTCAGCTGCTAGCCGACTTTGTTTGTCATGTCAGAGACTGCAGCTACTTCTCTCACTCAAAACACAGCATGTCTCGTATGGAGGTTGGTGCACAAATTGGTATCTCTAAGTCTGTTGATCCAAAAAGTCTGTTTGTTGTCCTTTGACCTGCTAGTTGTACACCGACTTGGGCTGCGGCCTCTTGTAAGGTCTGTGAACGGTGGCGTTCATTGTCTGTGTTTGTCTTTCTCTTGTTTTCTCTTTCCTGTGTGTCTGTACACACACACACACGAACACACACACAGTGCTGACAGAGGCTAAAAGAAAGAGCAATGGACAGAGGAATGCTGAGTCAAGCAGACCTCAGCCACCCGCTGCCCCAATAAAGGTACAGAGCATGTGGCCTCATCAATAATGAAAAGTCCTCCTTTAAAGCCCTGAAAGTCACTGATATATTTGTGTGTGTGTCAGTAAAAAAAAGAAAAATAAGGCGTGCTTGAGTGACGTTAGTTAATTTACTAAGACATAGTCTGTGTATCTGTGGTTGTGAGAGGGACACAAGAAGATATGGGTTAGGCTTATGGTATTTCCAGATCACTTTAACTGCAAGGTGGAGCTCCAAGTGTCTCTTATCAGCCGACACAGCTGTACCTCCGAGGACACTGTGATGTACTCTGATGTGTGTGTCAGCCAGTCTGAATGATGTGCACACTGTGACTACCAGCTGGAGGTTTCCAGACATGACAACACATTACTCCCTCCAGCAACTCTGTAATCCCCCAAATCTCACTTCCTTCCACTGTGAATTGAGGATTTTTTGGTAAAAGTTCCTAAAAGCTCAACCTCACACCACATAAGTGCAATCATTTCACGTTGCATTGCTTTGATCTCTCAAAGTCATCACTCGTTAATTCATTAATTGGGTATGTTTTGTGTATCTGGGCCACTTCTGTGTTTATTTAACATTGTGTGTTTAATGGAAACATATACTGTATACTTTACTGTAATATATTCTGCATTTTAATTTGTCCAAACAATAATTTAATAGCATGCATAATATTTAAATTCAAATCTTGACCATCTTTAGCAACTGAGCCAGCCGACGTTTTTGTTTTGGAGGTAATAAAAGCCTTAATACTGCTGGTCTTTCCATTGGTAGAGTGGTTAAAAGTGGAGCTGCGACGATTAATTGATTAGTTGTCGACTATTAAATTAATCGTCAACTACATTGATGATGGATTAATCAGATTGAGTAATTCTTTAAGAAAAAAAAAGTAAAAAATTCTCTGATTCCAGCTTCTTAAAGTATTATTAAAGTAATACTATTTAAGAACTGAGTGTTCTCACTGGTCTGATGTTAAGAAAATGTTCCAGTGTGTCAAAGCTGTTTTGCTATTTTTACATTTATATTTGGAAAAAAACGTAATAAAATATATTATTTTTAAAATGACAGTGTGCCGTTTTATGTGTGGGGGTTATATGATGGATTATTTCTTGGATGGGACCAGTTGCCAGGCAATCAGTGGAGACATAATTTCCCCATAATTATAACCCATAATGTTTAATTATTCCTTTAAGGTGCCTCACACACTTTTATTTAGGGTTGTCTATTTGTTCTACTCAATAAAACAGGCTGTCCTCCTGTCTTCTGTGGCATGAAGAAATCCATCAGTATTATGTCAATTTAAGTTATCCATGCATTTAAACAACGCACTACCCATAACATCAATTCTGAAAATTCACAAATGCATATTGTGGTTATTGCAAGCCTGCTGAGAAATATTAATGTGATGGGTTTTATCAGGGTCATTTGGCATGGTCTGCTATATTAGGAATCAGTGGGAGTTTGGAGCCTTGGAAGGAATAAGTGATTCCTCCCTGTCATAGATTTATATTCTGAGAGCCAGATTGTTCTATCTTAATTACTCCTCCAGATGTTTCTGTCCTCACTGTGGTCCCTTTGGACCTTAAAACTCTGCCAGCTGAGAGCTAACCAAGGTTAACTCCCTCACTCATAATGTACTGCTCTCTTTTACCTCAACTTTTTCTCAAACTTGGTTCTAAATCAAACAGTTTCCACCACAAATCAATATTATTTTAGTCTGAGCTCGCACCAAAAAGGGAAGTACTTGCTGGTTGCTGCATGTAAGGGCAAAGTTACATAACATGATACGCTCCATGATTTCCTAATCTGCAATCCAAAACGCTGATCTCAGACAATATCTCAAGACTTAGAGGTTTTCAAACAGATCTGTTGGAAGAGCTACTGTAAAGGGAAGGTCACAGAAGCACAGGAGGTCACAGGACTTTACAGGATTTCATTAATCCTATTTGATGTCTGGGCGGGTGATGATTGCTGTACGAGCTGCGTTAGCATTATTATCAACCAGAAAGACTTTGTGACCTTTCCAGTGAGCGACTGTGCGAGGAGGGGCCCTTTAGTAAAGAGATTGATCCCCCCTACACCTCCCCACCCAAAACCCTCAGGCCCCCCCAGTATCTGTTGTGTTTATTGACCTCAGTTTGCAGAGTTCACAATCTGGCCCATTGGTAGTTAGAGCCATTGATTGGAGTATAACACATAGATGATCAATCAGTTAAAATCGCACTGGCTGCATGGGAGCTCGGCCCAGCAGTCACCAGCCTCTGAGGTCATGGGAGGAACACAGCAACGTGACTGTTTGTTCTGCATGCATGTAAACAAAAAAGCCTTTTGTGTGTGCATTCATGCCTTTCTGTTCATCATACATTCATAGTAGCATGTGTATGCACTGTGTAAACACACATTAATCATGAACATGCCATGTACACTCTCTACACTCACAAATGTCATGGCACCCCACCAATCAATACCTTACAAAATCTATAACAAACTGTTTAGCATATTCTTTGATCATCCGCAGTGCTGCCCCCCAGAACAACCTTTTAAAGCAGATAAACGGATGGCGAATGTAGTAATGTAGTACAGTATTCTTTCTTCTCTTTCACTATTTTAATTTTTTAGCCATCCTAGTGGGCGTTGCTATGGGGATGGTAATGCTGAGCAGTCCACTACCATGGTCCAGACCAACATATCGAAAGCTAAGTTCACACTACGCAACTTTCAAAGTGGTCAGATCGCAGTACTGGTCACACTACACAACGTTGCTGTCCTGCAATGGGGACTCCTTAAGTCGTTGGGGTTTTCACACTACATGACTGACTGGCGACAGAGGTTCACACACTACGAGATCTTTCACCCATCTTTCAAATACAGATTAAATGACGTAATACCATACTATTTATTCCTTTTAGTACAACAACAACTTTGCTCCGTGTTGCAAATGCAACTACAGTAAGTTCCTATTGTTACAGGCGACCCCTTCTCCCCCAGGTTTCCCCTCAACTCGTGTTTTGCACTTCCATTGGCTGTAGCTCGTGGCCGTGGTCCAGATATTTAGCATTGCTAGATATCTGGAATGTGTCTGCAAGGCTCGCGTCTTTGAACAGTTCACACATGACGTCGAACGCTGATGTGCAAGCGGCGAGCCAACGCCGATTTTGCCTCTGATGGGGGGCTTTTATTGGGGAGCGCCAAAAACTTTTGGGAGAGGAAAATCAGGTTGTGTAGTGTGAACTAGCTATAATCAACTACTGGATGGATTGCCATGAACTGAACTGAGAGTTTGGTGAAACCGACTTGGAAGTGTTGTCCAAGAGGCGCAACAGAAAAAAAAAGTTAGAGTTTTGGATAAGAATACAAAAATGTTCTTGCATGAGGACCACTGTGTCTCCACGGGAATAGTTGTAATAACTTTGGTGATGTCCTGACTTTCCATATAGCGCCACCATCGGGTCAAATAATTTGGTTAATGATCAAATACATGTAAAAGTAATGACATTCCATATGGCCTCAGCAGTGCTTTGTATTTAGAGCTAATGTTCAAATGCTACAACATATGCTCATACAGCAGTTCGTATGATAACTTACGAAAACGTATTCCTCATTTTCCGTGAGTTTTCCTACGACTGTCCAGCAACATGTGACGCAACATGTCAAGCTCCGCTCGTTACATGCATACAGTCTTTTCAAAATAAACGTCCGTCTTCACAGCAGACAATCCGGTTAGGTTTAGGCAACAAAAACTACTTAGTTAGATTTCGGAAAAGATCATGGTTTGGTTTAAAATAACGGAAGTGGCGTCCTATTCTTTCTCTGTGTGCGTAAACTTAAAGTTACGTGACAAATAAATAAACGTTGACTTCTTGTTTCACACGGGGTACGAACATCGGTCTCAAGTCTGGTGTTTTTTTGACCCACCCATTCACCCTGACCTCTTCCTTACGTGGTGTTTGTCGCTCTGTATACTTCCTGGTTCACGATTTTGTGGATTACATACAATTTTCATAGGCATAGCTACAATTGGTGTATGAGAACAGCCTGCATGCTAACATGCTAATATTTGGCTCTGTAGCACTGTATAGTTTAAAGAGGTGAGTTTATGCGACTAAATTAGATGAGTACATGATAATGGAGTAAAGGGAGAGTGTAAAAGGCTATTATATAGCACTTAAGCAAAGGGCTTTACAAAATATGTCATGCAAACATTCCATATACAGGCTTATCATACTAAATCTTATTTTACTCGTACATTCAACGATATGTGGTTAGTCCTCTGTGATGCTGCTTACACGATGACATGCGAACATTTTGATCTTTTCCTTTGTACCGCTGTCTGTGTTCGTGCTGTCTACTGTAACCCAGTCTCTCTGTGTCTCTCTTCCTAGCCAGCAGTGTAGTGGACAGATGGTAGGATCAAACCCCATCAAACATTTACAACCTCACAGACACAAGCCTCATCACACTCACTCCCTGACATCAGAGCCATACCACCCCCACATGTACTCGCACGCATGCACACACCTGCCCCAGCCGAAAGGATTTTTATTTTATTTTCAAATTAAAGAGTTTGACGTAGCTTTGACGAAAGTTTGAATGGTACAGTAGCTTTTCCTCTCGCTGACCAACGCAAATTTCCAGTAAATTTAGATCCTATATGCTCTGCTATACTTCAGCTTAACGGCGTGTTTCCTTATATTGTTGAAATTTTGGTCAAGGACTTTCATCAGGACATATTGAATCAATCAGACTTGTTTTACTGCAGCCTTGAGTCCCCAGGGTCCTGTATCTCAAACAAAAGGAGAAGGACGATGGAGAGGAAGGGAGGACAAGGATGATGAGTCAAGGGAGAGAGAGAAAGAGTAAGAGGAGGAGGAGGAGGAGGAGGAGGATGACAGTGTTGAGGAGGATGGGAAGAGAGAAACACAGATGATTAGCAGGCGGGGGAGAAAGAGGAGGAGTGGTGGAGGTGGAGGAGGAGTAGGCACAAGAACTAAAATGGATAGCTGCATTTCTGTCATGCTACAATGTCCTTCAGGCTTTCACTGAAACAACAAGCACCCACTGAATGATGACGATAGCATGCAGTAAACTCTTACACAGAAAAAACTCAATCCGACATGACTTGCAGAACCACGGATGTATGTTCAGGTACATAGTCCAGCATCATAAATATAATTTCCTAAATGCTGAGCTGCACCGGACAATGTTATTTAGCCTGTACATAATTGCAATTTCCTAAGCAGCAATCCCTCTGGGCAGCAAAACATCATTTTGTGAGTACAATCCTTGCAGAAACACACGCTCAAATACACAAACATAATGCATACTTACAGGCAAATACACGCATGAGTTAAAAATCTTAATAATGATCAGCCTGTTTCTGTCCCAACAACCCCACAGAGATTTGGTTGCCAAGTCAACCACGGCCACCTCGATGACAACCATGCAGTAGTCAGCTTGTCTTCACCTCTATTCTGTATTCAACTGAATCACGTCTGCCTCATGCTTCTCTCATCATGAATTTGTATTTTGAGACTAATGCTTTGGGGATCATTACAGGGTGCCATGTTGACGTCACTGATTTTGATCAGAAGATTACGCCTTATATAAGTCTACATTGTACATTTTAGGACAGTGAGTCAAAGCCCTTACTCTCCGTTAGGCTTGATCTGCCCAGAATCTGGTAAGCAATGACTACTATTTCTGTAACATGCAGGTCTAACCATGCATCCAGAACAGCCAAAGACTGTATATAAGAAGAGGATGTGACGTCACCCATTGGTTTGTGGACTGCCGTTTTGAAGCCTCGAATTCAGCAATTTGGCTGTCGCCATCTTGACTTTTTGCAACCAGAAGTGAAACGAGAGGGTGAGTGCAAACAAAGCTGAAAGAAGAGTTAATATTAGACTTAGATTTATCAGATAGACCAAAACACAACTTCGAATGAATGCTAATGTTGCTCCATTACTGCTAGATGTGTAAAGAGTCAATTTTGCCCTATATCAACTTAAAAGTGCAGTGTGTAGCATCTGGCGGTATCTAGCGGTGAGGTTGCAGATTGCAACCACCTGACACTTCTTCCGTGTGCAAAGCGTGTAGGAGAACTATGGTGGCCAACACGAAAACGCAAATGGCCATATCTAGAGCCAATTATTGTAAAGTAGCGTAAGAGTAGGTCATTTCGAGAATAGCAGAGTGCGTAGAGTGTGTGTGTAAGTTGGAAGTGAGTGGTGAAGCAAGAGGGAGAGAGAGCGGCAGCGGCGAATGCGTGTGAGCGAACAAGTGAGATAGCAGAGTAGAAGATAGAGTTAGTTTAGCTTTGAGAATATCAAATGAATATAAAGTGGTAGTTGCAGTTTGTGCAGAAATAAATACTGCAGCTGCTCAAGACCAACAGAGGTTTCCTTTGTATTGTTTTCAGGCGGTTGAGTGGAGTGACGACGGTTAACGCCGGAGCGAGTAACGTTATCGACTGCGGCCCAAGCAGGAAAAGTTAACACAGTGTTTGGCTTTTCCGTTCTGGGCTCGGTGAAGAGGACCCGCTCCCTATGTAGCTATAAACAGCTCATTCTAAGGTAACGAAAACACAACAATTCTTATTTTCAGGTGATTATACACTAATGAAAACATACTTATTATTATTATATTCCATTTCTGCCAATAGATCCCCCAAAATGTTACACACTGTTCCTTTAAAAGGTGATGACAGTGCTGTGTTCAGAGCTTGTTTCCACTCCCCCCAAAAATCTGTTTGTTGGAGGTTGACAACAATTAATGCTAAATGTGTGTCACAAACACTCTTTTCGTTATCACAGTTCCAATATAAATGTGAAATCATCAAGAGGTGTACATTATTTCTGTGCTGCCACTTGTGTCTGCAGGCAGTCCACCTGAAGCCTTTAATTAGTCGGGCATATTGGTTGAAACGCCTATCTGTAAAAAACATTGACAGAGCACTTTGCACTGCAAACAGGGTCAATTATTACTCTCACTATTATGAATCTTTAAACCATGAATGTTTCATATTTGTGAACATTTCTCAAGCCTAGAATGAGCTTAATGTCATCTCGATCCAAAATTTGTGGGATGGGCCGGCGAGGGAAAGTGTGCATGTGCAGGAACGAGGAAGCGAACCAGGAAGAGAGAACACTTTTTTGGCACGTGCACTGGATGAGCAACTTTCACTGGAATGATTCCAACGGAATCTTGGAAAACCACCTTTTGCAATAGATCAACATGTCTAACTGATAACTGGAGTACAATAACAGTGAGCTAGTACGCACAGAGCCACAGTAATGATGGTGGATCACGAGGCTGTGATATTCTTGGAATTTCTGCTGGCTGATTATTTCATAGGATTTTTGATAAGATGAACCTCGGCGGAGAGAATCTGCCTTTGAATTCAGCACTACTGGAGCGATGCCTAGCGGAGCTTATTGTGGGATAGTAACACATACTGCGAAATGAGGTTAGCCTGAAAATGATCAAACACTAAATCAATGAGGAGGTTGTGTGTGCAGCAATATGAGTGGAGATTCAACTAGAATAACATATAATGATGACTAGATCAGTTACCCGTTAGAGTTTCCAAATCGAGCAAGAGTTTACTGTTTGAAAAAGTTGCATTTCAAGATCCAGGAATCATTCAATGATGTCAGAAACGTTTATATGTTACATACTTAAAGCTGCAGTGGGTAGAATTGGAGCAAATGTGATTTAAAAAAGTGATTTTTTTTTAATAAAACGGTCACTATATCCTGACAGTAGTGCATGAGACAGGTAATCTGAAAAAAAAAATAATGTGCCTCTGTGTAAAACATGGAAAACAACCAATCAGAGCCGAGCTGGAGGCTGCCTTCTCTGAGCAGCTGTCAATCACTCGCGAACACCGATCAAATGGTCAAACTAGGCAGCGCTGATCAAATATGAATCAATATTCTGTTACTGTAACGACTATTTCTCGCCTCAAGTGTCTTCAGAAACATCTTGTAATGTACTGTTTAGCTGTAAAATGAGAAAGTTTGTCATTTTACAGCTAAACAGCACACTACAAGATGTTTCTGAAAACATGTGAGGCAAGAAATTGGCATTACAGTGACACAATATTGATTCATATTTGATCAGCGCTGCCTAGTTTGACCTTTTGATTGGAGTTTGCGAGTGACTGACAGCTGCCTCCGTTGAATGAACAGCCAATAGGAACGCTCTCTCTGAAATGACCTATGATTAGACAAAGTCTCCCGTCACGGGCTAGATTTTTTAAAGCCTGAAAACAGAACCATGATGAGGTGCAGTGCAGAAGTCTAGTTTTCTCTCAGACCAATTGAATTACAATATGCTGAAAGGTTATTATGGAATCTTTGCCCAATGATGCCAAAAACATTTTGCCTAATGCAGATTTAAGGTGAACGAGTGTACGTAATCAACACATCTGATTTCATTTTGGCAAACAAGGCAAATCTATTTAGAGACATTTTTTTTTTTTTTACTCCCTCTTTATGGTTTCGACCAATAAGGAGAGAGTGTGTTTACACTAAAATCATGTGTAGCTTCAAAGCTTTATTAATAGAACAGTGATTGCATTGGAGTCTCCAAAAGTTTGCAATTGAAGTCAAAAAAGGTTTTCCACTGGGAGTAACAAACACTGGTACTATACAGGCCGGCTGCTGCATGATCTGCACCCCAAACAGAGATGCAACAACGAATGCATGAAGGGTTATACATTATTCTGCGTGTAAGAGTTTGAAGAGCTTTAGCAGAGCACATTGAAACAGTCATGAACATACCCAAGATATGAATAAACTACAGAGCAAACGTTTGCCTGCTCACACGTGCACGGATTCACTCACTGACCCACAGACACCTTCGCTGTCCATCCTGTTTCTTGTCACACCATGGTCTATAATAAGCCTTGTGAGTCATCATGCCATTTTTTTTCAGGTAATTACCCATAATGGCTCTGGGCATGCAGGTCATCAAAACAACACAGGCACTGAATAATAACAGAGGTCACGGTAACACAGTATCTTTGCCTTTATGCCAGTCGGTGCGTCGGCTGTTTGCTAAACAAAGAAGGTCCCTGTGTCCTCTGACCTGATGAGACACGCTGTGCATTAAAAGTCCATCCTACATTTGAGGTGAGTTAGAAAGATAGGCCAAACAATATGCATCTCTCTTTCTCTTCAACACACACACATCTTAGCATTCAGAAACTCAAACCCAGAGCCAGTGATGAGTCTGAAAGCTCTCCCAGTGTTGACAGTGCTTGACTCATTCTGCAGTGTGCCTGCAGTCATTGAGATGCATAGCAAGGTCTAAACTGAGTTCTGCCAAGTTGTAGGCAGCCATTTAACCACCACCAACACACACACACACACACACACACAGAGACACAGATGCACAGGGAGGGAGAGACTCAGAGGATCACGTGAAAAGGCAATTAACTAGGACGTTTTGTTTCTGTAGTGTAAATTCAGAAAATAGAATGTGTGTCGTGACGATATTTTTCAAGAGGGAATCAAGTCAGTATGCAGCGTGTTAGCATGAACGTTGCAGAGGTGGTGTGTTGTGCCTACTCACCACCAACATTGGTAAACATGGTAGAAAAGCAATGCCAGCAGCTCTGTAAGGTTGCACCAAAGAATATATATTGCTAAGAAGTGAAAGTAAAAAAATCGATGTACACTAGACCACAGACCATGGATGTATAAGAGGTTGTGCCCTGTGCTTTTGGACTGAGTGTTGGTAAATAGCCTACAACTACAGTAAATACTGTTTATGTCATTCTACTAGCACTACTAGCTACTGGCCGATAGCTGGTTGTTTGGGAACAGAGACGTTAATACAGCCGCCACGGTACAGGCTTACAGCATACAGCACATGGATGTATTATGAGATAATAAAAGGGAGGAATTACAGCCAATATATCCATTATTACAGCCGCATACAGCTAGCAGGAAGCCGGCAGAACCGGATATGTCATATGAACGTGCAGGGCGGTGCAGTACCGTGGGTCTGATGCACGTTCATTATGCTGAGGAAAATAACTCTGGATTCAGCTATTAGTTTATTTTACAACTTTTAGGACATAACTATTTAAATGAGGGCTATTAAGTGTTCGTATTGGGAAGTTGATTTACCTTCAAAAAAAATTATCCTCTGATTTACAGACGTCTCTTTTTCCATGGCAATGGAATCATTAGCGTTTTCAGTCCAAAATGGCGAAAGCGCTACCGCAGCGCCATCTAGCTGCTATTGACAAAAAAGCACCGGAGTTTCGCCTCTTTGCTTCTATACTCTTTGGTTGTACTTAGGAAGTGTGGTTCTTTGAGCTAAATTTTAATGTCAGATTGCTAACATGTTGTCTGGGGGCCAATGTCTGTACAAAACTTAGGGGCAATCCATCTAAAAGCTTAACATATTTTAGTCTGGACCAAAGTGCTGGAATGACCGTTAGACCATTGCTATTCCTGCAGAACCAAGAATCAGCAACACTTACACAAACTCTTGCATCAAGCTTAAGCCAAACACATTTTGCTTGTATTCTCTTCATAACACCACTAAATGCTATTTACAGAGTTCTTACTAAGAGGCACCATCCTTTGTTGGAGCAAATAATGCAATCAAACATTACCTGTTGGCTTGTGTTTGTTTCTCCTGCCACCTCTCTGCCACAGTAAATAAATAAATAAATATATATTTGCACTATAAAGCAATATTCTGAGCAGTTTTCCTCTGCTGGTTCTTTGAAAAGATGAATGGCGCTGCTACTGCGAGGAGAGCATCATTCAACGTTCCTGCTGGGGATGACGAAACAATGCAGAAACCATTCAACACGCTTCTTTAAAGTACAGGTTGAATAAGGCCATGAGGAGGTGATGTATGAGTTTTGTCAATGTGAGTCTGGCATTCAGGTTTATGTTGCATGTTTTTTGTCCCCCTCTTAAGCTCCAAATGGTACCAAACTAACCCAAACTTTATGTTTGTAGTCACACTGTTGGTGGGACTCTAGGGATGGGAATGTCCGATAGTCCATCAGTTGGTCCACCGCTTTGGTCCAGACTAAAATACCTCAACAACTATTGGGTGGATTGGCATGAAATTTGGTACAAACATTCATCGTTGTCAGACGATGCATCCCAATGACTTTAGTGATCCTTAAAGGGAAATGTTTCTGCAAATATTGGATCTATTGCCATGACATTTTCTACAGACATTCATGGTCCCCATGCTGACTTTTACAATAACTTGAATTTGCATCTAATAAATTGGTTTGTGACAAAATATTCAAAATATAAAACTTGACATTCTAACAACCTCAGCTGTACTTAGTGAATCGTGCTTATTAGCTTATGTTAGCAGGCTAACACGCAAAACTAAAATAGCAAACCTGGTAAATACTACCAGCTAGACATCAGCATACTAGCATTGCCACTGTCAGTGTGTGCATGTTAGAATGCTGAGTTGATTTTATTAAGGATCCCCATTAGTTGGTGCCATAGCAACTGGCTAATCTTTCTGGGTTCCATTAAGTGCATACAAACACATTAAAGTACCATACAAGATACAAGAATACAAATCTAAGAAATAACTAGTTACAGATTAACTTGAGATAGCATACCAAACAAAACAAACATACAAACAACACTGCAGCAAACAAGCTAGATCCTTAGATAACATTTGAGTTTCTTTTTAAGCACTAATTTACTAACAATGCAGCAGAGACGTTGAGGCAAATTATTCCAGAGAGAAATTGATCTATAAATTAAAGATCGTAGTAACGCATTAGTTCTAGGACGAGGCAGTACAAGCTGACCATTTCTGTAGTGTTATGGTCATGCACAGTATTACTATAAACAAATTGATTCAACAAAAAAATCAGGAATAATGCTATTAATGACTGACTTGATAATTAAAAGTGTATTGAATGATGACCTGTAAGCCAGGAGAGGCGCTCGTGCATACGATTCACGTTGGATCTAAGTGAGCAACCCAGAACCAACCGTGCTGCCCTATTTTGTGCAACCTGGAGATTCCTGAGCTCACCATTTGCAGCAGATGACCAGACCATAGAACAAAAGTCAAGATGACATCAAATTAAACTTTGAACGATCTGACATAGAAGGGGACGACCAACAAAAGAAGAACATTTCCTGGAGACACCGACTGCTCTTCCCATCTTTAAAACAATGTAATTAATGTGATGAGACCAAGATAGAGTGCAAAGACTTTTGCTGATGTTCACATTTAGCTCAAAGTACAGCCTCACAGAGCTGCTCTTAGTCTTACTTTATTTTGATTCTAATAGATGTTTTATCTGCCAGTCTGGAAAGTGAAATTGATTACAGTCACTGAGTCATTAAGAAACTAGAAGGGCACTCGGAGAGCGCAGACCTCCGCCAAGGCCAAATGCCCCATCTCGCAATATTAATGACAGTGAAAAATAATTTGCGTATCGGCCCCATGATGTGAATTCGCTCCAAAATGTAATGGGTTCTTCCTTGGCCCATGCTACACCCTTCTACCAAATTTCATGAAAATCGGGTAAGTAGTTTTTCCGCCATCCTGCTGACAAATAAGCCAAATCGAAAACCTCCTTGATGGAGGTAATTACACCCGTATGGCCATTTCTTTGCTATCGGATTGTCAAAATCTTGCTCAAACGACCCTGAAGATGAGTACCTTCACAAAAATGTATCATTCATCTATTTATTTTCATGTTACTATTAATATCCCTGCCCTCTCATCACCAGATGCATGGTTAGCCAATTAATTTATCACACTTCAGTTGTTGCCGTTAAACTCTGTGAACTCTCAGTGAAATGCCACCAATTTAAATCCAATTCAATGTGCCACACATAGAAAGAAAAACGGTGTACTCCAACACATATTTAGCTTGAAAGCAGGTGCATTCCAAACCAAAAGCACAAAGCAACACCCTGATCTGTAATCTGTAAAGAGCATTTAGTGGAACAAAGGTCATAAGGCGGCAGTTTATCTGCAGGCATGTTTGGGGGGAGGGTTGGCACAATGAAGGGATGATCAGCCGGCCGGCGGAACGTGATCTAAGCTGCTAACGTAGCATATCAGCAATGTTTTCATCATGTGTGAGCTCCCTCTCTCTGTGATTGTCAGTTCAATGTTGCCGTTTTACAGGTAATTACATGTCATGTGATGTTGTTAGCCACCCTATCATTCAGTTAGTTGGTTCAATACTTGCTCCAATGCATGATGCTGCAAACACTACTGGCCAGGCTTCTATGAAATTTAGTACAGATTTTCCAGCCTGTTCTCATTCCCAGGGCGTAAAATACCAACGCTTTGTCCAACGATGCACAAGACGCCCTTTAGCGTCTGTATGGGACGCACTGGGCTGTCAATTAACTACAATGTAAACCCATCTGCGGCAACAGTAAACGCTCAAGAAAAGTGCGCCGGGAGTGTGGTGACGTAGTTTAAAGAGCGAAACGACACACAAGGTGGGCAGGAAGGAGGTGAATTGGTCCAACAAACACAGGGCTTTCATCCAGGAGACCGCCGTTTGTGTCCCGTGCATTAAGTTTCACTTTACAATCGTAGTCATTTGAAGCCCAACCATGATGTTTTTCCTAAACCTAACTAAGTGTTTACTGCGGCCATAAAATGACGCCAATGGGTCTGGCAAAGCCTCAGTATGTGATGAGAACGTGTTGGATATTCATGGTCCCCAAAGGACAGATTTCAAGGATTTTGGTGATCTGACCTTTCATATAGTGCCATCATCAGGTCACATTTTACCCTCGACTAAACACAAAAATGAATGGCTAGATATCCATGAAACGTGCTGCAGATATTCGTGCTCCCTAGATGATGAGGCTTATTGTTTTTGGTGACCTTTGTTCCGATGCCACTGCCAGCCAATCATTTACTTCTGTACAACACAGATATCAAAATCTAATCTGCAGATTTCCATGAAATTCATGCTCTTGCTGTGATGAGAAAATCCCTTTGGATTTGAATGGCCATATGGTCTTTCCTCTAGCATCATCCTTAGGACACACTTGTCAGTATGTTTTTTTGTTTAATCCAATATTTAGCCTACATATTATGGCGTGTGATGGTTACTGCAGCTTCTAGCAGGGCACTACACTTGTAGTCAAATTTTAAGCTACTATCTGAATTCAAGACATCGAATCAAGACTGTGGTTTAAAATGATGAGTCATTCTAAGAGGGGTCATTTATGTTTTTTTGTGGGGGGGGGGGAATTGAGATGTGGATATCAGGAGATTTTTTTGTGGTTGTTATTTGCATTTAAATCCTACATTTATTTGCATACAGGGCATTCACTTGAGCTTTGTTGCCAATAAAGTGCTCCAGGGGTGACGCATTTTTGTAGGCCAACCAGGAAGTTAGAATCGCTCTGGTTCCCTTGACAAAAAAAACAATGGGATTTTTCCATTTTCCATCATTAGCTTCTTTTTCTTACAGTATCTATTACTATTCAGTCAGTTTAATATTCCTCTCTGTCTGCAACCCTCACAGCACGTACACATCCAACTATCTTTTTCATTTTTAAAGAAAAATGATAATCACCTGATCCCGCTGTTATAATTGGGGTCAAGGAGAACTCATCATTTATGAAGAAATATCCCCCCTTCTCATCCCTTTCTCCTCCTCTCCCTCTCCATTTTATCATCTTCTGGGGAGGGTGTCATAGCACCCAGAAAAAAAACTGTGACCTTGCTGTTCCACTCCAATTCATATCCATTTGTGTGTGTGAATGTGATTGTGTGTGTGTGTGGTCATCTAAAAAAAGGCCCCAAAGGAGGTTTTTGTCCCACATATGCACCTGACAGAAACGTCTCAGAAGCCGCTAATAACTAGACCACAGACTCCACACACACACACACACACACACACACAGACAAGATGAATACCTGAGGGCAGAAACAAAGGGAAGAAGAGGACAGTATCAGAGAGAGAACTGCACTGTCAGTATACATCCAGCCTCATTTTCTAGGAAGCTCTCCAGTAATCCCTCAATGAAAGGGAAACTGCATCGTCACTCCTAACAGGGATGCCATTTTGTTTCAGAGGCAGCACTAGAGTATCAGGACTGAGTTACCCATGCAGGCACAAGTTTGTCTCTCAGCCTGTATCTATCCCTCTCTCTTTTCACTCTGACAATTTGACACTTGGATTCACAGTTTCCCTGCCGTGCAGCAGCGTACATATGTTTGCATACTCTATATCTTTGACACAAACATGCATTTTTCTGTCACACCCGCTCTTATCTTGTCTCTTTTTCTCTATTTTCTTTTTTTTTTTTGGTGTCCTGATACCTCCGATTGCCATGGGTAGCAAAAATAAGATGATGAGATTACCATGACAACATGAGGGGAGTGACGTGGAGGTTATTTCTGAGGCCGCGCAGTCCGTGTAGACGAACTTGATGACACGGATGAATCATCAAGAGGAGCAGGACCAGTATGTGTGACACTCCCTGCCGCCTGCTTATCCAGCATGCATTTATGCATGTGTACATACGCTGTTTAAGCTGTGGGAGTTTAGCTAACAGTGTTTTTTTTATGTTAATCATCCAAGGATGGTTTGTTGAGTATTCATGGTCTTATTCACATCAATGCTGACACACCATCACGCTTTGCTCAATGGCACCTTGTCAACGGTTGTCAAGGGAGGACGGAGCACTACTCGTTCAGTTTCCTCCCACAGATTTTCAGGAGAGCTAGACTGAATTTTCCTCTTTAACCTCCACAACCGCAGACTTGTTTCACACACCTTCCTCATTTTTTGCACCCCCATACCCGACTTGTTTTCTTTCACCTTTCTTCCTCTTCCTGTTGTTTTCTTCATCCCCTGCTGTCTCAGACTTATCCTGTCCCATTTTGCTTTTGTATTCCTCCTCCTGTTCACCATCGCCATTATCCCAGCCCCTCTCTGTCTACTGTGGTGGTCTTTGCAAAACGCTGTCCTCCATTTTCGCACCCACAGCCTTGCCATAGCAACAGAAGTGACTGCGTGACAGCCTGCATATCAAGGGAGGGAAAAGAGGGAGATGGAGGAGAGGAGAGGAGAGGAGAAGAGAGGAGAAGAGAGGAGAAGGAGAGGAGAGGAGAAGGACAGGACAGGAGAGGAGAGGAGAGGAGAGGAGAGGAGAATAGAGGAGAAGAGAGGAGAGGAGAGGAGAGGAGAGGAGAAGGATGGAGGGAGGAGTTGCAGAAACATTCGTCTGCATGAAGAAAGATAGTGAGGGGAAACGCCAAGCTTTGCTATCCAAAAAGATAAGTAGGTCAGTCCTAATCTGGGGTTGAGTTTAGCATTTAAATAAATAATGAAGTCAGCTTCACAGTAAAAACACCAACTAGGTGGAAAACCCTCTAAATATGAAAACCCACTGTACTGCACTGTGCAACCTATCCGCATACAACATATAACTATGTTTGAACTACTTGGTTAAGTTCAGGAAAACATTGTGGTTTGGGGTTAAAATAAGTACATTTCTTACATAACTTACATAGGTGACATTAGTTTAAGTAATAATCTAGAAGATTTTCTTGTAAATAAATGTCTGTTATGTCACTATCTATCGCCAAATGAGGTAACACAATGGTGATTGAGCCCTAAGGCCCACTGATGAAAGTATTGCAATTAGGGCTGTCAATCGACAATATTTAATTGCAATTAATCACGATTGTACAAAGCAAATGAATCACACATTTTTATCAGTTCAAAATGTACCTTAAAGGAAGATTTGTCAAGTATTTAATACTCTTATCGACATGGGAGTGGGCAAATATGCTTGCTTTATGCAAATGTATGTATATATTTATTATTGGAAATCAATTAACAACACAAAACAATGACAAATATTGTCCAGAAACCCTCACAGGTACTGCATTTAGCATAAAAATATGCTCAAATCATAACATGGCAAACTCAAGCCCAACAGGCAACAACAGCTGTCAGTGTGTCAGTGTGCTGACTTGACTATGACTTGCCCAAAATTGCATGTGATTATCATAAAGTGTGCCTGTCTGTAAAGGGGAGACTTGTGAGCACCCATAGAACCCATTTTCATTCACATATCTTGAGGTCAGAGGTCAAGGGATCCCTTTGAAAATGGCCTGCCAGTTTTTCCTCGACAAAATTTTGTGTAGGTTTGGAGCGTTATTTAGCCTCCTTCACGACAAGCTAGTATGACATGGTTAGTTCCAATAGATTCCTTAGGTTTTATAGTTTCATATGATGCCAGAATCTTCACTCTAGCCTTTAAACTGAGCCCGCTACAACCTAAAAATCAAGTCAATAAGTTTAGGAATTTTGATAGCCCTAAGTGCATTATTTAGATATTTACAGTATTACGAACTGGGTGTCAATGGCGACATTCCCGGAAAAAATGCAAACTACTAATGCGAACGAACATTTCCTACTGCTGCTGCTTCGCATTGAAAGCATTTAACGGGCTAAACACAAGTTGACTTTTATTATGAAGTAGCCACAGGAAATGCAACGTGTTTGTCAGTGAGCTCGACACTGGCTGCCTATCGTTCACACAAAAAATGCATCCACGAAACAATTTTTGTCATTTTTTGACAGCGGATCAGTTTTACAAATTTTGTAAGGAATAATGTAAAAAGTAGCAGCAGCAAAAGTCCTGTGTTTGTTTGATTCATCCATCCATCCCAACCTCCTCCCTATGCGGTCGCTCTTTATACTATGTCACCTGACTTCCTTGGCGGCAGCCCTGCACGTCCTGTCTCACGATAACGTGGGTTATATACAAATTACAGTGCATTACTTTTCATAGCTATAGGTAGGAACAGTGAATGAGAACAGCCTGCACTATGACATATACATATGGTTACATGGTTAACTATCACTGTAAAGCATCTCAGTGATGAATGGACTATTGGACATGTAGTGATAGAGCAGATGTAGCCTGAAGAAGTCGACTGTGACAAGGCTAAGATACAGTAGATAGTGAGGGAGGTAATCAGTAGCACATTTAGTCACTGTATGTGTGTGTGTTGTGTATATGAGAGAGAGAGAAAGCCTGGACTGTGTTGGGGAGATGGCACTGCTGGAGATATGAGGTGCATTAGACAGATGGGGCATGTGATAGGTCACATCTGGTGATGGGTGGGGAGAGGAGGAGAGGAGGAGAGGAGAGGAGAGGAGAGGAGAGGAGAGGAGAGGAGCGGATACTAGAGGAGACAAGACGAGAGGACACAAGATGAGAGGAGAAAAGACAAGAGGACACAAGATGAGAGGAGACAAGACAAGAGGAGACGAGAGAGGAGACAAGAGATGAGACGAGACAAGAGGAGAGGAGACAAGACAAGACTAGAGGAGACGACACGAGAGGACACAAGACTAGAGGAGACAAGACTAGAGGAGACGACACGAGAGGACACAAGACTAGAGGAGACAAGACGAGACAAGAAAAGACGAGATGAGACGAGACGAGAGGACACAAGACGAGAGGAGACAAGACTAGAGGAGACAAAACTAGAGGAGAGGAGACAAGACGAGACGAGACAAGACGAGACGAGACGAGACGAGAGGACACGAGACGAGAGGACACGAGACGAGAGGAGACAAGACGAGAGGAGACGAAAGAGGAGACCAGAGATGAGAGGAGACGAGAGGAGACAAGACTAAAGGAGACAAGATGAAAGGAGACAAGATTAGAGGAGACAAGACGAGAGGAGACGAGAGAGGAGACGAGAGATGAGACGACACGAGAGATGAGATGAGACGAGATGAGAGATGAGACAAGACGAGAGACGAGACGAGACGAGACGAGAGGAGACGAGAGGAGACAAGACTAGAGGACACAAGACTAGAGGGGACAAGACTAAAGGGGACAAGAGGAGACAAGACAAGAGGAGACGACACAAGAGAAGACAAGACGAGAGGAGACAAGAGGAGATAAGAGGAGACAAGACTAGGAGACAAGACTAGAGGAGACAAGCCGAGACAAGACAAGACAAGACGAGACGAGACAAGACGAGACGATGGATGTTTCTGTGCTTTTCAGGAGGGAAAACAACATGTAACAATGAAATAATGAATTAATATCAAATATATGTTTATTTAAAAAGGCATAGTTCAACATTTTCGTGGAATAATGCTTATTTGCTTTCCTTTCAAGTCGGCACTTGTTTATCTTAGCTAAGCATTAGGACTGGGGCAGGAGGAAACTGTCCAAATTTAAAAAATACACCTATCAGCACCTCTAAAGCTGAATTATTTAAATAATATATCTCATGTTTTTTTTCCCATATTCATAAAGAGAAATGCCCAAAATGCTTTCGTTCCGAGTTAGTTGCATCTCACTCTCATGGTACGTGACCACATGGGCGTTTTTGGACGTGAGGGATCGCCTCGCTTCCCAGCATTGAACGCTTGATGGGCTGTTACTAGACACTAGGCACCTGATTGGATGAACACTTTTGCTCGTGGGCTGCTGCTCAAACCGGAACCAACATGGCGGATCGTTTGGAAACTTTTTGGAAACCATTCTCTGATATTACGAAAACAGTTCACCGAAATGTGTTCCTGAAAACATTTATGTGAGAAATAAGCCACGCAGTTGCTGAATCTGTCTTCTTTTTAGATCAACAACAGTTAGTTTGAAAGTTTTAGGGAGTTTCCAGTGGTGGGGAGTCGCGCCGGACGCCCCTGATTTGCATAAAGCAGCCAAGACCTCAACTTTATGCAAATGAGGAGCGGGCGACGTGAAGGTCCGTCTCTCGAAACGTAACGCAACACTGCCAGAATACACTGCATGGTTGCTTACATAGACAATGAATGGAAAGTGTAGAAAGGATAGATCCTGAGGACGACGTACCATCAGACAGAAAGTGCATAAACTTGAGCTATTCCTTTAAATGACAATATACCATCTCCTACACTACCAGGTTTAGAGCATGGTGCCAACAATGTCTTCTGATTTTGGGCGTTTTATCTGTCAGTTTCTACTCAAAAACATGTTATTTATCTTGTTTAGACAGCCCGACCAACAAATACGCTCTCACAGACTCCACAAACCACCTACAGTTGTTCAAAAAGGACGCAGTCACACGTTACACCCCTTTCGTGAACTTTCAAGTTGTTTTTTTCCCCCAGACACTTGTCCTGACCTCGGTGTCAACGCACAGCTTTCTTTAATAACCTCGTTCCATAACATACATTGTGTTCTAAGGAACAACACCTGTATTTAACCCCGTGGTGATATCTGGGACACTGCTGTGCTGCATGACACACTTCTTTGTCTCCATCAGCCTGCACTGATTGGATCTATTTTCCTTTGCCCTATTAGGGTATTATAAAGCCACCTTTCATTTCCCCGTCAGCTGAAAAGGGACAAACGGAACAAAGACCGCAGTGGACCCGGCCAACACCTTCCCTGCTGGCATTAGGCTTTAGTTTCCTAATCTCACTTTGCAGTGGCTCAGTCATTTCGTTAACCCCATTCAAACCAGCACTGAAATCTCAGGGGACTTATAGATCACCATGTAGGTAATGTAACTGAATATATAGGTTGTCTCCTGGAACACACGGGTGTCTCCGCTCCACTTGCATCATTAAATAACAATGTCTTCATAACCTCAATATCAATGGCGTTTGTGCTATTACATGTAATACATATTTCCCTTTGTCCTTTATTGACCTTCAGCAACAAGGGAGTGCTCCAACTTGCGTTATTTTGTCTTTTAACTTCCTGCCCAAACCGAAAATGAGAATGTGTCGCGCTGTGTAGATTGACTGCTCATTGATATGGTCCTCGTGGTCACATTACATTGTAGCAAATATCTGACTCGTTGTATAAAAGAACGTATACAGCAAGAAGCCTGAGCTGGAAGAAAACAAGAGACGCTCTTCTGCAGCAGCCAAACAGACAAACATCCACTGCTATTTACATAGCGACGCTAATTAGATCAGTTCTCCCGCACGGAACCGGGATCAGCTGGTCGTGTTACTTTTATTATGGTGACCGGGCAGAATGTGTTGGTATTTCTGTTTTATTAGATGTTTATACCAACATGATATCATTATCATCATCATATTACTGTATAACAAACTGATTGTTCCAATTTATATGATCATTAAAATATACATTATGTTGGGTGTCATATTGATAAATCAGATTCCAGACCAACAAAATAAAATCATCTGGTTTAGTGACTGTTTGTGAAGAATGCAAATAATGTTGATAACCTAATAACCTGCATCATCACACTGGTAAGTTAGCATCGGAGCTCTTTAAAATTGTCACCATAGAAACAGCTACTGCAACAACAAACAGTAAGCTAGTTAATGCCAAACATATCTCTGCACCAGAGATCATCTTTATTTAATCTGAGATCTGTGGTGGATGTGGTGATGTCAGGTCATATGACCTTCGCAAAAAAAGTGGATGTGTGTTCCCAACATGGACTGTACAGTATATAAGAAGTGGACATAGTCACCGGGATGTCACCCATTGGTTTGTGGACTGCCGTTTTGAAGCCTTGAGTTTGGCATTTTGGCCATCGCCATCTTGGTTTCTTTGGAACCAGAAGTGACACGAGATGGTGGAGCTAAGTATAACCAAACGCTGAATTAGACATTTTTAGGCAACCAAAATGCTACAGTTAACTTTCAAGAACTGAAAACACACTGTGAAAGGGTTAAAGTTGTGAGACGAAAACACGGACAACTCCCAGACCGGACAACGCCGTGGTAGCGACCTGTCAATCACTTGGTAGCCAAGCCCTAAAGCATCCCCTGCTTTATGGTCTATTTGACTCTAAATGGGACCATAATTTACTAAATGAACATCATGCTGTATTGAAGAAGACTTGACACTAAAGTAGGGTCATTTTTCTCATAGAGGAGGTTGCCCACTGGGTGGAAGTGATGATGTCAGGTCAGTCAAAAACGACTAAAATCACATGCATGTCAGTCTGGAGGGATGTTTCTCACCTCTCTTTTAATTTTTCTTTGAAACACATACTGACGTCTGAGACTTGTGGCTCTTTATTATTAAACCACAGAGAAATTGTGGACTGGTTTTGGTTGCCCAGTTTGATGTATAAATGCACCGGATCACAGGGGGCTGGCTGTAATGGGTGATCTGATTCCGCAGGACAATGGGTGACCTCACCGTGTGATTGAACACCAACACTGGTATCTCTGGTTACCGTCGTCGTAGCAACGAACGCTAATGCTGCATGTCCTGATCTGTGTTGATGATGACAGCCTGGTTTGGACAGTTAATCCAATCCTATCAGCAGAATCTTCCTTTTTTGGCTTTCCATTAACTCTCCTAACCCATCCTCCTCCTCTCTTTATCTATTTCTATCCCTCTATCACTGCTTTTTTGGTCAATCTTTTCGTGAAAGAGTATAAGGACTCCTCAGTGTTACTGTCGTTTCCAGACAGGCTTATTAAAATATGCTTAAAGATTAAACGAAACAAATACTGAAAACATCTTTGCTGCGTGTGCCAGCATTTTTATTGCCAGTACCAGCAGGGTGATGAGGCTAGTTTTTATCATCTCTTCTGATTCCTCCCATGGGAAGTGTAAAGAAATTTGCCAGTTTTAAAGGCAGATTAGGAAACAATTAAGAAAACACAATCCTTTGCCTTCTCTTAAAACTGAAAAACAGTAAGACCACACCATAGAAATAGAATAGGAGTAGAACGGACATTGAACTGTTTTCAGTGGTCATTTAACTATAGTACAAAAGAAAATGACGATTGTTGTTAGTTGTTACAGAACACACGTCAGTGAGGCCGTAAAGTATGGTCGCAGCTCCGGAGGCGGAGGGATCATACCAGCTCAATAGGCTCATTTTCTGTTACCAGTGTAGCATTAAAGCAAGGCAGAATTAGCAAACTAGCCAGCTGTTGCAATTTACATCCATGTCTGTTCAAAATGGCATCGTGTCATCATTTGATCCGATTAGACATATTTTTGTGAAATCGTCATAATTAGCATATGGATTCTTGAGTTATGGCCCCAAACGTTTTTTGTGAGGTCACAGTGACCTTTGACCACCAAAATCTAATCAGTTCATCCTTGAGTCCAAATGGACAATTGTGCCAAATTTGAAGAAATTCCCCCAAGCCGTTCCTGAGATATCACGTCCACGAGAATGGACTGGACAGATGCGTACGGACTGACAACCTGAAAACATAAAGCCTCTGGCCACGGAGGCAAAATAGTGTTTGTGACTTGTTTTTAAAGATGAATCTCTTCACTAGCACCTATGTTCTTAGGGCTACAGACATTCTATATTTTTTTTATTGTCAATACATCCAATGAAAAGACCAAAATCAACTATCGACAGCCTTGTAAAATCAGTCTGCTCTCAGACTAAACCAATAGCAGCAACACTACAACACCGTCTGATCACACTCCAAAAGGACAAAAAAGTACCTTTATAAAAGAGCTACCGTGTTACATGGAAACATAAAAGCCACTAGCGGCTCTGTCTGGCTGTGTTTCAGCACAGCAGTCCTTTGAGCTGAATGATGTTATCATGAGCGATGCTACTGGAAGTCAGTCAAATCACCAAAGTTATTACAATTCATCCTGAGAGGAGCATAAATCCATCTAATAGTTCTCACCAAAAGTCATTAGGATTCATCATCTGGTCATCATGAATATCTGTACCAAATTTCATGACAATCAACTCAATGTTTGAAGAGATATTTCAGTCTGTATACCGACCCACCACCTGACAGACATGGCCACCTCTAGGAGCTCTATGTGGCTAAACATTCAGTAAAATGCATGTATAAAACAAACTCTCATAGCTTTCATCACTGTGTGTGTCTTTCCCCGCTGCACTCTGTCACCTTAGAGTGGGTTTCATATGATCAGCCTGCTGGTAGACTGCACTGTGTGGTCTGACCGGGCACAGCTGCTGTTTATGATCTCCTGTTGTTATTCCTGCCCCATTAGGACACCAGAGAGCAGCTGAGGGAAACAACAAAGGCACGCACGCTGCATGTGTGAATACTGGAAGTTCACCAGATCAACTTAAAAGGTGATAATGTAGCTACTAGTCTGGTGTTTGCAGCTTGTTGTGCTTCCCAGAAGTGACAAAAAAAATAAATCAAAGGTTCTCTATATGGCATTCAGAGCATTAAAGGTCCCATATCGTGCTCATTTTCAGGTTCAGACTTGTATTTTGTGTTGCTACTAGAACATGTTTCCATTCTGTAACGTTAAAAAAAAACTTTATTTTCCTCATCCTATCTGCCTGAATATTCCTGTATTAACCCTCTGTCTGAAACGCTCCGTTTTAGTGCATTGCAACGGAATTGCAACGGAATTGCGTTGCTAGGCAACAGTTTGGGTCCATGTTTACTTCCTGTCAGCTGATGTTATTTACATACACTGCAACAGGAAAGAAACTGGGACACATTTAGAAGGTTTACGTTTAAAACCGTGAAATGGTCTAAATATTGTATATTTGTGACATCACAAATGGACAGAAATCCTAACGGCTTGTTTCAAACGCACAATTTCTGAATACGGGCTGTGTGTGTTTCTCCGTATATTGAGCGTTGTGATAGTTTAACAGGATTTATATAGCACTTAAACCTGCTTAATAATATAAAAGACATGAAAATCCCACTTTTTACAATATGGCACCTTTAATATAGCAGCTAATAATGACAGTATTTACAATGTAAAAATATAGAGGAGTAATGGCTACCTGAGCAGAGAATGAATGAATGAATGAATGAACCTCCCTGCGTTGCCTTTTAGTGCATGTTAGTGCATGTGAACGTGCCCCACTGGCTCGCTCACGGCCGCTGCCCTGCACTGCGCTCATATGGCGGTTACAGCTGATAACGCCCCCCTGAGCTCTGTCAGCACTGTTGCCGTCGTTTGCACTGTTAGCACCATTAGCTGCGAGTCTGCCAGCTCAGCCGTCACCATGTTGAGAGCTTTGTGGAGGCAATAGAAATGCTCTTCATTTTGAATTCAGCACCTTTAATACAGGCTTAAGAAGTAAAACTAGTGGATCAACCACACAACTGTACATAAAGGCATACATATAGCTGCTGAGCTATGTATGTAATTGGTTATTTTTCATCCTTCTTGGTGAGAAAAGAGCAACATTTGCTGACAAAAAACAACACAGTAAAAGAGCCCCTGGTCTAATTGTTTACAATACACCTTTTACAAGTCCAAGCCTCTGTGTTATTCTATCGATCGACCTCTTTCCGTCCCTCTCAGCTCCCACCATAGACTGTATACTGTGACTCAGAGATGTTGTTTTCACAGCAGCATCCTATCGAGGCACCTGTGACCTTCCCCTACTCTCCTTTCACTCGCCTCCTCCTCTTCTTCTTCTCTGTCCCTCTTGGCCTCTGACTGTCTGCCCACCTCCCCTCATCTCTCTGCAGCCATGTTTTCCTCCCCCTCTTCTCTCTGGGCACTGCATTTGGAGTCGGATGAGAGCAAAGAGATACAGAGGCAGATAGACGGACAGAGAAACAGGCAGAAGGGCAATCTGCTCCTCAGACGTATAAAGAGGTGTGAAGGGTTCAAGATACATCCATTTTGTTCAAAGAAAAATCACTATCTGATGCTTTTTCAAACTCGTTTTAACTTCAGACAGGCACAAACTTTCAAGGGTTGAGTGCAAAAGGGAAATAACTGCCATTCTACTAAAGAAAGACCTCAAAATCGTTATTAACAGCCTTGAAATCACTTGAAATATCAAGACATTGATGTCAGGATGCTTCGTTTTGATCACAGTGTGTGTGATTACATCATAGCAGTTCTAATCAAGTCTAGTCAATTTTAGTTATATAGCCCAATATCAAAAGAAATGAATTGTCGAAGATAAGAATCACGATTCTTTTGTGAATTGTTTTTTTTTATAATGTAGGCTTTCGGTTATTACATCTGTAGTCTCCCAGCCCAAGCAAATCAGGTTTTTACGTGAGTCTATGGGTGGTGTCTTTTTATTCAAATGATCATTATGAAATTTACTTTTTCTGAGATCATCAAGAATTTCCCCATGCAAGTTTAATTTCAGACAAAATGACACTGTCACACTCAATCCTTCCTGTCGGGCAAACCGCAAAGAGACCAGCCACACAAACAAGACACACTGAAGCACACTTACAGTACTGTTTCCATCAGCACAATCACACACTGACACACAAACACACACAGTGAGAGGATTGTTGTGTGAAGCCAGTTCAGCAGGCCTCAAGCAGCAGCACATGGTGAGCCCATGTGACCTTATCCATGTGACCCCTCCCTCTCTCTTTCTCTCTCTCTCTCTCTTTCTCTGTCTCTCTGGGGCACATCTGCAGCGCTACAGGCTTGAGGATACAGAACATATGACACACATATATATACTGTACAGTGCTGTAAACGCATACAGTACTGTATACAGGCACATGTGGCTCACAAATACACAGACTCTGATTAAACTTTGACACACATCTACTCTTTGTTGACCAGAGATTCATGTGATACCGATCACATGACCAACTTTCACTTAACTCTTAAGTCAAAGTCGACTTAACTCTGCAATGACGGCTGATATTAAGTACAGCGTTGTCTTGGAAACAAGCCAAATGACCATCTGCAAAAGCTATTTGTCAAGCTATTTATTGTCCTCCTAAATAAGCCAAACGTCATAATGTTTTATCTCCACTCCACCAGCCAGGTGTGAAGAGGAATTTCACAGGCGTGTTAAAAAACATAGGGGCATAGCGGCATCGCAGCATATTGCAGGAATAAATTCCAATCGCGATGATCTCACTCAAACAAGCCTCAAATGCTCTTCATTAGGGAACATACAGTCACACAGTTATCACCTGCAGGGTGACGGTGTGAAATGCTGCTATATTTAGTCGTGCTAACTCAAGGAAAGAAGGTATAATGAAGAAGAATGGTGGATTACCGAGGTGTAACCATTTGGATCAACATGACTAAATGTTAAAAATGAAAAGGAACGAAAAGTCCCTTTTTTATCTTAGAGAAATATGTCTTAGACCCAATAAGATCTTCTCTATCAGGGATAATGTTGATGAACACACTTTTTGTGATGTTTTTAAGGTTCCTGATCCTTTTCTGACATTTATTCCAATTTAGCACATTTTCAATCTGTTATATATCCACCTTATTCTCGGGGGCGTTTAATATTTAAGGCAGTTTATGGCACGGAGTGCAGGGCGGCATTAGACTAAAAATAGTTTAAGTACGGTTAACTGCGTATAGAAAATAAGAAAACCTTGTTACTGTGGAAGTACTGATATGCCTCAGAGCTTTTCAGATTATTAATCGCTTCACCGTCTCTAGCAATGGAGTCAATAAAGTAGCTAAATATGTTAGTGTATGTTATCTGAGGCCACTTCTTCAGGTCGTCCTCCCATCCCTCGATAGTGGAAGGCAGAGGTATGATCACGTTATCCCATTTGAGGTGTAATAAGTGGTGTTCCCACATGTTTTACTATATTTTTAGAGAGAGGATTAGCGTACCGTTACCATGGAAAACGTCGGTTCCGGTTCAGTGACACGACGCGCCGGAAGTTGCGCCCATAATTCATGCAAGGCATCATGGGGGCGAGGAATAAGGTGGATAGTGAGCCGAAGTTATGAGGTGACATCCAGCCGGCCTCTGCATCACTTCACCTTCTGTAACGCTGTAAAAAGCGCAGCATTTCTTTCACTGGTCTCTGAAAAAAATTTCTAAGACAAATCGGCATCCTCTAAAGCTATTGATATCAATAATTTAAACCTTCATTATTTCAAAAAAGTTTAAATATGTATCACAAACAGTGGGCAACTGCAGGGTCTGAGAAGTGAAGCCAATGCTGAAGTGCTTTAAACTTGCATTCTTTCTAATAGCCAGCAGGGGGCGACTCCTCTGGTTGCAAAAAGAAGTCTGATTGTATAGAAGTCTATGAGAAAATGACCCTACTTCTCACTTGATTTATTACCTCAGTAAACATTGTAAACATGAGTTTATGGTCTCAATCGTCTTCCTCAACACAGCATGATGTTCATTTAGTAAATTATGGTCCCATTTAGAGTCAAATAGACCTAAAGCAGGGTATGCTTTAGGGCGTGGCTACCTTGTGATTGACAGGTCGCTACCACGGTGTTGTCTGGTGTGGGAGTTGTCCATGTTTTCGTCTTTAAATTTAACCCTTTCAGCTCACCAAAGTTAATTATAACCTTTTTGGTCACTTAAAAATATCTTATTCAGTGTTTGGTTGTACTTAGCTCCGCCCTCTCGTGTCACTTCTGGTTGCAAAAAAAACAAGCTAGCGACGGCTAGAATGCTGAACTCAAGGCTTTAAAACGGCAGTCCACAAACCAATGGGTGACGTCACAGTGACTACAGTACATCCACCTCTTTTATACTGTACAGTCTGTGATCACAAAACATTAATCTCTCTCTGTACCTCATCATTTTGTGTTGCCACTTCTTTCCACAATGCATCCTGGGTAATTCAATGAAAAAACAATTCCTGCTGGTTTGAAGCTGCGTTTTTGAGAGTTTAAAAGTTAGGAAAATAGGTCATACCTCACACCTACACAGAGCTGTGTGCTTGATAAAAAAAAGTGAATCTTATATTCAAATAATCTCCCAGCTACTCTATAGCTTCTACTAATTATTTTTGTCAGCTCTATTGAAACCCAGTGCAATTTTGTACAATGTATGGGAAAGGCCTTAAGTCAGGAGGCAGCACATGGTTCGTCTGTGGGATCACGCTGACCACATGACAGGGTGTAGCTGCAGGATTGTGTGTGGTTGCGTGTGTCAGCGTGATAGTGTGGATGCCATTGCCCTTGTGAGGATCCTCTGAGCACTTATAGAGGATGTGAAGAATGAAAGAAAGGGATCACTGCTTATCTCTGGACCTCAGGGTCTCCTCGTCCGCCTGCTCCTTCCTCTCTCCACCCTTCTACCAGTATGTGATATAGTGTGTTTGGATGAGTAAATCTACCTAAGGCTTGTCCTCAAAACAACTATATAGGAAGCAAGAAAAGGCTGACGTGCTCTGTATGGATAATGTAATTTGCTGCATATGTATGCGGATTAGCAGCTTAGCAGAGGGTGTAGGATGTAGAAGTGCTAGAAAAGAAAGAATGAGAGGAGACTAAATGAAGGATGACAAAATGGCAGGATAGAAGAGGGAGCTACAGCTCTATAGCCATGTGTCCTGGCCGGCAAGACTTAATTGATTGAGACAGCTAACTTCCAGTAATTCAGCTGATGAAGCTTTTCACTCTCAGGACTGCTGGCTGGACACAAACAAACTGACGAGCGTGGCAGCAGAGCAGCGGAGACGAAGATAGAGGAGCAGAGAGAGAGGGGGGACGCGCGGTGTTTGGTTAACATGTCCACCCCCTATCACGACAACTGAGCGAAGACAAAGTGCTGATAGTGCTGTTCCCATTCCAGGGTTGGTGAAGACACATGCATGGCTGGCTGGAGCTGTGAAGATAATGTGGCATGCTAGGCAGTAGACAGTCCTACTGGTGGTGCAGAGGAATGTTGTCTGACCCTGTTTGGACTACATTTTATTAAGACTAGCCACAGCCTGAGCTCTTTCAACCTGATTCAAATTATCTAATCTAGTATGTAGCCAGTGCAAATCCAGCCTCGACATGTCCAACAATCAACTCAAATCAGCTCAGTCCCACACAGCCCTGAAATTCAGCGAGCATCAACAGCAGCGTGCGGGCAGATTATAGACCATGCTTTCCATTGAAGGCGGCCCTGCACTTCTCACCCCTCCCCTCCTCCTCCCCTCAAGGCTCTTCCAATCCCTGCCTGATTCTCAGCCACGCTGCCGCATGTGCATGTGGGCCATAAATAGCATCGGCGAGGCTGCAGAGGGAGATCTGCAGATGAGAGACGCACAGCCCTAAGATTACACCTGCTACTGCAGTCTCTCATGCAGCCACAATCTGCTCTGATGTTCTGGATTATGCAGAGAAGGAAAGGAAAGGAAAGGAAAGGAAAGGAAAGGAAAGGAAAGGAAAGGAAAGGAAAGGGAAAAAGAGGGTGTAGAATAAGGAGGGTAGTGGAGAGGACGAAATAGGATTAGAAATTCTCCGTCATATCTGGTACTGGCTTTCTATTGAGGTTTCCCAAGCTACTCGGTAGATATTACACTGATATTTCATCATTGCACACTACAGTAGATTAGATTTCTGTCCTTAAATCCCTTTTCATACTTGAGCATGAAATGTCTCTGGTATTAGTTGGAAAGCAATAATCTGCCTCCGTCTGAAAGCCACATTGGACAGATTTATGAAACAAAGTGAGAGAGGAAGAGGGTGAAAGAAACGGGGGTGTGATACAGGGATTTGGTGGAGGAAGGTGTGTCTTCTTTAACCTTGTTGTTCTTGATGATGGAGGTGTGTGAGTGGGTGAGTGAAGATTATACATTCAGCTTTAAAGGAACAGCGTGTAGCATTTTGGGGGATCTATTAGCAGGAAATGGAATATAATATTCATAACTATGTTTTCATTAGTGTGTAATCACTTGAAACTAAGAATTGTGTTTTCGTTAGCTTAGAATGAGCCCTTCATATCTACATAGGGAGCGGGTCCTCTTCACAGAGTCCGCCATGTTGCTCCACCATGTTTCTACAGTAGCCCAGAACGGACAAACCAAACACTGGCTCTACTAGAGAGAGGCTTTCATGTTTTTATGTTACCTGAAGGTCACTGTAGTTCTCCGACACGCTTGTGAAGCTGCAGTAACGTGAGTCACAGAGTGCAAAACCGCGGTACCGCCAGCTGCCATCTGACTTTCGTTATTACGGTAAGGGTGACCTCTAAGCGAGGTGAACAGCGTTACAACAATTTTGCACTTGACGGCTCACGTTTGGAAAGGAAGGAGTGAGCCGAGGGGTACTCAGTTGGTTGCAATCTGCAACCACACCACTAGATGCGGCCAAATCCTACACACTGTCCCTTTAAAGCAAGTGGCTGTTTGTTTTAGCCATGCAGGTTGTCTCATATTATTGTAAAAAGATACAAAATTCTATAATCAAATGCATAGTTATATGACCTGTGAGTAGGGGAATGAATATGGATGAAATGAACAAATGAAATAAACCAAGAGTAAGAGAATAAGTCATGCTAGCTGCTCTGTGAAGCTGTACTTTACCATCTTAACTTAGCTTGTTAGAATCTTAACATTAGTTATTTAGTTGTAGATCGACCTGATGATGGTGTTCGAGTCAGGGGATCACGAAAGTTATTACAATTCACCCTGAGGGGGTCATAAATGTCTGTGACAAATTTCAATCCGAACCATAAATGTGAACCTCACGGTGGCACCAGAGGAAAAGTCATGGGATCAACCAAAGTCATTAGGTTTCATTAGGACCATGACTGTCCATGATTTTCCAGACATTTTAGAGCTAGTTTGGCTCGTGTGGCTAGTGCCATTTTTCTGTCATAGAGTTTTGTTCATTCAACAGTCATTTTCACACCTGCTGATGTTTTTTCTCCCTTCATCTATCAACAGTGATGCAACAACTGGGAAAGAAAATGCTGCAGTCACGAAGATACCAAACTCCTCAATAGTTGTTGATGCTGTAGACAACACCAAAGAAGTGGTGGGTCATTGACTGAATGAGCCAAGCTGTGACCTGGCAGTTTTCACATGTATTTATGTAAATTATGCATAATTATGTGTAGAATTATACAGTATATCAGCATTGAATTTTTGTTGCAGCTGTCCAGATAAACAGTGCCACCATTTCCACACAAATGTATTGCTGTCTAGAATCAGTCTAGGTCCTAAAATTGTAACATCACCATAAATAAGTATATGTTTAATATCTATATTATCACCCTTTTCTTACTAAATGTATCTCCTCTATTGACACTTTTTGGACTCATTGCCTTCAGAGATTCCTGATGGCGTAAAATGGTGTGAGAGTCCAACAGTAATAATAGTGGGCGTCTAATAAGTTGAAAGTCAAAGCATTCGTAGAGTTGACACATTAAGAGATTGGATTCAATACCACAGACGTCATTCCAGATTAAAAAAATGTGTTATTATTTAATATGATAATTATAAACACAACTGACAAAGACGTCTCGGGGCCAAATCCGTCACTCAAGCCCCATTGATCTCAAGTAATGAAACGCTGGAAGAGACCACCACAAGGCCATTGTGTCACAGTAATTACAATGAAGAATAGCTCAATTAAATGGTGGGCGAATGGGAGCAGTTTTGGAAGTAGAGTGGAAGATACATTTTCCTACAGTGAGTATTGGCTGTATTATTAAAAAAAAGTTCAGGGCGCGCACTCTAGATTTCACAACGTCTATTCATATGTAACCTGTCTGTAATGTTTCAATGTAATGGGATAATGAGATAATTAATAATTGATGGAAAAATGAAAGGGACTTTATTTATTCTACCTCTTATTTTAACTTTGGATTAACTGAAAATGAAAATGACATAGAAGTAAAAAGGCAGAGGTTTAGTGAATCACCACTTTTAAAATAACTTGGATAAATCAGACAAGCAAGCGGGTCAGTCTTTAAAACCATGGCAGCAAAAGTACGTCAGGAAAGAAACAGACCAATGCAGCTGAACGCCTGAGATATTAACTCACAATCACAATAAAAAACTTCATGTTGAACAAAAAAAAACTTCATTTATTAGCAGTATCAACATTGGGAAACTGCTTATATCCAAATATCTAATGGCAGAGCACAAACATGCATAGCCTGAGGTACGGAGTGCAAAATCTGGACCACTGAGCAAGAGAAATCAGCGATATGGTCTGATGAAGTCTTTCAACCATTTTTCCTGCATTCATCACATTTGGAGAATACCAAATCACGCCGTCAAGCCACAATGTTTGCTGCGACAAGATGGTGGATCTGTAACAATATGGCAGCCATCTCCTGAGGGTCATTAGCTCCATTGATTGCTCTGCATGCGTGTAGAGGGAATATGAGGCCGCATTACATGAGCAACAGATACTATTATCATGCAAATAGTGTTTCCTCAGACTATTTGCATATTCAAAGTGTCCCACGTGTACACCTTTTGATGCCCTCCCAGTTCACCTCAGTTCATCGCTGCACGTTTATTATGAATACGGGAACAAAGAGTGACGTTTGTTCTTCAGAGTCACAATTTCTCTCTCAATACTGTATGAGAGCAATTCAATTGAAGTGACTCCGAAGGCAAAGGACGGCTTTATCTCTCATTAGGGACCTGGAATTTGCATAGTGTTATGGGAGGGATGCCAATGTCAGTCAGCCCACCACTTTAGTCCAGACTGAAATATCTTAACAACTATTGGATGGATTCATGGATTACCATGAAATCTGGTACAGACAGTCATGGTTCCCAGACAACATCCTTATGACTTTGATGAACCCCAAATGTTTGCATGCTAATAGGGCTGCACAATTTTGAAAAAAATATCTAATTGTGATTATTTTGACTGATATTACAGTTGCGATATTCGAGGGAATTATCATTTTTACATCATTATTCTCATTTTCATTGAAAAACATTATTAAAATGATTATGGTGTGATTGTTGCAGGGATCTGTACCAAACAAAGATATATTCTTATGTCTGTAGAATATGATGTATAGGCCAGGACATTTCTGCAGCACAATATTGTATTTAGATGGTATTTTGACACACATTTCACCTTTGAAGGGGACATATCGTGCTCATCTTCAGGTTCATACTTGTATTTGGGGTTTCTACTAGAACATGTTTACATGCTTTAATGTTCAGACAACACATTATTTTTCTCATACTGTCTGTCTGAATATACCTGTATTCACCCTCTATCAGAAACGCTCCGTTTTAGCGCATTTCAACGGAATTGCAACGGAACTGAGTTGCTAGGAAACAGCTTGGGTTCATGTTTACTTCCTGTCGGCTGATGTCACATTCACATACACTGCAACAGGAAGTAAACTGGGACACATTTAGAATGTTAATGTTCAAAACTTTGAAATTGTCTAAATATTGTAGATTTGTGACATCACAAATGTACAGAAATCCTGACGGCGTGTTTCAAACGCACAGTTTCTGAATACAGGCTGTGTGTATTTATCTGTGGATTGAGCGTTTTGATACTTTCACAGTATTTATATAGCACTTAAACCTGCTTTATGATATAAAAGACATGAAAATCTAATTTTTTGCAATATGGGACCTTTAACAAATATGGCGATTTCTTCCGCATGCTACGATTTGAAACTTGCAGTAGGCCATATTTCGATTTCAATAAAATTTTGATTAATTGTGCAGCCCTACATGCTAACACGCTAAACTAAGGTGAAAGCCATGAATATCTGCTAAAGATCAGCATGTTAGCGTTTTCATTGTGAGCATGTTAGCACGGTGATGTTAGCATGTAGCTCAAAGTATCGCTGTGTCTACGTACAGCCTCTCAAAGCTGCTAGCATGGCTGTAGACTTAATTGCTACATAGTCGACATAAGAAATGTGCTGCTGCACAAATCAAACAGTCTTTGTATTTAACAGTCCTTTGGGATTTTGAGTTGTTTGTGCAGAGCTATTCATGTCCTGAATTATTCTTTCAAGTAGAAGTAAAAAATCACTCGTTAGTTTCACAGTGTGAAGTGAGTTTTGTTTGAACTGTAGCCAAAGAATGCACCGTTATGAGTGTAATTAGGAGATGTTGTTTCACGTCGCAATTTAGTGAAATATTTTAAAAGCTGTACAGTTATATGATGGAACCGGACGTAGACATAGGCGATCAGGTCATGTGGTCTTACAGAGACTAAAGCTCTTGACTGAATGAGGCACTAATATTACATCATTTGAGATTCAAAATATTATTATATATCGAAAAAAAATCACAGCAACTTGCACACAGATTTGACCATGAATCAGGTGTTTCGAAATGTTTGAAAATTAGTATTGCTGTCCTTGACCAAAGAAATTCTTAGTCGACTAACACTCGCACACAATTTTGTCGACTGATCGATTAGTTGAATCGACAGATCTGTAAAACTGAGTTTCTCCACAAAGAACCACACAAAAGAACCACTTTAAATCTGTTTACCAGAGATGTGATCAAGAGTTTCTTGTAAATAAGTCATTCAGCATGAAAAAAAGCATAAAAAAATTACTACTCAACTAAAGGTTATCTTAGTCGACGAAGACCAAAACGACCGATTAGTTGGCTAATCAACTAAAGAGGGAGAACCCTAAAAATTAGGATTTTATTTTGCGAATATGAGTTGATTTTGCCGTTGCAAAACACATCTTTGGCTTTAAAATTGGGCCAAAGGCAGTGACATATACACGACCATGCTGCACAATAATTAACCCCAGAGAAGACAACTTTTCGAGCCAGATCATTATTCAAACCCTGAACTGGTGAATACAAATACATGACACACTCAAAGGATGTCCTTCACATTGGTTTTGACATGTGTTGCAATAAGAATAGATTTTTTTGTGATAACTAGGATTCACAGACTAGGGACATGTCACACAGAAGCTATGTGACAGTAGAGGGAGACACATAAGTGGGCACAGCGGGAGTTTGTCAGACACTCCGAGGCAGGGAATGAAGGCAAAAAGGGATCCCGACACTCGAGGAGGCAGAAAGAAAACAGGGAGGCAAGGAAGGCAGGCAACATATTGGACTCCACTCATTACATTGTCACCACGAGCGCCCAATCTGGGACTAGTTGGCATGAATACAGCCTGATCCCACCCTGAATGTGTGTGTGGAGGCTAAATGACTTTGTCCTACTAAAACCAGGCCATGGCCACATCTCCTTTGGGAAAATAGGCAGAGCTTAGATCTGGATTCATGTTAAACCAAGGATTACACTAATATAAAGCCACAGGGCTGGGCAGTGGAGTGCATGTTTGCGTCCATACAGTATTTCCCATCTCTCTGTGTGTGTGGCCATGAATCTGCCATACATATGCGCGGTTCATTGCTCATATGTGCTTTTGTCCATGCTGGTACATATGTGCAGGCGTACGGCATCCACAGAACTGCATGTGCCTCTGCTTGCTCATGGGTGGACGATCGGGCCGCGTCCAGCCATGCTTATGCATGTGTGTGTCAGAGCATCATGCTGTTGCTGAGGGAGGCTGCCATTTGTTTGCCCTTGGCCCGTAGAGGACGGTCGGCTGCCAAGGACCGGCTCAGCGGACTGGTGGAAAGAGGCGCGGAGGAGTTGAGGAGGGGATTGAAATGAGGATAAGAAGGATGAGAGGACGATTTTGTTTATGAGGCTTTCATTTAGGTGAACTACAGTTAAAGGGTCAGTTCACGTAAATTACAAAAACATCCTCTTTTACATCTAATGGTATCAATTAGGGCCGGGGGGGGAAAAAAATCAATTCACCTATATATGGCAATTTATTTTTTGGGATTTGACTGATATATTTGACTTCAGGACATCTCTAACTACATACAAAAAGAAAATGTTAGAACAGGAGAACACAAACAGAGATACAATTAATACTAATTGAATAAGCACAAAAGTAAATAAATATAAAAATGACAAAAAGACAGTGAGAGGAAAGTTGGGAATAAAAGGCATCATAGAACTAGAAGGAGGAAAGGAAAGAGGAAAGGACAAAGGGAAGGAAATAGGATGCAAACAAAAAGAAACACACAAACATAAACACACACACACAGTGGTATAGACCTTGATCACTTATTCATTCAGACCTGAGGAGAGAGCCGAGAGGATCAGGTTGCCTTAATGACTAATACACACACACACACTCACAGACACACTCACACACACACGCACACACTCACTCACACACGCACACACTCACTCACACACGCACACACACACACGCTCACACAAACTCACCCACAGGCAGTGAATCCCACAGGCCTGGGCTCGCCAGCTCAATTGAATTACTGTTATCGTACACCCGAACTGAGACTGGGACCCTGTCTGCCCACCGACCACACCCTCTCTGTTTGCCCTGCACTGGAGGACACACACTAACACACACACGCACACACACAGGATCAAATACCGGCACTATATCCACTCCACACACACACACACTCACACAGGCTCCATCCACATCACTACTGCAGTGACCCACCACAGGCACGGTCCCATTATAGCCATCATTTACAGTCAGTATCGATTACTTGTCTAGCTGTAGCTCTCCGTTTTAGACGCACACGCACACACATATGACGACATAAAAAAGTACACATATTTGAACAGATATGCAGGTGTATATATTCTAAGAGTGTAAGAAAATGTCGAAAAGAAATCGAATATCGTGATATTGTGTTTTGTGATACTGTATCAATTCTCAAAGATTGCATAAAAAGTAAACTTTTTTACTCCGATTTTATGCATATGGGGGTGTTTTCTTTATTCTATGACAGTTTTCCTAAAATTAGATTTTAAAAATTGCAATATATATCGCCTTACTTACAGTATTGCAATATATTGAATTGTAACCCCGGTATCAAATACGTATCGTATCGCAAGATTCTTGCCAATACACAGCCCTAATATATTCGCATGCATACTGCACAAAGAAACGTGTACACACATGTGCATACGCACTATAGGCCACACACGCATACACTTTCCCAAGATGTTAGATCTCAGTGTATTGATTTCTAGAGGGAATGGAAATCCCTCCTCTACATTACACCGTTCTATCTGCTCTCTCCCGTCTGTTCTTTTTGTTTTCATTCTGACGCATGTTGTCTCATTGTTCAAACTAAATGGAAAAGAGCGTAGATGAATAGACTGATGAATGATGAAGATCACTGAGAAAATATGCAAAACAAAAGGCCCCACTTAACAGAAACAGAGCAGAAACTCTCTAATGAATGGGCAATTAAAGGCGCAGCCAGAGAGGCTGCATTTGAATACTGTGGGTCTGGTGTTGCATAGAAACGCTGGTGTTACTACGAGTGAATATGATCCACACAAACAAGAAAAAAACATCATAAAATAAAAGCATCCAATAGAAAAATTCTGATAATCAAGACCAACTAGAGTTGTTCCGATACCAAATGCATCCGATACTGCTCAAAATTCGGTATCGGCGAGTACGCCGTCTATGCACCGATCCGATGCCATAATTTATCAACCCAGAATTTTTTTTAAAATGGAAATCAATTATTTTTCGCCGCTCCAAAACAGTATCCTTCACGGTGCCGTTGTCCTGAATGTATCATGGCTGCCACAGGCAACTACTGTTTTAGAGCAGCGAAGACGAACTAATTGCAGGTAGTTTGTCACGTGACGATAGAAAACAACAACAGTGCGTTGCTAGAGGAGAGTGTAACGGTAATGGTAGTCAGGGCGAGAAAAATGGCAGCCATTTGGCAATATTTCACGGTGGAAAATTCAACAAGTAGAACTAAATAATAAAAGAAAGTTCTTTTGCATTTATTCCCTTTATGTATTTCTTCATGTTTTACTAAGGGTTCAACCTGAGTCAGGACCTATAACAGTTAGCAATCATATCACATCCATACATGGTCAGTAGCAAACAGCTGTTAAATAATAATAATAATAAAACATTTAAATTAAAATAAATAATAATAATAATAATAATAATAATAATAATAATAATAATAATAATAAATAATAAATAATAAATAATAAATAATAATGATAATAAATAATAATAACTACATATATTTTTTATCATGCTGGTATCGGATCGGTACTCTCGGGAAGAAAAAAATGGTATCGAACATCTCTAAGACCATCACACAATATGTGCATTTCAATCTATTTACAGATGGATGTGGACTTCTGTTTAACACAACAACAAAGCAGAAGAAGAAAGTAAGAACAACAAAAAAGTCAAATGAATATAACGGAGATAAGGGAATCTACCCGTGTATTTATGGAGGAATTGTAGGATAGCATTGCGGCGATATGTGACATACATCTCCGTAATTTCCATAAATCTCGCTGCCAGAGACGAGAGAGAGAGAGCCTGGCCGAGGACCAACTGTGCCATGTAAATGAAGGCTGGTGGCCTGCTTACTGTGGTGTGTGTGTGATGGAGGCAGCAGAGAGAGAGAGAAAAGAGGAAGAAAGAAACCGAAAAAATAGGGTGAAAGAGAGAAAGATGGGAGTAGAGAGAAAGAGAGAGAAAGACAGAGGGGTAGGAAGAGGGAGAGATTCAGAGGGCTGATGTTGCTGCCATGGTAACCGGCGTCACCTTGGAGAGGAACAGAACAGAACCGCTCAGGGGAAAGACCCAGTGTGCACACACACATGCACAAAACTCATCAAACAATCACATATTCATCTATGTTTAATCGACACAGCCCTATTTTTGGACATCTTGGTTGAATATGAGAATTTTTTTGCTGGGATTCATCTACAGTGCAGTCCGAGTGATGCCCCCACTGGCCATTGATGTTTAATTGATATGCCTGAGCCAGGGCAATGTCTTATAGATGCCCCTTGCCTGCATGTCTTGCTTCCAACAACTGCGCTTTTGTGCACTATACAAATTCAGAACCAGATTCTGTTTCATAAGGATCATATCTATACTCAGATTTGCACTATTTCACACTGAGGTCATGTATATTTCAAAAACACCAACTACGCTTGACCTCAGTGCAGTGCCATGCCCTTGAAAAGCCTCTATATGCGTACTGTATGCCATACTGTACACATTCCTAGCCATCTGCATATGCATACTGCATATCCCCCGCTGTGGCGATGAGGAAGGAGTTCCCATCCCCCCACATTTTCTCCCAGAGTGTAATGCGAGTCTGTTCTGCATATGCGTGAAAGATTTCCCCCCATTCTGTAATGTTATCTTCCATTCTATTAATTTTATGGGCATATAATTAGATGTTTGATTAGCTGTGCCTTCTATTAACTAAGTCTCATATTTCTCTCTTTCCCTTCCCCTCTTTCCCTTCTGATCGTAATGTCTTTGTGTGAGACAAAGATCAGTCTCGCTGATGAGAAAACCTCTTTAGTCACTGTTATGCAGAGTGCTATGCTGTCATGCATCATATGCTGTACAGTATAGGGCTGCAACTATCGATTGGTTTCACTGTCGATTAATCTGTCTCATTTTCCCGATTAATCGATTAGTTGTTTGGTCTATAAAATGTCACAAAATGGTGAAAAATGTCAATCAGTGTTTCCCAAAGCCCAAGATGACGTCCTCAAATGTCTTGTTTTGTCCACAACTCAAAGATATTCAGTTTACTGTCATATAGGAGTACAGAAACCAGAAAATATTCACATTTAAGAAGCTAGAATCAGAGAATTTTGACTTTTTTTTCTTAAAAAATTACTCAAACCGATTAATCGATTATCAAAATAGTTAACAATTCATTTAATAGTTGACGACTGAATTCAGGTGCTGACTATTTTTACAATTAGTCAATAATTTGTTTTAGATAATAGTGAAAAAATGCCCATTAGAGCTTCCCAGAGTCCAAGATGATGTCTTCAAATTGCTTGTTTTGTCTAAACAATGGTTAAAAATCCCAAAATATTAAATTGACAATGATACAAACAGAGAAAAACAACAAATCCTCACATTTGAGAAACTGGAACCAGGTAATATTCAGCATTTTTTTCTTGATAAATGACGAATCGATTATCAAAATTGTTGATTAATTCTCTCTCGATCAACTAGTCGATGGATCGACTAATCTTTCTGCACTAAATCTATCATTTAACAACTCTTGCTCTGGTGGTTGGAGCTTTTTGAGGGGCCATCTACCTTACAGGGAACAAAATCAATATAAATGTACATCCAAGCCCTTGGTATGGTATGTTGTAGCACTTTCAAAGCATCAAATTCCTTGTAGATGCCATTTAGCTATTTATAGCACAGCGTGTGCCAGAGAAATGTTCAAACAGATGCAATGGGTGTAACAAGGACATATAGCGAGTAGGGAAGGTGAAGACAGTGATGCTTCAGGACAGGCCCGAATGTACGGCTGTTATATGGCCTTAAAGATACGGTGAGACGAGGCTCGATGGGATAAACACAAAACAAGGCTAGACTACAGCTATATGCTCTCTGCTTTGTAAGGCTGTACTAGATGCTAACATCTACTTCACCATCTTAGTTTTAGCTTGTTTGCATGTCAGCTGGCATTAAACACAAAGTAAACAAGAGGTACTCTCTCAGGCTAATACAATCTGCGAGCACACAGAGCACACATAACGTCCTAAACGTGCCTTTTAAAAATCATCAGCAAGTCTCTGTTGTAATTTTGCCAGTTTGATAGCTATGTTGACATTTACTCACCTGGCTGCTGTCAGCAGATCTTAAAACAGCAAGAACTATAGAAGGGCACTCCATAAGTGAAAAATAATGCGTGTATCTGCCCCGTAATTTGGATCTGCTCCAATATTTACTGGGTTCTTCCTTGGCCCCTTGCTACACCCTTCCACAAACCAAACCAACAAGCCAAACCGAAAACATAACCTCCTTAGGTGGAGGTGATAAGCTCGAACCAGCCACAGGAAATACAGGTGATCAATGAAGCATCTATTGTCTTTGGTGTCACATTATTTGCTGTTTCTGAGGGAGTATAGACAGATCACCTTTGTACTTTCCCCTTAATTGGGTTGGTAACAGAGTGGGCTGATTTTTATCTCAGGCCAAGAGTACATATGGTTTCATAAGTGGGAGTCACTTCACCCTTTAATTCGATTCCTGGATTCCTGGCAGTGCCTCTGGTCAATAATGTGTTGGTCCTACCTACAGAGACGCATCTATCATCTTAAATGTGATAACACAAGGTCAGCATCTGTTGACCGTATGCTTTGTGGAAAGTATTGTGATCTTGAGATAGGTATCTACACACCTCTGCTGCAATACCAATTCCATTAAGGCATTTAAGGGCACATAATACAGAGCCTGTAACAGAAGGGGCCATCATTTCTGTTGTATATAAACCTTGTAACTCCACTCTTCTTTATGTTTACTTTAGCTGAGAGAGAAACTACTCAATCCCTTCAGTTTATGAAGCCCTTTCAAAACCACATTCTTTAATGTCAATAATGTTTATCATCAACAAAAAAAATTAGGTCTGTTTCTCATAGATCCTATAAAAAAATACAATTCGGAGATAAGAGGTTTCACCTGGCAGTGATTATTATGTAAAATGATACAACTAGGATTTGCAGCCGGATGTTCTGCTAATGCACAGATCATATAGTTTACTGCATATCCCATATCAGTTGTTACTCTCTCATGTCTGTGCTGTAACACTTAGGAAACTACACTACCAAGGACGTAGGGCTGCACGATTATGGCCAAAATGATAATCACGATTATTTTGATGAATATTGAAATCACGATTATAATCATGATTATTCATAGATTTTAGGGGCAAAATGTTTTTATTGCAATTTCACTGCTTTCACTTCCATGTTGTGCTAAATTCCATCTGTTAAATATTCTAAATGTTATCCTTTTACTTTGTTATAGTCATCTACAGTGGTTATTTACATGAAAACACACAATTCAAATGATTAGGAATTAAATTATTGTATTTTCATTTAACCCTCCTGTTGTCTTCCCGTCAACCATGCAACTTTTGTCTTTTGTCTGGTTTGACTGTTTTTAAAGCATACATTATAAATTATCACCCAATTCTGTATAACATCTTTTTGGCCAACTTCATTCCAACTCATTACCACAAGTTTTACACTTTTTTTGGGGAATTCATGGTCAATAAACCTAATTTATATGAAATTAAACCTAATTTTTTTAGGAAAAAATGCCGAAATTATGAATTATTTGGACTATACACAAAATTGGAGGAATAATGTTGATGGATTATCACAGACCGGTATATGTCAAAGTTTAGTCAGAATATTACAAATATTATAATATTAAAAAAAAATGTTTAATGACAGTGTGACAGTGTGTTTTTTGCAAAGACCATATAAGGGAACCATCCATGTAATTTTGAGGAAATTAGGTGAAAGACATCCATATTTATGATATAATGAAGTTTGAAAACCGGTCAAATTTGACCCGAGGACAACAGGAGGGTTAAATATTTTCTTTGATAAAAAAAAAAATCTTGGCATTAGTAGTTTAAATTATATATTATAAGCTGCTTAGAGCTAGTGTTAGGAAGTTCAACAGATCATAATTCCCTTTCTTTTATCTATCTTTTATTGCTGTGAAAATATCTCCTTCAAACGACTGGATTTATTCAAGTTTCTCGCCAAAAAACTACATTTTATGAGATTACATTTGAACACATCATGATATCGTTATAATCACAATTTACCATCAACCAATACTCATTTCTACTGAGTAGAGCTTGAACGCACCATAATGTGCTGTGTGCTTTCGGCAGATGAGCCAGTCACTGTGATTACTCTGAGCAGCATCATGGGAACGAATTACAATATAACAAGTGTCTGATTAAGTTAGTTGTTCCAAATGGTTTTAAGGTTGTTCCTCCATGGCTTAATTAGGACTTACAGTTGTGACAAATTACAGCGACATGTTGCCGTGTGACCGGCAAAAACTCAGATATATGAGCATATGAGAGTGATGAAAACCGTCCGGCTCGATCGGCTGCTGATTGACGGTTCATCTCTAGCTGTTAGTTTAGGAAATGCTTGATTTATACAGCAGAGTTTTCTATAAGCGGAGCAAGCATTTTAAATGTCAACATTGCAGTCGATCATGTTCATTTAATTGTGGGAAGCCAAAATCTTCATTGTGATTAATATTCGATTTATTGTGCAGCCCTACAAGCACGGCTTGAATGAGTATCTGATTGCAACATTTTTGGTATAACCGATCAAAAATGTCCATATTCCCCCTTATTCTTTGAGGCATATTTTCTATAATATTCTCTGCAAATCTGTGCTTTTCTGCCTGTCACCTGTCCACCCCCCCTTGCATCACTTCTTCCCCCCTTTATGTAGAATACGTTTGTAATTTGCAAAGACTGTGAAATGGCTAATAAATGGGAGAGATGCTCTAGTTAACAAAGAAATGGGCTTGAGCATAAGGAGAGGAGAAGAGTTAGAGAGAAGGAGGATGACAAGGATGGGAAAAGAAGTGAAAGGTGTGTTCGAGAGGAGGATGGGAAAGTAAAAAATGAGGGGGAGGCAGGGGGAGGTCAACAGAAGGAGAGGCAGATGCTCGTGCCTCGGATGCCTGTGCGCGAATAATTATCCTGATGAGATTCACCGAGAGCGGCACGAAATGCAGAGGATTTGGGGAATACCTCACGACACCAAGTAAAAAAAAAAGAGACAAAGGATGTTTTATATAAGATATTGTAGTAGAGTGTGTGCGTGTGTATACCGTATGTGGGTTAGGCACCTACTGTTTCTCCTTCATCTGCCTCGTGCTTTCTCCCTCCTCGTCATACATGGCGTGAGAAAGTGGAGCCTCCCTCTCATCTTTTAAAGATGCATGAAGCAGCAGCTACACAGAGTCAGGGGGAGACTGTATGGGAGATAAAGAAAGAAGAAGAAGCACTGAGCACCATCGACTCAATAAAAAAGCTCCTTATAAACTCTCAACCCTTCAGTTTCTGTCTGCCGAGAGAGAAAAAATGAGCGGAAGGACAACGGAAATAAGTGCATAATCAATTTTTGCTGTCTCCCTCCTCCCTGATTAGATTTAGAGGCCTGCCCAGTATGTGTCAGTTATCGCCTTGTGCTTCTAGTGTAGCTGATATTAAGACCACTGTGTGCATCCTAATATCAACAGCCACCTCCTTTTTGAGATTCTGCCCAGCACAGTTGGATGGCAGCACATCAAAAACAGAATCAACACCAGTCTCTTTCTTCATGCGCCGGTGAAAGAGCTTGATCTGTGTCTCTCTCTACAATCCACCGCTGTTCCTCAGATTAAAAAAGACAACACAGGTGTTGTGTTGAGTGTGCACGCGACCACCTGTCTAGTTTTTCTACACACACAGTCACAAACCCCTTTCATACGTCACTCTGAAAATCACACAAGATTACCATCATCATCTTAGTTTAGCATGTTCGCATGGTAACATTTGCTGATTAGCACTGAAGTACAGTTGCGGCTGATTTGGAATTGTCATTGTATTGGAAAAATTGTGACCTGCATTTCAGCATATTGTAATTCAAGTGCTCTGAGAGATACTTCTGCACCTCCTCATGGCTCGGTTTTCAGGCTTTGAAATATCTAGCCCATGACGGGAGACTTTGGCCAAATCACAGATCATTTATATTCTGTATTATTCTATATTATTTCTCGTCTCAAATGTTTTCAGAAACATTTTGTAGTGTACTGTTTAGCTGTAAAATGACACAGTGGTTGGTGGGCGGTGCTTGGTATTTCCTCAACATGGCTGTTGGGTCACAAACTTTCTTATTTTACAGCTGAACAGTACACTGCAAGATGTTTCTGAAAACATTTTATGCAAGAAATAGGCATTACAGTAACAGAATATTGATTCATATTTGATCAGCGCCGCCTATTTTGATCATTTCTATCCATTTTTAACACTCTACATTTTTGTCAATCGTCTGTACAGCACTTTGAATTGCATTTATCATATACATAAAGTTTGATTGATTGATTTGATCGGAGTTTGCGAGTGATTGACAGCTGTTCAGAGATGTCAGGCTCCAGCGCGGCTCTGATTGGTTGTTCTCCTCCGGTCTGTGAAATCTTGCAGATGCCGTTAGGAACACCAGAGGACACCAGAGGACACAGAGCAACAGGATTTTTTTTCAGATTACCTGTCTCATGCACTACTGTCAGGGACCGTTTTATAAAAATAACTTTTTTTAAATCATATTTGCTCCATTTCTATCCACTGCAGCTTTAAGGTTAGGCATTGACCTTGAAAGGTTCAATTTAGATATGGACGTCGACTGGTTAAGGTTGGGACAGCAAGTCTCGCAAGAGATTTTGCATGTTTTTGCAAGTTTTCGCAATTTAAGAGTTACCTTCTAGACACAACCAAAAAGTCATGAGATCACTAAAGTCATCAGGATACATATGAGAACCATGAATATGTGTGGAAAATGTATTAATAATCCACCAAGTAGATTTAGCTATTTCAATCAGATTTCCAATATATTTTTAGAAACATAATGTAGTGTGCATGTTTTTCAGAGGCGGACATGCATTCTGAAGATCCGTGAATTGGAAATCAATTGTGGCCAAATTATATGTATTTAAAAATCCTACATAGGATGTCACTTCTTATCATTGTCTATGTTCTTTCAATACGTGAAATTGCCTCTTATTGTCCTCTGATATCTGATAAAAGTCCTAATTATAATTTTAGGAAAGCAGGGCTGGATCCTAAACCCTTCTTCTCTCTGTTCCCTCTCTTCTGCCTGATGCTGCTGATTTGTAGGTCATGTGTGAGTATCAGAAATAAACTGAGAGAGTGAGTGAGCGAAGGACTTTTACCCTCTAGTGGTGAGCCTGGGGAAAAGCCTGTCAAATGCATTTAGGGGAAAAAAATATGAATGTCCAATTATCCCTGTTCAGTTGTGCATGGAGGCAGTGACCCAGTTGGAAATCAGTTTCAGATTTCCGAATTTCATATTTTATTCACCAGCGAGTCTGATACAGTTAGGTGAGAATGAGAGGCTTACGCTGTACAAGTATGTCAAAGTTTTCTTTTTTGGAAGAGCACAATAACCCAGTCTGATGTCATTCTTTCGCCCAGCAGAATAAAAAGAGATGTAGCCGCAAATGTTGCATTACAGAGATGTTAGCGAGGCAGAACCTTTAACTTCCTATGAAAAGCAATACATTAATTACATTACATTTATTAAATTTTTTTAGAAATTCATGGCCTCTGTGCAGTTACTTGTGCCATAAATGATTGAACACAGTATTTACATTTAAGTATTAATAATTCAACTTCATCAAAATCCTATACATACAAAATGCCTGATAAACAATCATCATGTAGGTCACAAAGGTCACCTTGAGAAAAAGACACACATTACCATCCATGTAATTAAGTAAAGAAGGTGTATTGTCTTCTTAAAAAAATCCATAAAATATCACACTATAAATTGGGTGGATAATGTCAAATATGCCAATATTTACTGTCCAAAAGTCAAAGAATAAGAGATGGTTACAAAGGACCAATATTCATGATTCAATGATGCAGATATTTTTACTATCCATGAAATAAACCCACACTGTCTAAAATGAGAAAAATGAATTTCAGTTAGAGCTGCAAGCATTAAGTGATTAGTTGTCAACTATTAAATTAATCACCAACTATGTTGATAATTGATTAAAGAGGCTCTATGTAAGAATCAGAAATTGCTTGTTAACAGTGAAACCTGTGGCCATTAAGTCAACGACAGTCAGCCTCCTGTTGCTCGCGCTTATCGGTCAAAACAGTGAGGCTACACACACGAGACTGATTGACAGCTAAAACCACAATATCACTATATATTTCACATGCTTGGCAGTAATGTTAGCTCACTGTACCTGTCCAATAGAACAGCTCAGGGTCCGTTTTAATACCCAAAACCAAACGAAGTCCGTCCAGGAATCGAAGGCCCGACTGATGTTGATCCTAGTTTTCCCCCGACGTCGGTCACATTCCTGTTTTGCAAGACGGGCTTCACTAGATATAACTTTGTTTTTTTTGTGCTTCTGTGGAGTTTGTGTTGGAGTCTGAGTTGTGGTGGAGGCTGGTTGTTTGTTGGCGTTAGCGGACTCCATTTCTAACCGAACGTTAGCTTTGGTTTTACACTGTTAGTCCTGTAGAGAAAAAAACATGTAAAAAACTTACATACAGTCCCTTTAAATCGGTCTGAGTAATGTTTTTTTAAGAAAAAAAAGTCAAAATTCTCTGATTCCAGCTTCTTAAGTGTGAATATTTGCTGGTTTCTTTACTCCTCTATAACAGTAAACTGAATATCTTTGAGTTGTGGACAAAACAAGACATTTGAGGATGTCGTCTTGGGCTTTGGGAAACACTGATTGACATTTTTCACCATTTTCTGACATTAATATCAGTTATTTACTTTGTAAACATATAAAGCTCAACTTAGTTGCAAACAAAAATGCTGCTGATGTTGCTACATTAATATAGTATAAGCTGTTGCATCAGCTATTTTTTTTCAGGTAATGACAGTCTTGTAGGTATAACCAGAATGAATACACACAACACTGCAGCAGCTACACATGGTGGACGCCAGAGGGAAAATCATTGTTAAGCACAGAGGGAAAATCTAGTTGGTCGAAATTCAGGTTTCCATTTCCAGCGCTAATTAGCATAAATTAATACATTGCAGTGTTGTCCCTGACAGTCGAGCATCAATAACAAACAACGCTCATCAACCGTGCCTAGTGGTGTTTTTTTTCACACATAGACATGCAAGCGCACCAACACAATCACACTCTCACACACACACAATGACATATGTTTAGAAAAATTGTCAACGGGCTTAATATTTCACAGTTTTGCTGCCTGTCCATATTCCAACACAAAAGCTGTGACAATATATTTGGGAAACACTGTCCCTGAGCTGAAAAAAAATATATATTGAATCAAGCTCTACGGTGTTCTGTAGGCCTATATTTCATTTTTTTTTTTCTCCATTAAAAAAAATAAGCAGGGAAATCTCTCTGGGAGCGAGTGTGTGGGTGTGAAAAGCAAAAAAAAAAAAAGAAAGAAATACATAGATAGGGAGAGAATAGGGAATAAAAAGAGACAAAGAAAGGGGAGTCATGGAGGGAATAGGTGGTATTTAAAATGAAGATGACACATGGGATAGTTTTCCATTGCGCCTCAGCAGGCTCTCTTGAGATGGGAGTGACTTAACATTTCAGAGTCTCATGTGAAACACAGACACAATGTGACATACGCACACACACACATACGCTCATATGAAAGCCTCATTTGGCTCAGGAGAGACTGATATGAAGGCTTTCTCTAGAGGTGAAGGGAATAGAAATAGAGTTCAGTCTTAAAATGCACAATGATCAGGGGAACATTTCTCTTCTGCAAATAACGCCACACACTTATAGGCCTAGGCTTAGTAAAGTGTGTGTGTGAGGGATTTAATTTGTACAACCGCAAACTCATTTCATCATGGGAGCTTTTCAGCGCATATACTTTTGGTGTTTATATTGGTAGGAATGAGTGTGTATGTGTGTGTGTGTGCAGCGCAACAGATTTAAAATTCATAGAAATCACCACACCATTCTGTACCTATTTGCTTATTTACTGCGTCTATACATAAAACATGACTGATCCGCATTTTTCATTTCCCCCCATTCAATCTAAATTCCACCGATATGGTGACATCCACACAGATCTCACAGTGTAAATAGAGATTTGAAACTGTGATATTTACTCAGCTATGTGTGTAACACATGAGCGGACATTCCCCTTGGTCATTTTCCTGATTTCATCATGTGCTTTTTGAGTTGCATCCAAGTATTTGTCTAATTTTATATGCCCATTTGACAACCAAATATCATGCATGTGCTTTATACACAAATCTTATGGCAAGCCGTTTTAACATTTAATAGCTAAGCTTGACTATCCGGCATTAACATGAGAGATATGACTAGTCAGAATTCCTATTCAAGACATCTATAACGTCATTCTTGACTAGTTAAAACAACAGTTAGAAATATCTGTAATTACAGATATCTGCAATGATGTCACTGAAAACGACCCTCGACTCGTCACTCATCCTAAATGACAATTGTAGATATCTGTAATTCAGTTTTGACTATCCTAAATAACAGTTACAGATATTTCAAAAGTCATTATGACTAGTCAGAGTTGTTGTGCGTGACGTTGCTCATGCAAGACTTCCCTTCTTGGATACTGGCCCAACAAAGCATTTGAACAGCGTTAGCAGCACAAGCCTTTGCTAACTTGGATAGTTTGGAAAGATATTCACAGATGCAAACTTATATCTACAACATAAATTTGAGTAATTCCAGTTCAAGATATCTACAACGTCATTCTGACTAGTCAAAATTGAATTTTAGATATCTAAAAAGGGCAATGTAGATATCTTGAATTGAGGGGAATTAAAAAATATCTTGATCTGGAAACTGACTAGTCAGAATTAAATTGTAGATATCTGAAACTGGAATTATGACTAGTCATAATTCAGTTGTGGATATCTGTAATTCACATTGCGGATATCCGCAACTGAATTGTAGATATCTGTAATGAGAAACCCCATACACATGAATGGCAAAAGTATTAATCTTACTAGTCAAAATGTAATTACGGATATCTAAAATTAGAGTTTGCCAAGTCAAAATAGAATTACAGATATATTGAATTACAGTTTTGACTAGGCAAAATGACAGATATCTCTAATGAATGTCTAGCCTAGCTATTAAAGGGACTGTTTATAACTTCTTACACGTATAAATCAATCCAGGTCGGTGTCCCATGCTCGCTCGCGTGTGACAAAAAACGTTATCGTCTCCAACCAAAACTCCAGTGTCTCCCCTCTTCCTTCTGACCACGGTCGGGAGGCTGAAGCAGGAAAAGCCAACACTAGGATCAGCAGTGATTCATGGAGAGACCTTCGTCTGGTCAGCTAACATTACTGCCAAGCAGGTGAAATATAGAGTGATATTGTGGTTTTAGCTGACGTGTGTCGCCTCACTGTTTTGAAGTGATGCTCGTTCATGTTTATTAAGAGCGAGCACAAGCGCGAGCCCGACGCTGACTTTCGTTGACTTAACGGCCACAGGTGTCGCTGTTAACAAGCATTTCTGATTGTTACAAACAGCCCCTTTAAATGGTAAAACAGCTTGCCATAGAAATCTTAATGCCATGGCATACAGTGATATTTAGACAATAGCAGCAGTTCAAACATGACAAAACACTTGTGCTTCAATACATAATGAGTTTAGTGTTAAAGAACTTGACAACAGTGAAAGTCTTCCCAGAAGGAAGGCTATTCTAGCAGCATATTAATGCCCATGGTTTAGGAATGAGATATTCAACAATCACATATGGGTGTAATGTTCAAGTGACAGGTGTCCATATACTTTTGTCAATACAGTGTACCTGTTTTTAGAGTCAAAATGGAAATATTAGGCTGCAAGTTTCTTTTAAATCATATAATAAACACACAACTTGAACTAATTGCACCACAAAATTAATCAAAACATCCTCCATCACTTACCTCTAAGGTTGCCAGTTCAGGTTCATCCCCCCAAAACAAAACAGTCCTCTCCACGGCTCTGGATCCAGACAGGTGGACACAAAACGCGACTCGTCTCACTCAAGTTTTGAGGATCACCTTGAAGGTAAACTTTTGAGTAATATCTGACCACTATGTATTGGAAGTTAAATCGATTAACGTCATACAAAACACCACGTTTGTTTTACCTTAGTCTGGAGACGGTTGCCAGTGGTAACCAGCTAGCTAGCTACGAATTTGGTAGGAGTTTGATTAGGCCTAACTAACCTAAATACACTCATATTAGGCTATTAACGGGTATTTTTTTTATCATCAATTAGTTAGACTGGTTAATCATTTGGTGTAGCGTTAACAATGGCAGAAAGTACTGAGAAAAACAATGATTTAACTGTTAGTTAGCGCTCAGCATGGTGCTCACTGCAAATTCATATTCTGCGACCGGAAGTTGCCATTTTCAAAATAAGAGCGCGCATGAGCACGGTGCTGCTGTGTAACTGAAGGTGATGGATCAGTACCTAGTTTTTGGAATGTTAACACTTGTATCACCCAGTTTATAAACCCAACAAGGATCAAAGTCGTTTTAGAAATAATCCATCTCAGATTTGCAAAAAATGTTTTACTTGTTTTTCCTGCTGCAGCATGAAAATACATCATGTAATTTGTTGTCTATAAACAAGATGATTGTCTCGCTTACTGCTGGTATATGTACAGTATTTACATTTGAGTATTAATAGTTAAACTTCATCAAATTCCATATTCATACATAATGCTTGGTAAACAATCATCGTATAGGTCACTGTGAAGGTCAACTGGTGAGTGGGACACCTTGAGAAAACACACACACTACCATCCAGGTAATTATAAAAGTATATAATATATAAGCATATTTTCTTCTTAAAAAAATCCATAAAATATCCATCCATCCATCCATCTATTATCTGTAACCGCTTATCCTATTCACTATTCATAATTTAATGAAAGCAGATATTTTACCGTCCATGAAATAAACCCACGCTGCCCAAAAATGAGGAAAATTAATTTCAGTTATTTACTCAGTAAACATAAAAAGCTCAATTTATAGTTGCAAACAATATATAATCTGTTGCATCAGGTATTTTTGGAAGTATAATCAGAGTAAACACACACACAATATGGGACATACTGCAGCAGCTAAAACTGCAGCAGTTTGTTAGGCATGCAGATGATTGTATCCTGCTAGTGATTGTGGTATCTCCGCCAATAACACAGCATCATTTGTCAAATGAGGCATTTTGTCACAGTTTAATGCTGCAACCGTCACACTAACTTAAAATATTTTTTTTTTTTACAGGCTTCTTGGAAAGCATGGCGGATCAGGAAGCATTCAAATACAGCCCAAGAAGAGGTGCTGCTAGTTTTCAGACTCTGCCAGACTTTGACCCGAGCCTGCACCTTCGCCGTCCTCGGGTCCAGCTGACAGATGACGACGTGCCCGTTTATGGTGGTGCTACTGGGCTGAGGTAATGAAAAAAGTGGCAGTGTTGTATTACAGTTCGAGTAACACTAGACAGGGCAAGCTTTATATATAGCACATTTACATACCCAGGGGGGGAAACACAATGCGTTTTACATGAAGATTAAGCAGAAAAATAAGAGATGGAACAAGTATAGAGAGGAGGAGGAAGAGAGAGAGAAAATATATACTGATAATGATGATGATAACAATACAACTACATTAATAATTACGAAGCAATAATGGTAATATACATTCACAACAAGCATACAGGAAGACTCACATATAGGTTAGACAATTCAAAGGATGTATTGCGCGTTACTGGAAGACAACAGAAAAAGAAGAAGAAATGTTTAGGGCCATTTTTTAAAAAGAAATAAGAGGGGAGGCTACTCCAGCAGCTAGGGCCATAAAAACTAAAGGCAGCTTCTCCAGACTTTGAATTGGCTCTCGGTACAGCAAGACCTAGATGACCCAAGATGTCTGACTGGCTGCGAGATGCACTGTTACTGTTCTCACTCTTGCATTGGGCCTGACTTGACTGTTTCTCTTTTTCACTTCAGGATGTTATTCGTTATTGTTGGGGGGTTTTTCCGGTGATGCAGCGCTCTATAACTCTAGAAAACCAAGCTGTAACTGTTTCTTTGTCAACAGTGATTTGGCTTTGTTACGGCTGCTTGTTACTGAGGTTTCAGATCGGGCAGGTGAGGTGCCTGCTGGCGAGTGTTTCCAGTCCAAAATTGGACACACACTGTCAGTTACTGAAGCTCATTAATGAGAGGAGCCATAGTTACAGTAAACAACCCACTGGCCCATTTGGTTGTGACACATATCATGTACTTGATTTGAATCTGCTCTGAACCTTTGTTGCCTTAGTCATCCTATTTGTCTTTTCTGTCAACTATCCATCCATCCATTTTCTTCTGCTTACCTGTTGCCGGGGAAATCAGTCTTAGCAGGGAATTCCAGACGTGTGCTGGGTATACCCAGCCCAGAGAACCTCCAAAGGGAGTCGTACAGGAGGCATGCTGATCAGATGCCTGAACCACCTCAGCTGGCCCTTTTCGGAGCGAAGGAGCAGCGGCTCTTCTCCGAGCTCCCTTCGGATGTCTGAGCTCTTCACCCTATCTCTAAGGCTGAGCCCAGCCACCCTACGGAGGAGGCTCATTTCGGCTGCTTGTATCTGCAATCTCATTCTTTTAGTCTCTACCCAACCATAGGTGAGGGTTGGAACATAGATGGACTGGTAAATCAAGAGCTTTGCCTTCTGGCTCAGCTCTCTCTTTACCACAATAACTGCTTGACGCCGCACCGAACCGCTTGTCTATCTCCCGTTCCATTTTTACCCTCACTCGTGACCAAGACCCCAAGATACTTGAACTCCCTCTCTTGGGGCAGTGACTCACTCCCAACCCGGAGGATTGCAATCCATCGTTTTCCGTCAGAGAACCGTGACCTCAGACTCGGAGGTAATGATTCTCATCCCGACCGCTTCACACTCGGCCGCACACCGCCCCGGTGCGTGCTGAAAGGTTAACTATAAAATTGGCAACCAAAACTCTACCTTGAATTAAAGATCAAAATATCCCCAAAAATCTTTGAGAGGTTTTCAGCTGAAGACCTGAAATGTAAATTCAAGCAGCATTTGAGAGTCCACAGGCTATTCCTCCATGCTTCATGCAAGTAGAGAAAAACGGTTTATTAGGCACTGGTGAGCCTTGTAATGATGCTTTGCTCTTGAATCTCACCCTCCTTCCAACAGCCAAAATGTGCAGAGAATTAGATATAGATATAGATTGAAAATGGTGGTGAGAAAAATAAAAAATATATATAGCAGCCTCGTTTAATTTGACATGTGATCTAACTGTTTAGCTGCTGTTGTGATATTTTGGCATGTGCGAATGTTCGTTTACATTCATTCAGACATTTTGATGGCTCAATTTACAATGTTAAATCTTTTCACTGTTTATGTTTCCATCTTAGTAAAGACATATCTGCTTCAGGAGACCATGCCCAAGGAAAAGAGGCTTTACTTCCCGAAGGAGGTGACGGACCCGGTACCGAGAGGGCTTCTATCCAGAAACTCAAAGATAAACTTGATTCTGGCGACATCCTGTTGGAAGATGAGGTAAATAAATGGAAAGAGGTAATATCAGGGTTTTTCCTCTACTTAGTCCATATGTCAAATGGGTTATTTTCACCTAGGTATTTGATTCCAAAAGAACAGATGTGATCAGCATCTGTCAGACTCAGCCTCCAGTAGCCAATTTCCTGTGAAGAAAGCCTTATATGCAACCTTTTATATGCAATTCTCTGCTTTCATGTGGAAGGTGTCCTTCACAGACAACCTGAAATGACAGTATAATTTGAAAATCTGACACCAAAGTGAAATCCCAGCAGATTACTTATTAAGGCAGTGCTTGCTAGTTGATACTATTCAGCTAACTGGGAGAGTTCAAAACCATCAAGCAGCCACTTTGTCACTTAAGGTGTGATCAACAGGAATACATCCTCAACGTTAATCTCACACTTATATGCTCCTTCTTGTCTCATTAACAGTCTGTTTACATGCGCCGACGGTGTCTTGACAACTACACGTTTTCCTAAATTAACACTAGAGAAGTAGGTTCAAGGTTGATGAGAAGAGAAAACCACGTTTTTTTTTTTACCAGAATGATTTTGTTTGTCTCAGGATGAAGACTCCGATGATGACCACGCTGCCCTCTCTCTCCGTGGTATGTCGCCCGCTGGAAGCATACCGTCGGTTGAAGAGCTCGTCCTGGATCAGATCAAGTACTGCAAAGATCCAGACAAGAGCACAAAGACTGAAGGTGCAGTAGTGGATTTACAATTAAAGTCTCTGTAACTAGATCTTTAGTAAGCACAAGTATATGACTGTTTGCTTCAGGGTCAGACCTGTTGCACTGCTACATATCCAGGAAAAATACAAGTTGAAGCAGAAGGCAGAAAATGAAAAATTACATTTCTGTTATTGCATTTCTGGTCGTATATCTTTTTGTTTTGTGGTTACACGCAGAGTCGGAGATGGATGGTATACAGTATATTGTAGCACTGTAAAGCAACAGCCTATATAGTACATCAGAGTTTTTATCTGTGCTGCGACATTGTTTGTTTTACAGAGTGAAACCATAGCGATATAAGTAAGTAAATGTGAAAAACAATCTGACTTGTTTGTGGTAAATCTTTACTCAGCCGCTAACCTGTGCCCCGAGAGCAATAGTATCTTATAAAAATGCTCAAGGCGAACACTACTACTCATCACTCGTATCTGATAGGGTTTTCAGAATAGCACTAACATGATGATGTCCCTGATTACATCGCTGTCTTTTTGGTTTTATTTGTATCTTTCTAGTTTGGAGAACTGACTGGCACAAGGATCACATGGCAGCGATAAGTAGTGAGAAGTTTGACAGCCTCCTGAAGATGTGTCCTGATTTCCATGGCTGCAAGAGCCACATGGCAGCATTTGTCTTGATAAGAGGTAAGCAACTTAGGTTAGGACAGTTTTTTTTTTTTTTTGAATGAGCAGTTTATTTTTCTTTATTCTTTACTTCTTTTTAAAAATGTCCGTCTGTTTGTAATTTTCCTACAGAAGTGCTGGATACAGCGGATCGTACATGCGAGCGTTACGAGGTGGTGGCGTTGGGAGCTGGCCGATCAAGCTGCACCAAGTGGCTTTGCTACAATGGGACGATGGTCCACGACTGCCACGCCATCATCATCGCCAGACGGGCTCTCAAAAGGTACAAAATGGCTAATATGACTTCCAACTAGGGCTGGGCGATATGGCCACAATCTTCTATCATGATATAGGTAATTTCATATCTCGATATATATCACGATATAGCATGTTTTCTGGTAATTCAATCAATAGTCCTGTGTGAATTAAATAATTGACAAATGAAGAGTATTTTTCTTGTTTTAAGAGCTTGAGTTCAGAATGAACATAAGTTTTAATTGAAATTTTAGATAAAAAACAAATAAATATAGGCCTAGCCTATTGAAACAACACAGAAAATATATACAATAGACATTTTTATATCGTTTTGACGAAATATATCGTCATATTGCCCGGCCCTACTTCCAACAAGGGCCCTGATTTACAAAATCTTAACTTTAAATACTAATAAATTGTAAAAATATTGCCTTTTACTCATGAAAATTCAGATTGAAATCATGATGTGCCCATTCCCCTCTTGCAAATGTCCCCACTGTGGGACTAATAAAGGAATATCTTATCTTTTCTTAGAGCAGGCAGTCTGGACCAGCACGCTCACTGTCTTGTACCATTCATGGTGCTTCTGGTGCATTGAATGTGCCGGTTGTGGCTCAAAGTCAGAATGGTTATTTTCTGGCTTGTGTTCAGGTTTCTGTACAAACAGCTTCTGCTGTTCTTTGATGCCGATCCAAGGGCCAAGGAGAACTGTGTTTTTGAGAGCAGCGCAGACAGCCACCAGCTTCAGCTCAAACCCAAGACCAGTCTGCATCTCTACACCAATCAGTGTCCTGAAGGAGCAGCGAAGAACTTCTACTTCAAGTACTGTTATTTCCGCCTTTGGGATTTGTTGAAAGCAGTATTTTTTGCGAATGTTAAATGCCTTGAAATTATAGAAATTAAGGTTTTCATTCCAAAACACTAGATTTGACTTCTGAGAATAGTGGCATCCTACAAAAGTTGTAAAACACTCATTATTATTATCAGTACATTTCCTTAAAGGAACTGTGTGTAACATTTCAAGAGGTTTATTAGCAGAAATGGAATATAAGATTTTTTTGCTCTGGGATAGAATGGTATCTAAATGAGTAAAATACAACATTGTGTCCTGTTTAGGGGCCCTGCGCTTGATATCTGGACCGCTATGAAGCTGCAGTATCATGCCAAGGGCCTGCTGGTCCCTGTAGCTTACCTTGACCCGAGTCTCTGGGGTGCCAAAGTCTGCTGCATGTCAGGTAGTGACAAGTTGTGCCGCTGGACTGTCACTGGGGTGCAGGGTGCACTACTGAGCCACTTCATCCAGCCACTCTACATCACCAGCTTGGTGCTAGGTAAAGAGATTTAAAGCAATTATTTATTACATGTGATTATCATAAAGTGGGCATGTCTGTAAAGGGGAGACTTGTGGGTACCCATAGAACCCATTTTCATTCACATATCTTGAGGTCAGAGGTCAAGGGACCCCTTTGAAAATGGCCATGCCAGTTTTTCCTAGCAACAATTTTGCGCAAGTTTGGAGCATCATTTAACCTCCTTCGTGCCAAGCTAGTATGACATGGTTGGTACCAATGGATTCCTTAGGATTTGTAGTTTCATATGACGCCAGTATGACTTAACAAATATACGTTAGCTCGTTATTATCGCGTCAACTTTGACAGCCCTAGTTACATGGATTCATTTCTTTCACCTGTGTGTGTTTTGTAAATTCTTGAAAGCTTTTTAGAGCTTAGTGAGATTTAATTGTTGTGTTTATTTAGGGGGCCAGAAGCACTTGAATGAGGACGTGTCTGATATCACCAACATGCGACTGGGTAACGGATGGGAGGACTTTCTGCCGCCATTCTACGGAAAACACAACATCTTCTTTCTCTGTGGCGACTACGTGGGGCCTGCTGTGACCTCCCCGCAGCACAACAACCTCAGCGTCAACTGGTGCCTCGGAGACAAGGATGTCGAAGTTCTGGACAGTAACGATGGCTTCGTCATTGACGGGTAAGATGCAGACGCATGTACAAGAAATCAATATTTTGCACATTGTCTTTTTGCAAACTGCATAAGATAACAACAACTTGTCCCTGCATCAAAAATGTGGGACAAGCATGAGGTCCTGTACTCTTGCAGAGAGTCTTGACCCGACTGAAAGCTTACCTCATTTACACTCCTGCAGCCAGTTCCAGGGATGGAGTACAGAACTGCTGGCAGTGCCTGATGCAGTGTGCTTGTCTGACAGTCTCAGCGAGGCCTGGGGCTCCTGCCATCTCTTGGTTTTGGAGCCGCAGACAACTGCTGATGTCCAGTAGCTAGAGAGGGACACAGACATGGCTCTCACCGGAGGCTGTGTTGTCCTTGAGCAGAGAGATTACAGCCCAAAATAGATTTGAGATCCTGCTTGGCGCCTCGCAGTGCTGCTGCGTATTTCAGCTTCCGTCCCGCAGCCTGAACTATTAGTTTTAGGCGACGCCGTGGTTTAAAGTGTCAGGATGAGCTCTGCAGGACGTTCCAAACAATAAAACTATAAATAGACAATGAAAAATAGGCTCCCTGAAAAAGAACAGAATAAATTTAAGGGCAAGAATACAGGACATAAAGTGTGCAGGGGGAGGTGAAAGGATGGCAAGAACACCTACTGAACAAAAACACAAATTATAGTGTGAAAACGAACGGAGAAGCTGCTTCCGTCGTATGAGACTTCTTTAGTTTAGTGATGTAAAAGTAGCATGCCAATTCAATCTAGCTTCTTCTAAATATTGTTTTCAACACTGAAGCAATTAATGGTTTCCTAAAGCCTTGGCTCGTACCCAAATCTCTTAAATTCTGCCTAGAAGAATACATTATACGTGGAATGTATTAGTAATAAAAAAAAAAAAAAGAAGTTTTGAGTGGGACGAGGAATATCATGGGCTGTAGACAGTAGCCATGTTTCAATTCACATATTGTATATTCATTTTGAAGTATAGCATTAGATAAGCTGCATGGAAACGCCAAACTTCGATAAAACTTCCCAAATTGTGTAAAAGAGTTTTTACGCTAGCTTGAGGTGTTTTTTTGCCTTTGTCGAAAAATAATTGTTGCGCAAAACGGGATGTGGAAACGCCCTTGCCCAAAAGAATTCTGACAAAGCGAACATTTAACTCACATGACTGATCAGCCGTTTCTCGGATATTCCCATAACGTGTAATGCTTCATCTTCGTGTTCATCTCCGGACAACAGGAAACATGTTCCATAATAGCCGACATGAAAGAACAATTAAAACTTACCCAATTGAAACAAATTCCTGAAGACCTCTCTCCATTATTCTCTCGTAAAAGGACAGATGTCCAAGCCGACTATGCAAAAATAACTAAGTAAAGATAAATAAAGAAGCAAATTAAATCAGAAATATAGATTTATGTCACTATTTATCAACGAATTAATGGCTACATTTATTTGTATTATTATTATTTTTGCTACATTTAATGACATATTTATTTAATTATTGAGTTATTTATTTATTCATTTATTTTTGTATTTTGGCAGGTTTCGTCCTCCGACCGTAGCCGACTTATTTTGTTTGCAGATGCGGATTACAGCCATGCAAGCCTTTAGAACAAACTTCTAACAAAACTACGCCGTTGAGTTTATTCGCTCCGAACCAGTTGATGAAAACGCGCCTAATTCACATTTCTTTTTTTTGCGACATTTAAAAAAATTTGCTTAAAATCCACTTCATTGAATGGAAACACGGCTATTGTAGCGGTCTTGGAGCAGACCTTAAAATGACTTGATATCAGCCTTCCTGCACAGCCATCTGCTGACGTCAGCGTCTATCAATGCTGTCATACTCAATATCAACCCCCAAATGTTGTCTTTATCGACACCACTGAGATCTCACCACTGGTCTGCTCCTCAGGGATCGACCCCAGGGTCTCCCCCAGGACATCGCTTAGCAGCAGTGGTAAGTGCTGCCTGCGGGAAACCCTGCCTCCTCTCACTCAGCCAGACCACACTTAAACATTTTTTGCTGTAACAGCAAAACAGAAGAATTGTCTTGCCAAACACTTTTTTTTTTTTATGTTCAGCCCAGCTAAGCCCCTGAAGCAGAGACTGCATCCTCCAAAATAGTGTTGGAGGTGGACACATTGTTAAGAGCAAGTCACTAAATGCAGTGCATGAACACATATTTTACAGTTACAAATTTTTGGTGTTATGAGTGGATACTTGAAGGGACACCATCCACCCCCTCAGTGCTGCTAATTAACTGGCTAGCTTCTTTATGACTCATTGGTGAGGGAGTGTGTGTGTGTGTGTGTGTGTGTGTTACACACACTACAAAGCCTTCGGTGTAACAATAAGGCATGACTTGCTTGTAGCACAGATAACCACAACAGCTTATTGGATGGATTTGTATCATATATATTGTAGCTGGATACAAATATACCCTCAAATCATGTCTGTATCTCAAGTAAGATTGATGTCAATTGAACAACATGGAATGTAAATAGTGCAGAATTCAAGATTTTCTAAAACAGGCTTTGCAAATATTAGATCATTTATAATACAGTATATTAAAAAAACAATTGCTACATGTATAGGGAAGCATTCATTGGATTTTCTTATTTCCCAGCTCTCCGTCTGTGAGTGGGCCTGGCTTCTCCAGCAGACTTTGCAAGAGAGCCCTCTACAGTTACTTCCTCCGAGTTGCACTGCTGGGTGGGCATGGCTATCTGCGGGATCTTCCCACCTACCACAGCGTCAAGGTGTGTGTCAACTATAGATGACTATTACATGAATGCTAGGGCTGCAGCTAACAATTATTTTCATTGTTGACGATTATTTTCTCGATTAATCGATGAGTTGTTTAGTCTATACAACGTCAGAAAATGATGAAAAATGACGATCAGTGTTTCCCAAAGCCCAAGATGACGTCCACGAATGTCTTGTTTTGACCACAACTCAAAGATATTCAGTTTACTGTCATAGAGGAGTAAAGAAACCAGAAAATATTCACAATTAAGAAGCTGGAATCAGAGAATTTTTACTTTTTTTTCTTTAAAAAAATGACAAAATAGTTGGAGATTGATTTAATAGTTTACATCTAATCGATTAATCGTTGCTGCTCTAATGAATGCTCAGTGCTCAAGTGTGGATATGGTGAATGCGAGAGAATTGAGTGTTTTGTAACTTTGCTTCATTGTGGTTTTTGTGATGTCATAATGTTGTAAATGGTTTGTTTTATAGGTGGAAGCCGTCGTCTACCAGACGGTCAAAGAGCTGGTCAAGCAGCGGTTTCTGAGCAACCATGCGGGTCCCTGGAATTCCAAAAAGCTGGTGGACTGCTTTAGCGCTTGAATGTGCACTCAGTAACCGACCACATAGAAGTTTAAGTTCCTCTTGAGATTTTGTTTACTGCTGTTTACTGTGCACTTCATTTATTACCTTTTAACAGCAACTCTAGTTTTGTTTTTTTGTATAAAATTGTTGTGGTTTTCAGTTTGTGTAGGTGTTTGAGAAAAATAAACGAGACCCTACTGTTATGCATCGCAGTGAAGTAGTCAGTTTGAATGAGTTGTGGGTGGAAAAACATTTTTTTCTCCCCGTCAAGTAGAATTCAGCTACATTATCACCCATTATCACATTTGTAGCCGGGTATTTTGAGTTGATGTGCCAACCAAATAGTTCAACCAACCGATCAGCCGCTGAATAACCAAAGATATGATTAAAAGTTTCAACTTCTCTAATGTCCTCTCTAGTTTTTATTGCACTTTTTTTAAGATAACGACTCCTGTTGCCATATTTAATATTATCACTGAATCAGATTCAGGTCTGGCACACTAGGTGAGAGTCCTGGTGTAAAATAAAAAATAGAGAATAGAATTTAAGTAAAATGACAACGTAAAATATATTTGTTTTACTTTAGTCACTTATTTCATATTGTTTTCCTTATTTTTTAGGTATTTTGCTTTAAGTAGCAATAGACACGTTTTTGGCGTTAACTTATCATTATGAAGTAAATGTTGATTGCGTAATGTAATGGCTAATAATGACACCATCGGCTTTTAGATTGGTTCGTTTATCATAACAAAGGTGCTACAATTTACAAGAACAAGACAGCGGTCACATTCAAAGACCGTGTGGCAGTGACATCGCAATCAAAGTCCACCGTGTGGCAGTTGCATTCAAAGACGGTGTGGCAGTCGCATTCAAAGACGGTGTGGCAGTCACATTCAAAGACGGTGTGGTAGTCGCATTTAGAGACGGTGTGGCAGTCGCATTTAAAGACAGTGGCAGTCGCATTCAAAGACGCTGTTGCAGTCGCATCTAAAGACGGTGTAGCAGTCGCATTTAAAGACGGTGTGGCAGTCACATTCAAAGACGCTGTTGCAGTCGCATCTAAAGACGGTGTAGCAGTCGCATTCAAAGACGGTGTGGCAGTCGCATCCAAAGACGGTGTGGCAGTCGCATTGCATTCAAAGACGGTGTGGCAGTCGCATTCAAAGACGTTGTGGCAGTCGCATTTAAAGACGGTGTGGCAGTCGCATTGCATTCAAAGATGGTGTGGCAGTCACATTCAAAGACGGTGTGGCAGTCGCATTTAGAGACGGTGTGGCAGTCGCATTTAAAGACAGTGGCAGTCGCATTCAAAGACGCTGTTGCAGTCGCATCTAAAGACGGTGTAGCAGTCGCATTTAAAGACGGTGTGGCAGTCACATTCAAAGACGCTGTTGCAGTCGCATCTAAAGACGGTGTAGCAGTCGCATTCAAAGACGGTGTGGCAGTCGCATCCAAAGACGGTGTGGCAGTCGCATTGCATTCAAAGACGGTGTGGCAGTCGCATTCAAAGACGTTGTGGCAGTCGCATTTAAAGACGGTGTGGCAGTCGCATTGCATTCAAAGACGGTGTGGCAGTCGCATTCAAAGACGCTGTTGCAGTCGCATTTAAAGACGGTGTGGCAGTCGCATTCAAAGACGGTGTGGCAGTCGCATTCAAAGACGGTGTGGCAGTCGCATTCAAAGACGGTGTGGCAGTTAAATTCAAAGGCCGTGTGACAGTCACATTGCATTCAAAGACGCTGTTGCAGTCGCATTTAAAGACGGTGTAGCAGTCGCATTTAAAGACGGTGTGGCAGTCACATTTAAAGACGGTGTGGCAGTAGCATTTAAAGACGGTGTGGCAGTAGCATTTAAAGACGGTGTGGTAATCATCTCATCATCTCATGAAGTGATTAAGGAATGGCTGTAGAGTAATTTTGCTTTAACCTGAAGTAAACATTTTTCTGGCACAAATAGAGGAAAAGGAACACAGGGAGACTTGCATCATCTTAAATTTAAATTTGTATTATTTCCTCATACAAACTGTGGTACCATGGTTCATTGTCACCATGGCTCCACTCACCAGTTGCTTGGCAACCAACTCCTCCTTGGAACTGATGCAACTACTCATGTCTTCATAATTACAGGCTCTTTTACAATATTTAGCAAAAACAAAAAAACAATAGAATTGCATGATAAAATTATCTAATGAAGCTGGAATACAATGGAATTAATTTCATATCTCGAGGCTTACATTGAAGTACAATCTGTGTTAAGGTTGCTGTTTCCATTTTCATGCCAGTTTCTGGGATTTGAATGTCTGCAATGTGTCTCGTGCATGTATGGTTCTCGTGTGTTTTATCTTTGCTCTTGCTGGCCAAGCAAGTGATTCCTCCAGCCAGGTGTTGGGTTCATCCCCCTCTGGGAAGGCAGAGCTCCGGTACCTGAGGGACTCCTCTGGGCACGAGGGAGAACCAGGGAATTCACGAAAAGGCCTGCGAGATAATTAAACATCCAAGAACAATTTAGAGGTGTGAAAAACGGACATTTTTTCTCATATGTAGTTTGAGAATATATGCCTGGGAGTTGGGGGTTAAACTGAAATTGAGCTGTCGAATAGTGATGGAAACCTTTACGAAATAACAATTATATCCTTTTAGGCTCAATTACAAAGGCTTTCGTGTAATTATTTAACGTCAGTGCAGTCTCATTAATGTATGCAGTGACCTTCGCTGTGATTCTGGCAGCCGAGGTACTCTGATGTCCGACTAAATGTGTGATCATCATCATTTCATATGAATTGTAACTTTTAATTGCAACCTTAAATGTCTTACAATAGAGACAAATTAAGGAGGTCATTAAGAGTTTAATGTCAAAGGGAGAAAAAAAAACCTCTTTAAGGAATATAATTGAAGCCAAACCCTCGGCTGTTTATCTCTCAAAAACACATTTTTGCAAATTAGCTTTTATTTTTGTATTCACTTTGTATGACTGTTGAACTTTTAATGTCTCTTGCATTGTTTATCATCATCTTTTGGGCTTTTAAGTGTGTTAAAATGATATCAGTGTTGATAGTTGTGAATTTAGTAAGGATGTGTGCTGCTTTGGAATGACTCTGCTTGGTTTCCTCACCCAGGTTTGGTCTCTTGCAGGATGAGTCTCTCTGGCTGGAGTCGGAGGAGGCCGATGTGCTGGCTGTGGAGCTGGACTTGACCGAGCCGACCGATGGTACTGGTGCTCTTGGAGGATTTGATTTGGGTTTGGCTGTGAATCCGACTGATGCCGAGTTGCTCCACTCTGGAAGGCAACAACAAACACAGGTAGAAATCAAGCCCAGGGACAATATATCTTCAAGTTACCATGATGTGATGAAGTCACATCACACTAGTTGTGGCCGTCGTACCCGAATACTCTTCAAGTCGGAAACGTCCAAAGCAGAGGTGAATCCTCCACTGTTTCCTGACATTTTCCTTCATCAGACAGTGGAAGAGGAAGATGAAAAGTCCTGTAATATAAACAAAAGTGAGATAAGGTCGTAAGCTTTTTGAAGGACAATATTGAATCTTGATAGGTGGCTCTTTCGTCCCTCAGCAGTTATTTCTAATGTGCACTTGAGCAAGGCATTTCTGTGCCAGAAGTAAAAAAAGTGGAAGGCTTTTGTTGCGTCACTCTCAGATAAAAAAAGAAAGCGATCTAACAAAGGCCAGCCGAGGTGAAGGCGGTTGTGAAATAGTTGCATCATTCAGCTTCTGTTTGATTTCCTTCTTTTTTTATCTGTGAGTTTTGTTGGTTTCTTTTGAACTGTGAATGTGAAGTGGGATGTTGAGCAAAACTACACGTGTGGTTAGCAAACCTTCACTCAATAATTTATTTACCAGTATATCACTCATGCATCCAACTTAAGAACAAATCTGTTTGGACGAGTGGTTCTTACATGAAGCACATTGGCTCTATGCGTATATATTTAAATATATATATCATCCAGCATGGCTAACAGTAATTATTTCTGCAAAAAGAGAAAGTACAACCTTGCAGGGTGTTGAGTCCAGAGAAGAGGTACAGCAGAATGACTCTGGCTGGTCCCCAGGTAAAGAAGCCAACCGTCCATGTTAGTCCTAGTAACAAGGTGAGACTGGCGACTCCCTTCAGGTCATGCATGAGTCCGCTGCGGATCCCAGCCGGGCTGTTGACTCGCATGTGGCGAATCTGGATCAGAACCACCACGAAAACCTAAAAGGAGATTCAAAAAAGGCTTAGAGTAGTTAAATTACAGGGAAACAATAATGGAATTAAAGATGCAAGTATGCAAGTGTCATCAAATGGGGGATTTGATGTAGAATAGGTTGCTTATTGTTCTATTCCTGCCGTGAAAATGAGAAAGATAACAAAGAGAATATTGTGATACATCAACCAGTATAATGTGGACATAGGCCAGTGTGTTTTAATAGTCTGAACTTCTGTATGAACGTTAATGAAATGTTAAAAACTATTTACCGCAATGTTGAAGAGAAAGACCAGCACAGCGTAGGCGACCACAGACACGTAAAATGTCACATCGTCCTGGAGCCAACAGCTGAGGGAATAGTGAGGATAGTGTGAGAAAAAGGATAGAAACTACGTTTGCAAAAAGCAATTGAACAGCTAATTAAAACGATAGTATGACACATGACTTTCAGTTTGACACGCTGCTTCATCTGTTAGCTGAAAACATTAACAATAATGCATTGACTATGTTAAAGATTTGTAGAAATTTAAAGGAACAGTGTGTAACATTTCGGGGGATCTATTAGCAGAAATGGAATAAAATATTCAAAACTATGTTTTCATTAGTGTATAATCACCTGAAACTAAGAATCGTTGTGCTTTCATTAGCTTTGAATGAGCTCTTCATATCTACATAGGGAGCGTGTCCTCTTCACGGAGTCCACCATGTTTCTACTGTAGCCCAGAATGGACAAACCAAACACTAGCACTAAAGTAGTGTTATTATGGTAAGGATGGCCTCTGAGCGAGGCGAACGGTGTTACCACGGTTTTACACACGGCGGCTCACATTACTGCTGTCTTGGAAAGGGAGGAGTCAGCGGAGGGGTACTCAGTTGGTTTCAATCTGCAACCAAACCACTAAAAGCCTCCAGGTCCTACACACTGTACCTTTTAATTGTTACTACAAAATAATATATTATACATGTCTATATAATATGTACTTCTTCTTCTTACTCATTAAAAAAATCCAGAGTCAAGTTTGGAGTTTAACTGCTGGACACAAGATTTTAAAATTCAGTCTCACTACTGATTGGAAACCCCTGTGTTTCAAATATGCCTCAAGACATGGAAGAAAGATGAAGCCAAAACTCACAAGTTGTCCGAGTTGTCCAATGGCGGTAAGCTCTGCTGAACATCTGTGTAGAGGTGACTGCCGTAGGCCTCTCGGTTCACGATGAGCACCAGGATGCAGATCACCAGAGGAATCCCTAGAGGGACAGTTTAAATACTTTTATAGCATAATTATGACAGGGTTATAAATAATAACAACAACCGCAGTTGACCAAAGTGCTGAAAATGTACCCAATAAAAATAAATACAAAGCAAGCAACGATAAGAACAGAAGTGTTCGAGTGTGACATTGTTTTAACTAATTGAATGTCAGTCAGTCGAACGCACGACTCACCCCATCCCAGAGCGCAGAACTTGAGGATGTAAGAGGGCACGTAGACGTTGAAGACTTTGACGAGCGCAAAGTACATGTTGACGGCCTCTAATCCCATCCAGGTGAATGACGCCAGGAGGAAGTAGTGCAGCGTGGATGCTGCGGCCACGCAGAGGCCGTATAGACCCCAGGAGGACAGCCAGGAGTTGACCAGAAACACCAGGTTCAAGCCCAGCAGCGCCAGGGAGAGGTTGATGAGGATCTTAGAGGGGTAGTCTCGACGAAGCTTTCTGAGACAGAGATAAAAACATGGGGGAGGAAAATTCATGTTCATGCAGTCATAGGACCCAATGGTCAAATGTGTCTGCATTAGTGTTGACATTGCCTTTAAGACTTAGCGACAGGTTACCAGTCTGCATGTAAACACAGTCAGCATATGAGAAGTAGAAAACATTTATAAAACTCAGTGGTTGGTTTCTCACTCGAAAGCTGTGTATGTGAGAACAGTGATTCCCAGGAACACCGATGAGACTCCACAACCAGCATAAGTGATAATGGTCAGGATCTGCTCATTAACCGGGTCCAGCTGAGTCCTGGAGACATCCTAGACACAAACACATTTGTAAGCATGAGTGTATTTATTTCCCAATGTGCCACATATAACTCTCACGGACACAGATTGTACAGTAATAACAGTAACTGATCCTGTCCCTGCTACCAGTGGTGGAAGTAACTAAGTACATTTACTTTAAAGTATAGAGCTGCAACGATTAATCGATTAGTTGTCAACTATTAAATGAGTCGCCAACTATTTAAGAAATTAAAAAAAATAATAATAAATAAGAAACCAAAGTCAAATTTCTCTGATTGCAGCTTCTTAAATGTGAATATTTTCTGGTTTCTTTACTTCTCTATGACGGTAAACTGAATATCTTTGATTTGTGGACAAATTAAGACATTTGAGGACGTTATCTTGGGCTTTGGGAAGCACTGATGAACATTTTTCACCACTTTCTGACATTTTATAAACCAAACAATTAATAAATTAAGCCCTACTCGAGTACTGTACTTAAGTACATTTCTGAGGTACTCGTACTCTACTTGAGTTTTTCCATTTTATTCTACTTTATACTTCTACTCCACAACAATCTCAGAGGGGAATATTGTAGTTTTCACTCCACTACAGTTATCTGAAAACTAGTTACTTTGCAGATTATGATTTTACAAACAAAACATATGATCAATTCATAAAGTATGATACCTTATGTTATAGATTAAACTACAGAACAATGTAAAACCTAATACCATTTTTTTAACGATTTTGAAATAGAATTTTTAATGCTAGTATCTATATAATTGCTTCTTTGAGTTCAATATTGAATCAGCACACAAGAATCGTGATAATATCGAATCAGGAGATAGGTGTACCATACCAGCCCTAATTTTTACACGGTGGTATTGCTACTTTTACCCAAGTAATAGATCTGAGTACTTCTCCCACCACTGCTTACTAACAAGTACAAACTAGCGTGTAAAGCCACTCACATTACTAGCGTACTCCAGCACAAGTGTGTGTAAATTAGTTGCAAAATTAAAATAAGTGTCAATTTAAGTAACAATAGGAGATAAAACTCTAAATTTTGGCAGTTTTTGAATATGTTCAATACTAAATGCTGACTTTCACGACCCTTAGATGTCATTATTTATAAGATATAATGTATTTGCTTATTTTTAAAGCAACATACTCTACTATGCTTAATTCCAAAGCAATGTGTCTTTGCCATTTGTAAAAAACACCAGAGAACAGGAAGCACATCCCACAATGACTATGTCGAATCAAAAATATTGAATATGGGTCAAACTTTGCTTGACACAGCAGTTCATTTTTATATATTGTGCTTTGAGTGCCCTCTGCTGGTTACATATGAGTTGAACCACTTCCCTTTGCCCAGAACTACTACTATTAATACTGCTACTACCACTGCCACTGCTATTAGCAAAACTTTTCACTGTGCTGCAGTCCCTCTGAGGGCCAACGTGTGCTTTCCAGGAAACAGTAAAGCAAAAAATAATACAATGCATACCAGAAGAACTCCGAAGTGTGTGAGATGATCACACAGGCACGTCGTGTAGTCGGAGCTGCTGTTGTGTTTCCTGCAGCCGTAATCATCCCAGCCTCCGTGTCCATCTAGGTGATGACACAGACGCTTTAGTATCACGCATTTCATCCAAGCAAGAGCATTGATCATTGAAATCAGGAGGACCTACTGTTTTTATTGAAGTTCCAGTACACACACTGCACGTCCTTGTTATCCTTTAACAGAGATGGAAATGTTTGTTAATCAAACTCATTCATTCGTTATATTAACAGCAGTGTAAGCAGCAGTATTCTTAAAGGATAGGTGATCCTACTATATTGGGTATAAGATGGTGGAGTGTGACTTTGACATCTTCTTCCAGGTCCTTGATTGGAGAGCTGGCGTTGGTCACACTGGCTGAAACCACGAAGGTGTTGAGAGTCTGCCCTTTCTGGCTGCTCTGAAAATAATAATACAATGCAAGTTTGCTTTTCTAAATATAACAGTATTATAAAACACAATAAATATTTTCATATAATTGCATGTTTTTTTCTTTTTCTTTAACAGATTCATATAAAATAGTACCTTGAAGAGCATTGGGATGCCGTAGAACTGAAACTTAACCCTCGGTGGGCTCTGGTTGGAGCTGTTCTGTGGGAAGTTGTGCTGCAGGACAGACGGCAGGGAGATGAAAGCCACCGTGCCGTTAAATGGATACTTGTTGATGAATATCTAAAACAGAAAGAGAAATTTCTTAAATCTCTTCTACTCCAGACCAACTTTACCATAGACCCGTTTTTTTTTTTTTAGGGGGGTTACAGGGGGTCTTTATGGGGAGGTAGCAGGTCACCAGCATATGTCACATAGAAGTGGTGTACATCATCTGAAAGCTGGGAACCTGAAGATTAATTTGAAATGCAGCTCAGCACTGTGTGTCAAGTTGTTTTTAGTCATAAATAAGAAATAAAAAAAAGTAATTGAATCATGTTTTACCACTCCAGAATTGAGATTTCTGCAAGAATTGCATTTTTTAGGGATTGGATGGCGAGCAATTCTGTACCGACCGAACACCCGATATCTCACCGCATTGAGATGGCATTCAATGATGACAAGCCTTGTTTTGCCAGTGACATCATTGAAGGCCATCTCGATGCAGTGAGATATCAGGTTGAGATTCTGCAGCCAGTGGCGATCCCATATCTCCACAATCTGGGACCTAACTTCATCCTCCAAGATGACAATGCTCGCCCCCACAGAGCCAGGGTTATCACAGACTACCTCCACAATGTGGGAGGAGAGAGAATGGAACGGCCTGCCAAGAGTCCAGACCTCAACCCAATTCAACACTTGTGGGATCAGCTTGGACGTGCTGTACGTGTTAGAGTGACCAACACAACCACCCTGGCTGACCTGCAACGAATCCTGGTTGAGGAATGGAACGCCATCCCACAGTAACGTGTGACCAGGTTGGTGACCAGCATGAGGAGGAGGTGCCAGGCTGTTGTGGTTTGCGTATGGATCTTCAACCGCTACTGAGGCTCCTGACGGTGTATTAAAGGAATAAAGTGTAAAATAGCCAATATGTCTTGTTTGTTCCTTGTTACTGATAAAGAGTTCAATCATCCAATCCACCAAACAACTCAAAACAAGAGTCAATTCCAACAGGAGAAAACACTGTTTACCATTGACAGAGCATTTTGGCAATTTTTCTTGGGCGCTACCCACATAATCGGCTGTGCTGCTCATCCCACAAATGCATGATCCTTACAAGCTGGACATCATTGTGAAGGTAAATAAACAGGCTTTCCAACGATGTAAAATGCAATGCCAATTAGCATTGTAACAACAGAGAAATAATCAACCAAACACAAGTTTTTCCGAACTTTTTTTCCCCAGTTTATGCGCACAAATACTAATCATAGGTCAAAACTAAATTTGGCTGAATTATAAAAGGCAGAAGTGGTAAAACGAAGAGCCGTTTGGGTTTGTGTGCGTGCGTGCGTGCGTGCGTGCGTGCGTGCGTGCGTGTGTCAGTCAAAAAGGCCCTCCCACCTCCTGTATAAAGGCTCCCAGTCTGGTGTGGAGGAGCTATTAGCAGAGTGACACAGCTGCCCTACAGAACCAGTGGCAATTTCAAGAAACCTGTGGAGTTACAGGTATGTGCGCTCTCTTTTCACACAGATATTGCTGTGATTTGCTGTGCTACCAGCTGATGGCTCTATCCTTGCTTTTTTGAGATCAAGTGTAAAGACGAGGACAGGTTATCTGTCTGGTTATAAGCAGTTCAGCTCTCAATGTGTGCGTCTGTGAAGGAATTGCCTTCAAGGTGTAAAGCATTTGATACAGGCAGTACATCATATATTGTTTACTAGTTGCAATTGATTTTGCTATGTTTTTAATGAGGTGACTGAGTTGAATAGTTTTTGTTTTGACTTTTTAGCTGAGCCTATTTTGGATCCCTCACTGGTAGACTGTCCTTCGGGGTTATTGACTGGGGGTCCAAAGCATGGGTGTAGGTTTACTTAACCGAGCAAAATCTGGCATTAGCTTAACTTTTTAAGTAAATGAATGATTAGTGCAAAATAAAAAACCTGGCTTTTGGACTCTTGTGTAAGCAAGTACCAGTGTGGCACTACAGGAATATTGTAGGAGGGAGTTTTACATGCATTCAGCGACAATAGGAAATTCATGAAGTTGAATATCAATTTTATAGCATAAATAAATAACTAACAATGTTTTCTCTACTCTCCACAGGAGTCAAAATGCAATTGATCTTCCAGTCCTTCCTCTCTTGCTGCCTGCTGGCGACAGTAGCACACTGTGTGGAACTTGAAGTGAATCCAGAGTTGGAAAAAAGGTGAGTTAACTGAGAAGTGATTCATTCAATAATAAATATGTTTCAATCTGATATAAGATGTGACAGTCTGTTGAGTCTGTGCCAGATGTCTACTGAATTATCTACCTAACTCTAATGGACTATTTTTAAGCATGTGGCTGGGGAGCAGATTGAGACGGGATCTTGACAGTGTATCAGTAGAGAAGACGGCAGAGTCGGAGAACTTTGTCAGACCAGAAGATATCAGGGATATGTTGCTGCCACATTCCAGGTAAGACACTAACCATGCAATCCTGAAAGTCTACAAACTGTCTCCATTTGGCCATCATATCATTTTTTGTCATCTAAATGTATTCTGATTGTCATAAAAAAGGAATATTCAGCTCAGGACTGAACAACATAGATTAATATGCTCTTCTCTCTCCCTCTGGTCTCCAGCACTGACATCAATGTCCGAGACAAGAGGTCTAAAAACTCAACCAACCAGTCAGGAAGACAAGGTTGTACGGTGGGCACCTGCACACTTGAAGACCTCGTACACCGCCTGCAACAGCTCAGAAACAAGTCTAAGAATGGGAACCCCCATGTTATCAGCTTTTAAATATTATATAGAAGTTACATTAAAGTACTTAAAGGACTTTCCTGTAAGCACCAACTGGTTAATCCCCCTGTTTTCTTAGTGAAAACATACAGGAAATGAAAGATAAGCCTGTGACTGAATGAAATCATGAATGATTTTAGTTTTTTTGTAGAGCTCACAGCACTGATTAAAAGTGCAATAATTAGTAATTAGATATATGTTGGATGCAAACAGTTCCCGCTTTTGTTTTAATTCACCGGAAAATCCAATTACAGTTACCTTTGTAGTATGATTGTGAGCAGGTTATATGGACGCAAAATGAAGGTTAAAAAAACGTAATTTTATGTTCTCTATTGCCATCTAGTGACATTAGATGGGTAAAACTGCTCAAATTGGGTTTTTGGTTGTTCTTGGTATGATCTATTCAATTAGATCAGACATCTGAATTCAAGCGATAGGTGCTTTAATTGTTCACAACCTGTTCTTTTGCTTTTAGGGATTTATTCTTAGAAAAAGAGCTTACAATGTTACTTCAATAAAACATGTGGATTTGGGGGGCTTCAGTCTTTTTAAATTGTATTTTCATCTATTCCTGAAGTATAACTTATGCCTAAATAAAATCAGCACAATGCACAGTAGCTACCACATGTCAATAACACAAGACCTGCCTCTTTGGAAACTGCACAGAAACCCGCTTATTGTCAATCTGTCCTAGGTCTCTAGTTTGTAGCTGTAAAGTTTCATGAGGCTGTGATTATCCTAGAGGTCACAATAGGTCATTTTATACAGTGAGGCCAAGTTTAAAAAATGGTCTCACTACAATGAAATGGCTACTTTGGGGACTAACATCATCACACATGAATACAATTGGGTTCATTGGATCCACAAGAGTCTCCGCTTTACAGTGATACCCAATTTATGCAATTTCAAGACTGTTTAAAGACCCCAGTATGCTGAAATATTCAAATACACCATTTTTTTAGAATGGACGAAAATAACACGTTTGTACTGCATGCAAAAAAAAAAACTGCATGTGATTATCATAACATGTCTGTAAAGGGGAGACTCATGAGTACACATAGAACCCATTTTCATTCACATATCTTGAGGTCAGAGGTCAAGAGGCCCCTTTGAAAATGGCCATGCCTGTTTTTCCTCGCCAAAATTTAGCCTAACTTTAACTCTAATTTAGCCTAAATTTAGCGTTTTTTAGCCCCCTTCCCGACAACCTAGCATGACATGGTTGGTAACAATGGATTTCTTCGATTTTCTAGTTTCATATGATAAAACTCAAACTGAGCCTGCTGCAGCCTCTGAAAGATGGTAAACTCAGCCGAGGTGCCGGCGTCCACAAGGAGTGGAAGAGGTTACGCTCAGACTCATCCTGCTTTTATGAACAGTAACAGTCAAAGTGATTGAGGACATTTGTTGGTTGTTGGTTGTTGGTTGTTGTTACGTTACTAACCTCCGGCTTTGTGCCGGCGCGGTCAGATGACACTCCGAAAGTCAAACTGCTAAACTGTCCAGGAACTACATCCACCACTGAGATCGCAATGGCCGGAGCCACCAGGGTGGAGGAGCCCTCGTAGCCCTCCATCATGTCTCCTACTGCCTCAGTGATGTTTAGGATACTGGAGAGGAAAACAGAGGAAAGTGAACGGACGTCAAACAGGAAAAGGTTAAGAATATTCCTTCAGTTTTTCCATCCTTACGTGTTAGTAAAAGGCAGCAGGTTGCTGTCAGACTCCAGTATGTCAGAGATGATGTTGATTAACGCTTGGCCCAGGTTTGGCATGACCCTACTGAGGTTGACGACGTCCTCCAGCTTGTTGAGGACTGTGACCAGCTCCTGGTAGTTGAGCGTGGAGTGGTTGCTCAGTAAACCCTCAATCATCTCCACCACGTCCGGAGCATTGTCTGCAGGCAAATGATAAAACTGGTGGGATTTCTTTCGCAGCATCATCATCATAGATTGAGTCCTGACCACTGATTTGTTTTTATGGGGATTTAATTGTGCAAAACAGGAATCAAAGGGCTGTCTGATGGCAAGGTAAAGCGACTGTGGACGGGAGCAGCAGAAAAATGTATTTTAGCCACCATAAAAAAAATCTGAATCAGTTAAAGTGTACGCTATATTTAGCATATTTTCATCGCTTTACCTTGCCATCAGACAGCCCTTTCTGACAGGGAACTTTAGCCGTTACATCGCTGTCTTCAAAGCTACCAGACCAGACTCCATTCACAAAAACAGTAATTTTACGTTGCAGAAAAAAGGAGTTTTGGATCCGAACTAACATGGCATCCACAGCAGTACATTGCTTAGTTTCTGTGCCGGTACTCCTGTCTGCTTCTCCAAACTGGGAGCGTGCCAACCGCCATCTAAGTTACTGTATGTAACGTTAATACACTGATTATAAGGATGTATATATACTGTACATGTAGCAGCGTCGTCATGCAGAAACCTACGTCAGGTCACGTGGGAAAAAGCTTTTGGAAGGGCTTGGGAAAATAACATTTTGACGCTAAAACATACATACTTGGAACAAAATTTGTATGTTCAGATTTGAACACATTATGAACACCACTGGGAATCTACAGAAGGATATAAAAAACTAAAAGGAATAAATAAATAATGGACCCGCCCTTTAAATGTGTCATTATGGAATCTTTGGATCTTTACCATTACATTTTGAACCATAAATTTGAGACTGAATGATGCAACTATTTACAAGTCGACAACTACAACATAAGACAGACAAATGAAGTGAAAAGCGTGTAAACAGACCAGCAGTGACTTCGACATGGTCCAGATCAGGGATGGTTTCCACCACCAGTTGACAGTCTTCCAGGTCTGGAGCCATCCAGTGTGTACCGACGCACAGTTTACTGTCAGATAAACAGGTGGTGAGAGGACGGAGGGAGACGGCCTTAAAGGTCCCATATTGTAAAAAGTGAGATTTTCATGTCTTTTATATTATAAAGCAGGTTTAAGTGCTATATAAATACTGTGAAAGTATCAAAACACTCAGTCCATTGAGAAATAGACACAGCCCGTATTCAGATCCTATGCGTTTGAAACAAGACGATTTCTGTCCATTTGTGATGTCACAAATATACAATATTTAGACCATTTCACAGTTTTAAACGTAAACATACTAAATGTGTCCCAGTTTATTTCCTGTTGCAGTGTATGTGAATGACATCAGCTGACAGGATGTAAACATGGACCCAAGCTGTTGCCTAGCAACGCAATTCCGTTGCCATTCTGTTGAAATGCACTAAAACGGTGCGTTTCAGACAGAGGGTGAATACAGGTATATTCAGACAGACCGTATGAGAAAAATAATGTGTTTTTTGAACATTGAAGCATGTAAACATGTTCTAGTAGAAACACAAAATACAAGTATGAACCCGAAAATGAGCACGATACAGTATGTCCCCTTTAAAAGAACTGCTTTTCAAACAGAACTTTTCCTAAATGTTTTATTCCTCATCTTGTATTTATTTTACAAACTATGTATGTTTTATTCTTGACTTCTTTTAGTATAGCTACTTTTTTGTAATCTGTAATTTTATAGTTTTAAGTTTTTGCTATCTATGCTTCCCCAAGTCTTACTTTAGCAGAAAATGCCTCCCTAAGACAGAGCTGGGAGGTTGTTGATCTTGGGAATCATTAGTGACACCACCTCCTGATAAATGATTTTACAGCACAGCATCCGACAGCTCATGAGCAGCCATCAATAAATATTGTCACACTGAGTCAACACACAGAAAGAATCCAGTGACACAGCCATATAAAAATATATACCAACGGAGGTAATCAATATCCCAAATAGGCCTGTATGTATTCATGTGTTAAATTCATGTTGACAGAGTCAACCAGCTAAATACATGAACTCTTTTCTCAGCGTGACTGCATGATGTATTGTCGGCAGGTCATGAGTTCATTGATAAGTGACAGTAATAAACAGCAACGCCAGGATACAATCAACATACAGGTGTTAGAGGTGTCACCGATGACGAGCATTAAGGATAACTAAAGAGAAACAGACAATCTTCTCACTGATGGTCTCGTTTACCTCTGTAGGTCATGTAGAGACATCAGTATTCAATTGAGACTGTTTCATAACCAGTTAAAAGTTCTTCTTAGTAACTTTAAGTACAATGTCAGATAAGTGAAAGTGCCTCTATTTCAGTAGGAAATTGTATTTAGGAATGCAACTAACAATTATTTTTACCAACATTTAATCTTTTCATTATTTGATAGAGTAAATTAACTCTAATAAAAATCTTAGGTTTGCTTCTTTTGTGCAACCAACTGTCCTTAAATCAAAAATATTACATTTATAATGATATCAAACAGAAAAGCAGCATTTCCTCATATTTGAGGAATAACTTGGTGCTTATAAAAATAGTTTCAGCACTCATTATAATATTGTTTTCACAACCTTTTGTTTTGTTTGTTTATTCCAACACCCTTGATTGTACTATATTTGTCTTATTTGGTTTTGTCCCAAATACTAAACACATCCCAGTCAGGTATATTACTAGTAATGGTTGATGTCAAATGTTGCACTTGTTGTAGGTGTGAATATATAAGCAGGTATCAAAAATGAATGAATGAAGTGTGAGCGCTCACCAGTGGCGGGTGGCGTGGCGGAGAGGGTTTTTCGGGCACGGCCGAGTTGCATTTTTTCCTCCTAAAGTGTCGGGCCACTCAAACAGGCCTTTCCTCGTCTGGTGGGTTTCTGCGTTGCATTGAACTATCACTAAACCAAAGGGACAGCGACACAGATGAGAGAGAGAGAAGGACAACCTGATTAATTTAAAAACTTTTCATCTAGTCTTTAATTTATAGAATTTAAAAGGGACTATTTGTTCATGTTCATGTTCATGCTCGTTCATGTCTATTTAGAGCAAGCAAGCGTGATCCCGACGCTGACTTTCGTTGACTTAACGGCCACAGGTGTCGCTGTTAACAAGCATTTCTGAAAGTTACAAATAGTCCCTTTAATATCAGTTGTTAAAAGTAATATTTATTCAATTCATTCAAAAAATGTGTGATCTTTCATTGAATCTGACTCACGTATGCGACTTATCTGTATGTCCTCGGTTGCTATGGAGATGGATCCGTTGTTATAAGGCGTCAGCAGTAGGTGTCGTATCTGCTCTTCCATTTCCTGTGTGTCTGACAGCGACATCATGACCCGAACCTGGAAAACACAGCTCTCTCTGCAGACAGTAAAATAATGAACTATAGGATGCAAAAGCTCCTTATGAGTTACTCTTAATATTACTTTTCAGGCAGAAAAAGGCTTACAAAATGGATATATTTGATTTATTAAGTAAAAAGTTACATTGAACCACACAAATTAGGATGTAGTGTGAAAAAGTGAATATGTCTACTAAGCAGCTCTGGTACTGTTTCATTATTTGGCTTATTGTGCATCTTTGACTAACATGCATTCATTTTCCTTCAGTTTCATTTTTTTTATAATCTTAGTGAAATGTGTGTAGAGCTGCATGATCCATACCTTGAAACTCTGTGCACAAACACCTGGAAGAGAGTACAAATATTGACACAGCTGTATAACTGGAAGGAAATAGTATTTCAATTCAATAAAGAACAAGCATACAAGAGTTTAACCAATTTAACATGCCCGCATTTCATTGTCTAGATCTGTATTTTTTTGTAAATTGATACTTATGTTGAGGATAGTATTCAACAATGTATCCTTTCTTAACATCTGCTGACCCCCTGAAAAGTATTTTTGTATTATTGTAGATTTCAATGGAAATGTTTTTCCAGAGTAAAAGTCTAAAATTCTGCAGCAAAACATTTAATAGCTGTGAAAATGGTGAATGTTAAAGGCATAATGAATAGGATAGCTGGTTGTGGTTTCTAAACACAACATTCAAATTGGCCCCTCCTTCTCGACTCAACGCGGGTCACAATGCTCGCCAGCGGGTGAAAGCAATACCCAGAATCACTCATTTCGGAAGGAGCTTTGTCCGCTTGGCGTTTCGCCTCGCTATATTTGAGATTTTCCGGCATTTTTGTAGCTTCCTCGTGACTTTTAAAGAATGAAAACAACAAAATAATAAGTGCACTGCAACAGCATTTTTAATGTTCAACAGGCCTACTTTTAATTTGACTTTTAATACTCAGGAAAGAAAACTGAATAATTCTCTCCTCTTGGGTAAATTTCTGACATAAACAAGGCTAATATTCATCAGTTTTTCATTCATTCATTTAGCCTACTCTCCATTCTCTCCGTCTCCCACTTACTGAAGGTCCTTTCAGACACAAACAGCTCTCTTCTGCCAGGAAACAACATTTGGTGTAGCTCTATTGCCATCCGGGAGGAAACAGTAGGACTTATACATGCTGTATAAAGTGATGACTGAGAGGGATTATTTTGTATTGGTCTATACATTGTTTTTTTTAGGAAAATCCTACTCATTCTGCCTTTTAAAAGGAATAGTTTTGTCAAAAAAACTCTCATGTCTGTTCATTAAATATAGAACCAGAACCGGACGTTGATTGGCTTAGCTTAGCGTAAAGACTGAAAACAGGGGGAAGCGGCAAGCCTGCTCACTCCCAAGTTAAAAAGTTTGCCTACCATCACATTTTTACAGCGCTAAGAGTCTCTAAATCATGCTGAAGTTGTGAAAAATGACACATATATTCAGAGTTTGATTTGTGACATAAAAGCTTTTTATGTTTACTTACTCTGCCAGACGTAGAGAGGTTCGACTGCGGGTTAGGATGATGTCTGGAATGAGATATTGTTCACGTTTAAATCAGACTGTGTGATATTTGTGACATCTGTGTGATGGTGAGTTGATGGCGTACGTGGCAGCTACATCACATACTGCACCTTTGAGCTTTGGGGAGCAGCTGGAGGTTGAGCACCGTCATCATGTCATCAGGTAGACTGGAGTTGAGCTGTGGAGAGTCATAGAAGCCACATTTAAGACAAACCTCTGTTATACTCCTAAAACTAAAAGTGCTATTATATTCTGTCGGACATACCCAGGTGGAAAGAATCTGTCCTGGGTCACAGTCTCCTGTTATGGAAACGTTCACCTGAACCTCAAAATACAGCTCTGCAGAAAAGATCCAGATACAATAAAACAATTAGGCATCCAGTAGGGTACAACTCAGATACAATAAATCAATAAACTGTGATGGATTTCTGTGACTGTAAATGAGCAGACTGACCAGAGATATTTGCAGGGCTTGTCGTGAAGGTGGTGGCTGTGGATAGAGCACCGGTAGAGGCACTAGTGATGGTGATGGTGCTGGTGGCGGTAATGGATGTTGTGGTTTGAGATGTGGTGGATGTGACTGGAGTGGGCTCTGTCACCACATCAGGAGGACTGTCGGTGACAGCGGAGAAATTTTCTAGAAAACAGAGGAAAGATTATTGTGAATCAGAATTTGTTTTTCTGCTAACAAACACACACATGGTGAGAGCTTTTTCCTACCAACAGGTGTGGTGTGTATGCTGTCAGGATCAGTCAGCAGCTGCAGCTGACCGCTGCGGTCATGGTAGACGTTCTTAAGGTCCGTGTACATCTCATTTTTCACATCTGCCACATCCCGGCAGGGGATAACGGTGATATGGACCAGGCAGTCAAACCTAAAGGGGAGACATTTAAGGTTTTTCATACACATGTGAAGACTTGGCTCGACTCTGTTGGACTCAAAACGCATTTAATTTCTTATAAATCCTTCACAATAAAAGTCCCCCGTTATTTTGTTATTCAAAAGCTTTTTCCTATGAAGCAGCAAAGTCAGGAAATGTTGGGTTTTCATCAGCAGCAACTTAATAAATCTCTCGTACAGCTGAAAGCGAAACAGTAAAATAAAGCAGTTATCGGAACGTGCAAACAGGGACGCAGGAAAGAAAGTAAACTTCAAACTGCAGAGACTCAGTTAGAAGTCTTTCTCTCTGATCACCTGCACAGACATGAGTTGAGTATCACACCACACTTGTTTGAGGTGGGAGAACGGGGTCGCTACGAGATGGCCAAATGTGTCAATGGAAAAGCCCTAATTGAGTGTTTTTACTGTCCTCTGCTGCTGTGGTTTACACATGTTTTGGCTTGTGAAGTCTATTTGTTAAGGCCTTTCGCGAGGACATTCCTTCTTTAGTTTACTCTGCCTTACTGTACATTAATGTATGTGAATTGTTTACAGATTTGAGATCAGACAAAGTTATAGAAGAATTAATGTGATGAATTCAAAGTTTTAAGAAGCTTTGGCAATGTAGATAAACTCCTTATACCCTATAGTTGACCATGTTATTGCCCAGCCACTATCAGATTACATCATATTTAGAAAAATGTAATCATTAAGTGAAATAGTTAACCTGAATCTTGTTACCTCTTAAGTGTGGGAGACCACCGCACCTGAAGAATAAAAGACATATATTTGTGATAAAATGACTATTTCTTTACTGCTATTTCTTGTTACTCATTGGCCAACACGTACCTCACTTCAGCTCTAATGTACTTACCAGCCTGTCTTCATGTGATGTTTTTATAAGGCTGTCTTCTTTACTGGATCTGCGTAAGAGATCAGAAAAACTCAGTATACTTATGTCCCTTTGGTTCCCCCTCTGCGTCATATACTATAAAATAAGGTTTAATTGATGTGACATTCATAGGTATTTCATTGTCAACGTCAGTGTTGTAAACTCTAATCTTCTCATACCTGGTTACTTCAAACACAGACACTCTGTTTAAATAGATGTTGTCCGGCAGAACTTTTCTGAGCTGCAGGAACAACAAACAGCAGAGAGCAGTTACAGCCGCTGAGATTTACTGCTGGTGAACAACAAAAAAAATAAATAACACCTGTAAAATGTAACGCAATCCATGCTGAAATTTGTACAGATACAGCACCACACAAAAGTGACAAGAAGAAGAAACAGTTTCAGTGTTCAGAGTGTAACATCTATAACATTTCTAGGTCACTTGTCACAATTAAATTGGCGATATCTGTATTTTTTTGTATGTTTGCGTTACCCATTTATGTGCGATGTCTCTGGCCGTGTAGAACTCGGTGTTGTTCCCATCGGTGCGGATGATGGCAAACATCAGTCTCACTTCGTAGACGGACCATTCTGCCAATCAGCCAAAGGGAAGATAAAACACCATAAGGTTTTTGTAAATGTAAAAGTAAAGAAAAAGTACATTAAAAAAAACAGTAACAATTGATACATGTACACAAAGAATGTATTCTTAGCATCATTTCATCTTCTACAGTAAATCCTGAATGCATTTTCTTTTCTTGCACCGGTTTCATCTTTGTTTTATTCTAAATGAATAATGAACTCTTTCATTATGATAAACACATTTTAGTTTAGATTGTTGTTCAACGCTGAACCTGAACCGAGTGTGACAAACCAATACTGGGGCACAATTGTAAAAGCAGAACTCGAGGGTTCAATGAATTGACATTGGTTCTGCAACAGTTGCGTTGCAGAAGCACTTCTTCCGTTCATTGTTAGTTTCAACTGCAGACTTTATAGTAGCATTGTGAAGGGAATTTCCTTGATACGAAGCTTTGTATTCAAATGTGTCAGATATATTTTATGTTAAACAATTAGATTCTGACATGTTTTGATTGAAATCTTAAGTCAGTAGATTTTATTTCTTACCTTTACTTAATGTGGTGTAAGTGACCGGACTACAATGATCTCTCTTAGAGAACTTAATTAATGTTCTTACAACATGAAAATGAAGACTTGTGTAATTCAGACAAGTTATTTGCTTTTGCATAGCCAAGAAATCAGAATCAGTGTTTTAAAGAAAAAGAAAATTAATTAATATTAACATTTTCTGAACTCTGATGACAATTTTGTCCCTGTTTTGAACATTACAGCAGGTTCTACCTTTGCAGAGAGGGAATAATGACAGCTGTATGATTAATGCTCCTGATCTTAATGTTATTGATCACAGAATGGCTTCTATATTTACCTAACTGACAAAGAGATAGGGGGGGTCAATATTTAATCTGGTTTCTGAGGACACACAGTAAACCAAAGGGAGCCACGGAAGCTATACCACTACGGTTGGAAAAAGCTGTAAAACGCTTGATGAAACTGACAGACCATTAATTTTACTGTGTAAGGTGAATCACTGACTGGCGAATAAACACTGTGGGAGGCAGCAAAGGGAGAAAATATTCAACTTGTTGTGACTTGCAGGTGCTGAGGTAAATGTAGGGTTGCTAAAATTTTACATAAAGTGTTTTTTACTTTAGCAGAAATAATCAGAGAAAACATTTTTCCATTGGCTCACTGCACTGGAGGCTGGAATCAGGGATTGGAGCGCAGATCTGAGTGTCCCAGTTGTCTCTCTCCCACTTCACCAGCTCCCCCTCTGTACAATTCAGCGATGTCACGTCCTGTTCGCTGCGTTGTCGCCCCCATAGGCGAAACAGAGATAATTTGCCCACCAGAGTGGGATATGGAACCAGGCGGTGTGCTGCACCCAGAGTAAGCGTTCCATTCGGGGCCAGTTTGTTGCACGAGGGGGAAATGGAGGGAGCTGTATCTACATCGTGAGCAAGGAGAGAAGAAAACAGGCACAAATTAGGATCAAATACACTGTAAAAGTATCACAGTTTGAACCTGAAATGTCAAAAACTTTTAGTTGTCAGTTGCCTCAGAGCCAAAAGAGCACAATGCAGAGACAAAGGACTTATTACTGTTGATATGACCACAGCTGACTTGATTGGATAGAAAACCCTGAAGTTTAAAGTCAGTGATGTCGGTATGTATCTGACTTAACCCACCTGTCATGATGTCCACCAGGTTGCCGTCGACGTACAAGGCCGGTCTGTCTTCAGTATGTGTCCAGGTCAGGCACAGCGAGTACCACTGTGACTGATAAAGGTCAAAGATCCTACGCGTAGTCCACTCCGTTCCAAAAAGCCAGACCACCAAACGACCCCCATTTCCCCCCAAGCCCAGCTCAGCACACTGAACCTCAGGATGACTGTACATGAAAGCGGTCCATGGTGATGAGGAGGCCTCCGTGGTCTAGATATGATTGATGAAATAATGCTATACATGATTCATAAAGTCTTGAACAGTGAAAACTTAAAATGTGCCCTTGAAAGTTTTAGCAGTGTAATTTAGACTTTAGGGAATCACCTTGAACTTCAGGTTGAAGCAGACAGTGAGTTCCTGCAAGGCGGGAATGGACACCTGAGGCTTTAGTCTCCAGTGGCTGCACCCGGTGAAGGTGAAGTCAGCCACCTCCCCCCACAGACTGAGCCGAGGGACTGATGGAGACAATGTACAGTAAATCATTAACATACAACACATAGGAAGAGATCTGGAGAGCAGCTGTTCAGCACTGCGAAGAGAGTGTGAGGGCTAAATAGTGTTTTATCTCTGAAGCTGCTTTTTGTCTGTCTCCAACTCAACTGTTGGTGGTTTGGGTTGCATTGTGGGTAATGTAGGCACCTAAGTTTTAATAAGGATGAAGAATGTGTTGGATAAAAAAGACAATATCTCTGGTTCTGCTGCATTGATTTTGATCATTTATTTTTTTTAAAACTGTCCACCGTAAGTCTGACGATGCTGCAACTAACGATTATTTTCATTGCCGATTAATCTGTTGGTTATTTTCTTGATTAATCGGTTCGTTGTTTATTCTATACAATGTCAGAAAATTGTGAAAAAATGACGATCAGTGTTTCCCAAAGCCCAAGATGACGTCCTCAAATGTCTTGTTTTGTCCACAACTCAAAGATACTCAGTTTACTGTCATAGAAGAGTAAAGAAACTGTTTTTCTTAAAAAATTACTCTAAATAATATTTTTACTAATAAACTGATTGATCGATTATCAAAATATTTGCTGAATATTTTAATAGTTGACAACTAATTGATTAATTGTTGCTGCTCTACAGAAGTGCAATGCTAAATTGATATCCTTGATCGGATAGAAAACCCTGAAGTTTAAAGTCAGTGATGTCGGTATATAGGGAAATCTCAATTCATACAACTTTATTTAAAATATGGCTGCAACTAACGATTATTTTAATAACCAGTTAACTCGTTTGGTTACTTTCATGATTAATGAAAAAAAGAAAAAATGTTTGACATTTGCTTGACATTCTCCTATTGGCTTCAAGCTTTTGACCTATCATCTATAACATAAAGAGACCATATACTGTATGTAAGTGCGTAGCCGTATAGTGTCTAACTACTGTATGCTCTGTTTGCTTTAGATATTCTTGACATATTTACAATCGACTTTTACAGTGACTTTCTCACAGATGCACGCATGTTGTAATCTAAAAGATGAACTGTTTAGAATGAGAAACAGTCTTCTATCTCTGAAAACAAGTCAATCGTTTTCAATTATCTTGTCTTATTCCTTTATAACCATAACTATGAATTATTATGAAATTTATTGTGATTCCCCCCACACATTTTTTTTAGCATTTTAGCACTCAAAACATTACATTATTTACACTTTTATCCAAAACAACTAACAATAAGTGCATTCAACCATATGGATACAACCCAAAAATTGCAAGAATCATGCAAGTATCATCAACTTCATCATGCGCTGAACTACATATATATATATATATATATATTATATTATATTTTATTACTATTATCTATTGTATTTAATGGGCCACGGTGCAGTGAATATTCTATCAAACCATATGCATTCAAAACATTTTCCTACCTCGCTCCATGGTGGTAGGACTGCTCAGCAGAGACAGAGTGATCAACACATTCAGGAAGTTTTGAAGAAAAATCATCACAAATCTGAAAGAAAAGAGGTTTATATTTGTGCATTAATTGAAATAAGCAAGTTCTACAATAAACATTATGTAAATTAAAAAAAGAGAGATTTTTAACACAATATTCTCATTCATAATTCAATTATTTTCTTCAAGATTTCAAGTTTTTTTTTAATCACCTACAAATTTGGTTTAAAGTGCAATTTTCAAGTGTTGTTAAAACACCATTCAAGTACTTACCTGCATAAATAAAATAATCCTAAAAATCAAAGGATATCTCTAAAGGTTTATCTTGTTCAGGACTCTTAATAGCAGCGATGCCTAATGCTGCAAACCACTTCAATGTAGACGGCAGCACAAGATGAACCACAAACCTGTCTCTGCAAACAAGGATGGTATGACTGAGTGTGGAGCAGAGACCGGTGTTTTCTTGCTGTGATTGGTTCAATTTTCATGCATGTCTGCACCTGTGTGCAGGTGAGAGAGAGAGAGAGAGAGAGAGAGAGAGAGAGAGAGAGTGTGGTGAGACAGGAAAAGGGAAGAAGAGAGAGAGAGAAATGGGTATGTACATTTTAAATATCAGTCCGTCAATTAAAGTCTTTAAAAAAGTAGCTGACTCCCACAAAGACATCATTAGTTTTGAAAAAACATAATTATTTTTTGTCAACAGGTTCTAGAAAAAAATGTGTTGCTACACTTCCTTTTTTACAAGAAAATACACAGTATAAAATACACAGTATACATTTCAACCAACTGAGTTCCCAGTTCCTATTTTCAAAAGGGACAGCTTCACATAAAAGGTCTTGTCCCTTTTATACCGGCAAATAATGTACCTCAATAAGTAATGGACCTTTAAAATAACCAATGTTAAATCAATAAAAACAAATGCAATACTCCTTTAACTACAGTTGAAGCTGCAGGACAGGTCATGCATCATCCTTCAAGCTTGCACAGGTGTCACACCGGTGTTACACTGAAATCTGTGACAACAGATGACCCAACTGTTCCTATCTTTTACTTTTCTTTTGGAGTCTTGTGAAAATATTTTTTAAAGTAAAAACATTAAAATATATATATTTTTTATTTAGTTTTGTGGGTTTTCTGTCACATATTTATGACATATTACACAGGTAACAATGGGGTTACATTTCCTGACGACAGCCATCACAAATGATGACCTCATATGTTGCAGGATCTTCTGCAGTCACAACTTATCTTGTATTTTACCATTACTGTAGCAATATGGCCTTAGTTATATTTCCGTGTTGATGTGTCTATTTTGTTTAAAATTAGGTTTTGTCAAGAAATATTTGGCGAACAGTGTGGCTAATCAACATTGTCAGGAAATGACTCAGAAAAATATTAAATATGATAAAAAAAATGATAATATACAATGGAGTGGGCTTTAAATGGTGGCTAGTTCAACTTTTCTTACATCTATCTCATAAGTTAAATCATGTCACCCTCACGTACCATCATTATTGGAAACATAATGTACAATAGTCACTTTTACTAAACATTACAAAACTTTTTAAGCTTTTAATTGTATTTCAATTTAAGCTGTTCCGTTTATCATTTGTGTTTCATATTTGATGTTTTCCATTTTCTTATTTCCATAGCCATTTTTCAATTTCATCTTTACAATTGAAGCTTTCAGTTTGAGAAAAAGACCAAAAATATCCTCCATAGATATTGTACACAGCTGACTTGATTGGATATAAAACCCTATATATAGATATAAAATCTCCGTTTATACAACTTTAGTTAAAATAGGGCTGCAACTAATGATTATTTTAATAACCAGTTAACTTGTTTGGTTATTTTTATGGTTAATGACTAACTCATTTATACTATAAGATATCAGAAAATAGTGAAAAATGCACAGTATAATTTCACAGAGCCCACTGACATCTTCCAATTGCTTGTTTTGTCTGATCATATAAACTGTATATGTCATAAAGATATTTAATATGTAAAAATATTAAAATAAAATGTATTTGATTCCAAACAAGCTCTGAGACGGAGCACAAGATGAACCACAAACCTGTCTCTGCAAATACCGGTGTTTTCTTGCTGGTAAGAGAGAGAAAAATGGGTATATGTACATGTTAAATACACAATATACAGTATAATACACAGCATATTTTAACCAATTGAGTTCCCATTTCATATACAGTATTAAGCTTCATATAAAAGGTCTTGTCCCTTTTCCATTTTTATCTTTATCTACATGTAACATAGTAATGCTGGCAAATAATGTGCAACATGTTTTGCAGTTTGCTGTACGTCAACATGGATCAATGTTAAATCAATAAAAACAAATGCAATACTCAGTTTTGTAGAAAGTTTATTTCATTTTAGCAACACATCAAGTCGTACAGTTTGAATATATTCTAATTTCATATTGAAATGTACTCTTTCCTTGAAGGGAGAATGTTTAAGAAAAGTGCATAAAAGTGTATTTACTCAAAACATACAATAAGCAATAGCAATCCTTTGGAAATGAGCAATTACAAATATAGATATCATTTTGATTATTTTAAAAAATTATAATTTTTTTTGGTCATAAGAAAATATCACCTTTCAAAAATAGAAAAAAACAAGTAGACGTTAAAGCCATTAACATACACTGTTATTTTTGTGCTAAAAGACAATGAAAAAATACAATTGAAATGTTTTAAAACACTTGGTTCCCATCTAGCTTTGTGCTAACATGTCAGCCTACACCATGTTGAATGAAAGCATCAACTGTCACGACTATCAGCTCGTAAAACAAATTGTAAGAAAACGTGACCTTTTGAAAATAAAAATGTTTCAAATGACTTGTAGACTCATACATCATCATTAGATTTACTTTTTTGTATTTCAGGTATGTAATGCATTCATCTGCTGCTCATTTATTGTAGGAGGCTGATCGTGTTTACTGCCCATGTAAACAGGAAAGGTTGTTCCTAGTAGGTCAAAACATATATGTGTTTTAGTATCATATTTTATGTGGTACAAGCCTCCTACATGAAACCAGATTTAACTACATACTATTTATCTTTTGAGGACTTTTAGGACAGAGCTTGTCACTACCATCACTCAGCACAGTGTATGTTTGAGTCTTAGCATGCAGCATAAAAGCAAACAATCAACAGTGGACACAAATCACATGTTTCCGTCACTTCGTAGGTATTTTCCCTCTGGTCTTTATGTCAAAATAAAGAAACAAAAAAACATTATGACGATACAAACCACTGTTAGACAATGACCAAGCTCTCCAGCTCTACTTGTTGCCACAGTCGGAGCAGAAGATGTCTTTCCCATTCGCCACGAAACGCTTGTTGGACAGACTGAGGGAGCATCGCTTACAGTTGAAGCAGTATTCGTGCCAAGAGCTGCCCTCGTAGTTCACCACGTTCACTCCTTTACCAAAACCTGAGAAGAGAGGAGAGGAGAGGAGAGGAGAGGAGAGGAGAGTCAGAGGAGAGGAGAGGAGAGTCAGAGGAGAGTCAGAGGAGAGTCAGAGGAGAGTCAGAGGAGAGTCAGAGGAGAGGAGAGTCAGAGTTTAGTCCAACCTTTGAATTTTATTTGACCCTATATTAACATTCAAGGGCTGGGCCCTTCCGTTCAGATGTACCTACCCATTTATATACATTTCCATCACATTCATATTCTGCGACCGGAAGTTGCAATTTACAAGGTAAGAGCGCGTATGAGAACGCTTTGTATTTCAATTTTATTTTTTGTATTTTAAAACAAAAATCAAATAACCACTCATTTTTTGTTTTTTAATATCCGTTTGTGAAAGGAAAATCGAATGACCAAAAGATACACTGACCACTGATGTATTTTATATCATAGAATAAAATTTTAAAATCTCTTACGCTTGTGTTAACCACATACCTTATTTCAGGCATCTAATGAAAAACCCATTAAAAAAAAAACATTGACTTCCAGACGAGAGAACCGGAAGTGCTAAATGCTAACTAATTTCTGGATTTTAGGACTCATTCCCGTCAACTCTATTTGAGTGTGTGGATGCTTTTCTTTTACTATTTTTGTATTAGTAACTCTGACTTAGCATAAAAAATATTGTTATATATTATTATATTCCCTGGCACTGTTTTTCATCTGTATTTAATGTTAACATAATTGTCAGTTTAAATTGAAATGAACCTGTGATGGGGTTTTGGCAGGCGCAGCATTTCTTTGCCACGGACGTCTTGTAGCAGTCCACGCAGAAGACCTGGTCCTCGTGGCTGGTGAAACTCTGCCCTGCCAGAGGCTTTGAGCAGGAGCTGCACACAAAACAGTGGCTGTGCCACGGCTGGTCCTGGTAGTTCACTCCTCCGGTGGTTATAGCCTGGAGACAGATGGAAGAGAAGAGAAGAGATACATGTATGATTAGTGAATGTTCATGTTCCTGTTGCTTTCAGGAAGAATGATGAAGGTGTGTTTCATGTTTGAGAAGAATGACCTTTTTGCAGCAGACACAGTGTTTGGCGAACTTCTTGTCATAGCAGGGGCTGCAGTAGACGTCAGTTCCTTTGGAGAGGAAGCTCAGAGACCCGATCGGTCGTTTACAGCTGAAACAGGTGAAACATTCGTCGTGCCACGAATTCCCCTTGTACTCCACGCTCTCTGTACCTGCAGAAGATCAGAGAGGAGTTGATGCTACTGCTGCTGCTGCTGTTGTTTTCTTCGTGGTTTGACGCCATAATTACGATTATCGGGCTAATAATCATGTAGATGTTTTGATGAATTTGTAAGTTAAATTCTTTTGAAAAGTAGATTTCCTCTATGATAACTCTTTCGTTTTAATCGCCTAAATAAAACGGCTTGCAGGTCTTACCAGCCGGTATGGCTTTATAGCAGCCGTGGCAGCGTGGAGCATCCACTGTGGAGCAGCACTTCCCACACATGATGCGGTCGTCCTTGGTGCTGAAGGGCTCCTTGGCCAGAGACTTGAAACACTTTGCGCAACGGAAACACGCCTCGTGCCAGTATTTGCCCTTATGGCTGAGCTCCTGATGGAGGAAGGGAGTTTGATGAGAGGTAAGTTAAGGGGAAATAAAGGGGATCACACTGGACAGATCTTGATGAGAAAATACATGCGTAGAAACCTCAATTGCAAACTGATGACACACACACACACCTTTGATTCCACAGGGATGGGTCGATGGCACTCGGCGCAGGTGTTGGCGCAGAACTTGGTGTGGCAGCGGACGCACACCGGCTTGCCTTCGTTGCGGACGAACCTCTTCCCCCCGAGGTCCTCCCGACAGTAGAAACAGTGCGAGCTTTCCGCCATCGTCACTCCAAGGGAGACTCACAACTACGACAAATAAACCAGGAAGAGAGGAAAGGTCAAATTCTGCACATCATAAAGCCATCATGTAGAATTCAAGTTATAAATAATGCAGATTTTAGAGCGGCAAACTCAGAATTATTTTCATATTTGTTTGTTTTATAAAAATGTCAAAAAAATGCTCATTTTGCATCATTTTAAAAAGCTTGTTTCGTCCAAACAAACTTTCCCAGTTGAAGAAGGCTACTTAAAACCACCACATAGAGGCGCCCTTGATCCGCTTAGTGGGATTGAAGAAAAAGAAAAAGGTTTCAAATAAACAAACCCTTTTGATATTTATGCCTTTCATTCCTCACTCTGTCACAAGAACTGTGCCTGAAATATTGGTTTTGTGTAAAAGCATAGCAACCAGGTGCACATATCTGTGTTTCTGTATGTTTGCATATGTGCATAGCGTTCATGTTTGAGTGCTCCTGTACTCTGTGTGATATGTTCCTCCTCATTCACACATCTTATCTCTGCCTGATAATAAAAAAACACCTCATACAACTGATAACTTGGACATTAAAGCTCGACGGCTGATCTGAGAGGCAGACAAATGATCAAGAACAAAGTCTGTTTCCTGTAATGTGATGATGTCATTTTTACCTCCACCAAGGAGAAGGGTCTTGGAAGGAGGTTATGTTTTCACCGGCGTTGTTTTTTTTGTTTTTTTGTCTGTCTGTCCTTCAGCAGGATTACTCAAAAGTTCTTAATGGATTTAAATGAAATTTTTCGGAGGGGTGGGGTTTGGCACAATGAACTATCCATTGGATTTTGGTGGCGATCCGAATCGAATTGATGTAGATTCATGTAGATATGAACGGCCCATTCTAAGGTAACGAAAACACAACAATTCTTATTATCTGGTGATTATACACTAAAGAAAATATACTTATTAATATTTTATTCTATTTCTGCCAATAGATGCCCCCTAAATGTTACACACTTGTCCTTTAAAGTAAAGGATCTGAATACTTCTCATTGCTGTCCATCTTCAAGTTAAATCAAGTAACTAAAACTGGATTGCACCTGATTATTCAATAATAACTACGTCTTCAGCATCCTTATGTAACTGATTTCTCACACAACATAGTCCAAAAATCACTCTCCCTGAAATACAACGCTCATAAACTCCCTAAACATAGAACCAAAATCACCACGTTGATTCACCAGAAGAGCCGTGATTACAGGGTCCGGAGCTCAGATGGTAAAATAATACAGGACAAGACGGCAAAATCACGGCTACACAAAAGCACAGAAATGTGGAGGGAAGAGATGGCGAAAGTCTGTTCACTCAGTTATTTCCAACATCAAGTTCATGCTGGCTGACCGCGAGGAATTCTCCTCAACCGTGTGTGTGTGTGTGTGTGTGTGTGTGTGTGTGTCCGCACAGTGAGGTGAACACATGAAGGAATGCCTGGTATGACTAATGTGGTGAGATCTGGAACGTTGACAACTCTTTGACATGACCGACACACACACACACACACTTCTTAAACGGACCACTCCCTAGGAGACCAGCAAAACCCCAAACTATAGCGTTCACCTCCTGGTTGGAGCGGCATGTCAGCACAGATACATGAGGAAGTTCTGGTTTTGGCACAGGGCCGATGTTACCACGAGTTTAGGCTGCGTTCACAAACACTCGAATCCTCCCTTTTCTTGTGACTTCACTTAAAACTCTCAACAAAAATCACGTAAATGGGTCATTACTTTTTAAAGGAGAGGGCCGACAGATATGGGTTTTTTTTAATCAGTCACGGGTGGATAGAGGCAGTTGTAAGTCCTGCAACATGATCTTTATGTCAAGGACTTGTACAACAAGTTGTTCTAGTTTTAAAATCCCACGCCTGAAACTTCCAACGGCCTGATTGTTCGGCCCCCAGAAGAGCTGCTTGCAGTGTTGTCGTGAACCATGTTATGGCTGTTTTTACCCGCCAAGTGTGAAGTTGATTGGATGAACGGTTCTCGAGATATGCGAAGGACAGTCATACACACACACACAGACAGAGATTCCTTCCTTTATAGTTAGATGATGACGCTACAGCGCCACCTTTTGGCCAAATGGCACCAAATTTGCTATGGTCACTCAACCATCAAATCTACACATGTCCACCAAATGTGGTTGCAATAGCACAAAGCGCTCAGGAGATAAGACATTTTTTGTAATATAAGCCCAGCCCACAGCTTTTGAGCTAACTTTGAGGGCCAGCTATAGCAAAACTGTTAGAAGCATCAACAATCCGAAAAACAACTTTTCCCGGCTTGGTCCAGAGATGTTTTCTACCAAATTTGGTGACGATTGCTCAAGATTTGTAGGAGGAGCAGCAAAATATCTGATTTGGACAAGTTCCAAAATGGCAGAAAATCAGTCTAGATGCAAATGATTGGCTTACGTGGCTTATAATGATAGATTCGTCTGGACCCCCAGAATCCAAGAAATAAAGAATTCAAAAAGTTCAAATAATTCAAAAGTTAAAGGCCAAAATGTAAAGTTCATTGTTATAGCGCCACCATCTGGCCAAATTGCACCACATTAGACAGACAGAGATTCCTTGCTTTATGGTTAAATAATTTAAGTAAAGGTTTTAGGTTAAAAATAGATTTGTTTGTTTTTAGGTTAAAGTCTGAGTAAAGATGTGGGAGGCTGAAATTAGAGTCATGACCTTCATATTTCTCCCAGCAGTCTGTCCTTTTTTGGGACTCTTGATAGCGATTATACAACATACCGTCTGTCCTGCCAATATTCAATGTCTCAAGGGCTCTTTTTCTGTTTTCATTCAAGAAGAAATATTGGAAATTGGGTTTGAAATAAACACATCAATCACATAAAAAAAATCTGTTATAACAAGACCAAGCCAGTCCAGCTCTGTACAGCTGTACTTGGCGGTGTTTTCAGCTAAACACTAACGTCAGCATGCCAACATGCTGGTACTAAGCAGAATCAATGTTCACCATCTTAGCAGTTGGCAACTGTGGGGTCTGAAGAGTGAAGCCAATGCTGAAGTGCCTTAAACTTACATTCTCTCTAATAGCCAGCAGGGGGCGACTCCTCTGGTTGCAAAAAGAAGTCTGATTGTATTGTATAGAAGTTTTCGTCTTACAACTTTAACCCTTTCACAGTGTGTTTTCAGTTCATGAAAGTTAATTGTAATGTTTGGTCACCTAAAAATGTCTTATTCAGCATTCGGTTGTACTTAGCTCCACCCTCTTGTGTCACTTCTGGTTGCAAAAAACAAGATGGCGACGGCAAAAATGCACAGCTCGAGGCTTCAAAACGGCAGTCCGTAAACCAAATGGATGATGACTACGTCCACTTCTTATATACAGTCTATGCATCTGTCAGCATGCTAACATTTGCTAATTGGCAAACTAATGAAATCCATCATCTGAGGGCAATGAATGCCAATAGTTCTGCAGTTATGTGGTCATAAATCAAAGTACTGGACAAGCTGAAATTTTGACCAGATGATGGCGCTAGATGAAAAGTCAGTGGATCAGTTAAAGTTGGTACAATTCATCTTGATGGGAACATGAATGTCTGTACCAAAGTTCATGGGAATCCATCCAGCAGTTGTTGAGACATTTCACTCTAAACCCCAAATGTCAACCTCATGGTGGCGCTAAAGGAAAAGTCAGGCTATTATCAAAGTCAGCAGGATTCATCCTCTGAGGACCAAAAATGTATGTAAAAAAATTAATGTCAATCCATCTGGTAGTTAAGATATTTTAGTCTGGACCGACAGACATTGTCATTCCTAGAGCCGTACAGCTAAAAATACAATTTGCAGCCCAAATGTTCTGTAGCTAAACGATGTGTTTTTGAATTACTTAGTTTGACTCAGTGGGTTTTTCTTCCCATTTTTCTCTTCACTTAGCCTCCTATTAGCCGAGGAATATGCCGACCCTGAGGCTACTCATCAGCAGATTACCTTATTTGGTGTAAATTGCTCTGAACTGTGTAATCAAAAAAGTATCTGGGGAAAAATACTACTTCATTTAGAACATCTGTTCCAGTGAGACAATGGTAAAAAGTGAAAATGGTGAGCCTTAAATGACTTTTTAATTTAACCATTTGAAGAGATTTCTATTGCCTCCACATGGCTCTCAACATGGTGACAGCTGATCCGGCGGCTCATAGCAGTCGTGTTTAGAACCTGTAAACCCGTAAATTGCGGATTTTTATCTGAAATCTGCAAAAACTCTCGTGAGACTCGCTGCCCAACGACCTATCCTAACCTTTAACTATTCAAGGTCAATGCCTAACCATAACCATCTTGAGAGTTTCCCAACTCGTGGGTGACCTTCTAGACACGACCGCTCATAGGGAACGGTGTTGACAGCGCTAACGGTGAAATCTACGGCAACACAGCTGACAGAAATAACAGTGTGTACCCGAGGAGGAACCGGAGGGTGGGTGCTACGCTTCCAGGACCATTGGTCGGGACGATGTTATCGGCTGTAAATGCCGTAACAGAGCAGTGCAGAGCATGAGCTAGCCAGTGGGGCACGCTCACATGCACAAAGGCTATATATTTACATATTAAATAGTTGTTTGCTGCTATATTAATGCTCTGGATATCGTATAGAGCACCTTTAAACTCTCCAGCCCAATCGAATAACTGAATAAATATGCAATATGCCATGACAACATCTTAATATAGTACTTTTACACATTTGTCTGCGGTCAGGGAGGAAACAAATTCATACCAGTTGCTGATAGCACAACATGAAACAGTAGGCTAAAGTGATTTTGTTGCCCAGAGTGTGTTTGATAGAGATATGTAGCTGAGGTTAAAGGTGCTACTGTTAATAAAGTTGAGTAAATAACTTCTTTTGTGGTCTTGTCTCCTCAACAGACAATAAAGCTACAAACTGACAGCGCTATCATGTGGAGTGGTCATACATCTTCCTTTCAGTGACCTGCTAATTCATTACTTATTAACGGAAACCCAGCAGCCAGTTTATTTGATGACTGGGAGAGGCTACTCATCCATCTCCATTGGAGGACAGCAAGTCCAGACAGCCAAAGGAGAGGTCTGGTATTTACCTGTTATCCTCTACTTCACATCCTGCCTCTCCCTAAACCAATATGAATACATGTCATCATTTTTCTCTCCCTCTCTTTTCTTGTTCTTCCTCCAAACTGCACTATACTGTGTGTGTGTAGTTCACAGCTATATTAAGTACTGTGTAGCTCCAAGGCTGTAGAGCAGGCGATAATAATGCGTGGCTGCCAGCATCATGAAAATGTTATCTGATGGGAGGCAAACAATGGCGGAGAGGAAGCGAGCCAGTATCCACACAGGTCTGCAGGGGAAATAAATCAGGTTTCACATGACGTCAGACGGCTCTGAGCGAGGACACTGTTGCTGCATGTCTTTACTTTGTTTCACTGCAATAAATATTCTCGCTGTGTCATGGCACGACGGCGCGGCATACATCATTTTTCTTGTATCCAAACTGCCAATACAAAACTCTCTTGTTTGATCGCCATGGAAACAGTTAAATGTGAAATCAAGCCGTGTCGGAGTTGGACGGCGGCGCTGCAGCCAAGCACAACTCCGTGTGTGCATTAATCATGTCGTAAAGTGACATCATGGGGACTCGAAAGCTGGGTCACGGGGTAAACATGAGGTTAGGCATGTAGTGGTTGTGGTTGAAGGATAAGGCTGGTGTTATTCTACATTTTCGTATTGTCAACAAATCAACTCAAATATGAGTAAAATGGGCATTTGTTGGAGACTTGTCACAGATAAATACATTGCAGTGTATGTGAGAATGACTCATGATAAAGTCATGCAGTCTGCAGCCACTCGATTTAAAAGATTCCTGACGATTTAGTTTTGAATTCTTCACGTCTTGCTCCTTATCTGGATTGTTTTTGCTCTCTCTCTCTCTCTCTGTCCCGTCTCCGTTAAACTTTCAGCCACCTGACTGTAACAATTTGATCTGCGGTTGGAGTTCTGCGGTGTAAAAATAAAACACAGAGAGGTGACATCATGCCATGTGGACGGGAGGAAAATCACGCGCACATTTTAAAACACATTGAGCATGAGAAAGAAACAAAGAAACTAAAGTAACAGAGAGAGAGAGAGATAGAGAGAGAGAGAGAGAGAGAGAGGAAAACAGCCAGGACAAACATGGCCAGACAAACTAAAATAAAATGGTGTCTGCTTGTACCAAACGTCTGTGCATGTCCATGTGTGTTGGCGTGAGCTTATCGCTGAAGAATGTAGCGGAAAACTGAGAAACAGGAAGTCTCCATCAGGACGGTGAAGTTGGCACAATCCAGCCACACACACACACACACTGAATGTACCAGCTATTACTGACTGTTTACATTAACATCTCATTAACAGATTCACGTACAATAAGCCCCGTCTGAACTTCACATTCAGTGTGAACTGCAGGTGTGACCTCGACTTCCATGCAGACTTCTTGGCCTTTGAAAACTCTCTGGACTCTTTAATCATTGAATTGTGTGGCAGCCGGTAGAAAATGCCTCTTAATGGGACTTCCTGGTGGTTTAAAAATAGCTTTGGAACTCTGAATGCACAAAATATTCACCTTAAATTCATCTTCATCCTGAGCTGCAATCCACATCTGAGCTGTTTTAATGACTTCAAAATGTCTCTTCAACTTCTCTTCATCTATATTTGCTCCTATTGTAATTGTGATGTAGATTTTAAATTAAGAATGAATATGTTGTTCTTACTTTACCTCACACAAGTATAAAAGTGATTAGAAATTGTGACTCATTGTTTAAATGTCAAGTTGTGACGGTTGGGAAAGAAATGACCTTTTAAGTCTAACGATTTGTGGTTGTAACTTATTAATGGCCTCTAAATGATTGCGTTTAGACATCCTGTTGCTTTAAAAGGGAAAAATCTACCCAAAATATTAGCAGTGTACTTGTATCACATTATTATTTATTTTTGTTTTAGTCTCACAAAGAGCAAGCTAAATACAAATTTAACAGAGCACGACAGACTCTCGCGATAATTGTAATGCCTTTTCCCTGTAAACAAAATAATTTAAACTTAATACTAGGAAAACCTTAATAGTAAAACTTTGATTTTTTTTGTGGCGACTTGAGAGCAACAAACCGTAACCACAACATTTATCACCTTGTAAAGCAGACACAGAACAACATTTACGTCATGTTTCTGGCCAGCTGATTATTATTCAGTGTTCTTTTAGCTCTGCTTTGGTCTCCTCCAACTCCTGAGGGAAATGTCTGGCTCTTCAGCTGCTAAATGCTCCACTATGGTTCAGAGCCTTTTCACTGAAAACAGCTGCCTGCTACGGCTGAAAAACGACACTGGAGAGGGCAGTGAACAGGGTCTGAAATTAAATTTAGTATTCTTTTTTTTTTGTGTGACACTCACTCAGAAATTTTATCTGCCACTTTTTAAATATATGCGCTAAATGAAGGAATAACATTTTAGATCTGATTTCATTCAATATATTTTACACAAAAAACATTAAATGCATGGTAAATTACAATGTTTGAATTACACCGTAGCTTCAGGGGAAGGGAGAGTACTGTACTTTGTTATTGTCATCTATAGTGGTTATTTGCCTAAAAAACACAATTCAAATGAATAGGAAATAAATGATTATATTTTTATTTAAATATTTGCTTTGATTAAAAGAAAATCATGGCATCTCTAGTTTTGATGATGTATTATAAGCTACTTAGAGCTAGTGTTAGTGTTAGGAAGTTACACAGGTCATAATTCCCTCTCTAATACCTATTTGATATTGCTGTTAAAACATTTCCTTTAAACAACTGTATTTATTCAAGTTTCTCGCCAAAACGTAATTTTAAAAGATTACATTTGAACATATCACGATAAAGTTAGAATTTACCTTCACCCAATACTCATTTTGACTGAATAGAGCTTGAGTGCACCATAATGTAACTCACTGGAACCTCCGTTAACGTTAGTAGCTCCAGTATTTAACCAAGCAGGACTGTGCTGCCCACCGGCTGCTTATAGGTAACGTTACTAACTCTCCTCCTGCCGATTTCAACATGGATTTGTTGTTCACAGTGTAACATTATCAGGGAAAAAATAGGGTGTGTCTCTCAGGTTTAGTGGCGCCACAACCAAACTGAGACATGATACAGCGCACGTATTCCGTTATGTCATTGTGTATGCGTAACTGTCAGAAAGCATCAATACTGTTTATAGGGGAGTAATAATTATTATGTGTCATTCGATCCATTGTTAATATAAAAATAGTGATTAGAGCAGCTTTAAAGATCACTGCATCTCCCAATCGTGGCCCAACTGCAGCAACATCACACCCCCGATTCCAGTCATACCATCTCAAAAATAAATACACAACATCAGTATTTGAAACTGAACAGCGAGTTCAGCTAAACATTTGCACTCCCACATCAGCCTACAAAAGAAAGATAATTGTTTTTTTTGGCTTCAGTGAGGCACATTCCAGACAGAGGGATAAAGCCGATACAACAGATCTGAGTGGTGTAGAGCGAGGTCGAAGAAAAAAAACGCAGCATGTCCCGCTACAACAGGACAGACATGATGGTTTTACCAGAAGCTGCTGGTTAGCTGTACGTCAACATACCTCGCTTCGTTTCTCTCTCTTCATCTGAGCTCCTTCTGTTTCTGCACTCATCTGCTGTTCTTGATTCAGTAACTGAGATGTCTTTCAGAACAGAGCAGCTGACAAAACTAGAAAACCCTCAGCAAGCAGTGATGTATGACCAATTTCCATTACCATGCATATCTATGACATTTTCTGTGTGTGTGTGTAAGTGAACGCTCCCAACACTGGCACCACATCAGCCCTATTGGAGCACTATTGAAGGTCCAACAATAAAATGTAATGCTCGAGAGCTTGTTTGCTTCCAAAATCTCCCTTCATAAATCTCCAACCAACAAAAATCCCTGCAAATCTCAGTTTCTAACCATTCTCCCAGATTCTAACCCTAACATAAATGACTACGCCAAACCTTACTTGAACTGAACCATTTCTGAACTAACGCCAAACATGACTATTTCTGTATAAAAATAGTATATATATAAATTTTCCTTCAGGGGACCGAACATGAGATCATTTACCATCAATTTAACTGTTGAACCACAAGGCTGAATGAACTCACAGATCGCCAAATTAAAGGAAAAACCAACATAGTCGGTAGGATGTTGGGCCACCACAAGTCTCCAGAACAACTTCAATATTCCTGATTTTACAAGATTGTTTGCCTCTACTGAAACTCCATTCTCACAAAGGTATTCACTCATTTGGTGTTTTGATGATGGCGGTGGAAAGCGCTGTCTAACATGTTGCTCCAAAATCTTACATATAGGTGTGTTTCTCATAGATTAGGACCTGGTGAATGTGAAGACCACAGTATATACAGTATATGAGTATTTTCATACCTCTTGCATCCTGTATGGAAACATCTGTGTTTGTTAATAATTGTATCTCCCAAAATAATAACAGACTATTTCTTTAAATATCTGTAACATTAACTAGTAGTCAGGTATAGCTGCTGCCGTCTTTCCTCGTAGACATCCTTGACGGCTTCAACGTCCTCAGAGCTATCTGGCTTTGCCTCCTTTTTTTGACATTAAGCAATACAAAAACTTTTTTTTCTGTCAATTTCACAACCACTGATTTATATCAGCACACCCAAACACATCACAACAGGTTTTAATAGCCACAAGTAAAAGATAACACACTGCCAAGTCTCTCAGTCAAAATTTCACCTTCATGTTATCAGAGCACTAAAACTGCAGAACTCCATTAAAAACTCTACTAAAACTATGGAGTTTACCATTGGGGATCAATGAAAAGAAAAAACACATTCTGTCCTATTAAAGCCCCAACAGGCGAAACACAACAGGGAGTTTACCCATGACATGAAGTCAGACAAATTGCATAAAGTTTTACGAGCCTGTGATGCATTTTATGGGACTGAGCTCATGGTAATTTCTTTACCATGCAGGCACCAGCTTCGAATCAGACTAAAAAACTCCCTATGGCTTTCTGGTGTGTGTGTGTGTGTGTGGGTCAGGCAGCGAAAGGTCAGTCATACATATGGTTTACTTACTGTCTGTGTGTTTGTGCATGAGCGATAGTGCTTGCTGTTAGAAATTACTGTTATGTTGCAAGTACTTCCATATGAAAATCAGCAGCAAAAGTTTACTCCAGTTGCAACATCTGTGACATGATGGTTCCTTCTGTAATCTTGGTGGAAAATGTCTCCTTCCCCTTTCAGTCTTGTTTTTTTTTTTTTTGCTGGGAACCTGAAGATTAATTTGAGATGCAGCTCAGGCAGCACGGTGTGTCAAGTTGTTCTAGTCATAAATCAGATATAAACATGAAATAATTAAAATGAATTGTAAAAGGGTGTAAGGGCTTAGAACATTATGATAGAAGTATATGATGGCTATTCCCATTATTACGCAGATTTGGTGCTACATTTAACCATTTTTTTTTTACCACTCCAGAATTGATCAAAATTATCAATAATCCCTCCATAATACCACATTAAGACACCAAGACCTTGAGGAACACTATAGAAAAAAACATGCTGTGATTTGGTATCAAAAACCTTTGACATTTTGAGATTTCTGCAAGAATTGCATTTTTCGGCGACTGGATGGTTTTGGAAACTTCTCAGAAACCCTCTTATTGTCAATCTATCTAGGAAAGCCATCCATCCTCTGAATGCTCTAAGTCTGTAGTTTGTGGCTATAAAGTTTCATGAGGCTGTGATTATCCTAGAGGTCACCACAGGTCATTTTATAAAGTGAGGTCAAATTTTTAAAAATGGTCTCACTACAATGAAATGGCTACTATACGGACTGACGTCATCACACATGAATACAGTTGGGCTCATTGGATCCACAAGAGTCTCAGCTTTACAGTGATACACAGCTGATGTAATTCAGAGACTGTTTAGGGACCCCATTATGCAGAAATATTCAAATACACCATTTTAGAATAGGTAAAAATAACACATTTATACTGCATGCAAAAAAACTACTCAGTTTTCACCCCAAGCTGCATGTGATTGTCATAAAGTGGGCATGCCAGAAAAATTACCTTTTTTTCATTTTTTTAAGTTTTATTCCTACATCTTAAGGGTTGCAGTCACACAATATGCCATATGCGATCTGTTACACCCGCGACCCTGATTTCAATTCACAACCGCTTGCAGAATAATGACAACTGATAGAACCAATACTGAAGCCATATGCATCACTTACATCAGCTATTCTCAACCACGTGTGGGCCTCAGAGCGCCACCTAGTGGGCCGCAAAGGTACTGCCAAATGGTTAGATTAACCTCCTATTCTGTATTTCAGAGGTTGTAGCGGGCTAAGTTTTAGAGCTAGAGTGAAACTAGAAAATCTAAGGAATCCATTGGTACTAATCATGTCATATTAGCCTGTCAGGAAGGAGGCTCAGTAACGCTCCAAACTTACGCTAAATTTTGGCGAGGAAAAACTGGCATTTTCAAAGGGGTCCCTTGACTTCTGACCTCAAGATATGTGAATGAAAATGGGTTTTATGGGTACCCACGAGTCTCCCCTTTACAGACATACATGTCTCAGATGCAGTGACACAAAATGGAACGTTTTATAATGTTGGAGACAACCCTGCAACAGTAAAAGCTCCAAAGCGTGTGGTGAGGAAAAATGACCCTGAATACGTTGGATTCATAATGGCAGGCAGTGATGGGTGAGGGGAAGCTGAATATTTATGTGGGTCATTACACCTGACGGTGGCATAACACATATTTATAGCCCAGTTTGTCATTTATTTGGGAAGGTGGTCCCCAGAAATGTTTTAACAATCAGAAGTGGGCCTCAAGTTACGAGAGGTTGAGAACCCCTGACTTACATGGATATAAACACACACACATGCAGGACAATGAGAAATAGCAGTATAGCCTATACAGGAATTTTAATTGACCTCTGTGATGCATTTTTTTGCCTCAGCGGTTCCATCACACACACTTGGAGTGAAAAAAAGGAGACTTCCTAACTGGAAACAGATTTCAGGAGCAGAACCAGGCTTCCACAAGTCAGCATGTAACTGTACCTCTCTCACACACACACACACACACACACACACACACACACTTATAGAGCCGGACAGACAGACAGCCAACGCCCCAGACAGACTTTAAGACTTGTTTCCTCTCCGGATATCAAAGTGCTGCATGGCAAAGTGTGCAAATGTGCATGAAATCCTAAGATGTGTGAGAGAGAGGAAGAGAGTTACTACTTACTGTACATGTGTTAGTGGGACATATACTGCCATTAAAATAACTATAACTTTACAATGGCCACATGTTAACAGTGGACTAATAAAAGACTTATAACCTGCTTGCTCAAGTGTAAACTACAAAAACAACCATGCATGACCTGGTTAGTCTGATAAACAGGTTTGGTTAGACTGAGGTTTGGTTAGAGTGTGTACAGTAAAGAAACAGTGGTGCTGATCAGCCAGCTTACCGGGTTCAGGTTGATCTCTGCAGGCGGTGATGATGAGCGGTGCTCTCTGATCCGTGTGGAAGCAGCGGAACTCCGCTTTAACGAGACCCTCACGCGGCTTTAAGTACTGCACATCTGCAGCTGCGTCAAGCTGGAACACAGAACCAACCAACAGCTGGAGACAGGATGTTGTGCCTTCAAAATAAAAAGAAGAGGGGTGATTTTTAAGTTCAAAATAAAAGTAAATGTGATGGTTCACTTACACCAGAAGAGAGCAGCCTCATCATAGACATTTTTTTATTTTTTTATTTTTATTTTTATTTTATCTTTATTTAACCAGGTTAGTCCCATTGAGATTAAGAACCTCTTTTCCGAGGGAGACCTGGCCAAGACGGTCAGCAGCAAGAACACAAAGTTGCAGACACAAATAGAGATAAAATACAATTCACAATCACTAAAAGCACAAAAATTTGCATTAAAAGAGAACCATCTAAAGACAAATGGGGGGACAAAAAGGAGCTTTTCTGAGAGTCAGCTGTACAACAAGGGGGCTAAAATCATTGGCATGCCATAGAGTCTGCTTCTAAAGCCTTCATTTTAGATTTACAAATATTTAATGATACCAGCTCCTTGAGTTTTAGGTCTGTTTGGTGCAAATTCCAGGCTGAGGGTCAAGGTCAAGGTCATGGAAAACTTTATTATTTATTATCCCCTAGGCAAAGTGTTGTACAGCCACTCAGCAGTACCATACAGTCATCAAACAAAAAACAATAAATAGCCTATTAAAGGCAATACATACAAAAGCTTACAACATACAACATTACAGGGCATTGTTTAGGAAACCAATGGCAATCGGAACAAAATAATTTCTGAGCCTATTGGTCCTACATTTACGCAAACTGTATCTGCGGGCTGACGGGAGCAACCTGAACTCAATGGACAGGGGATTGCTAGGATCAGGTAGGACTGACTGAACCTTCTTCAATGTCCTACTTTGGAACAGAGGAGTCAAGTCATTCAGGGTGGTGCCTGCAATTTTGCCGCACACTTTGACAACACCCTGCAACCTGTTCCTGTTTTTGAGTGTGAGCAACCCATACCAGCTGATAAAAGAGAAGGTCAAGACAGTGTGCTCCGGTCATGTAACCAGAACTTGGCGTTCCTTCACCAGATTTCACAATGGCTGCGGAGGCGTCACAAACGTTCTCATTTTACAACTAAACCGTGCACTACAAGACGATTCTGAAAACATTTGAGTCGAGAAATAGGCATTAACGTAACATAATATTGATTCATATTTGATCAGCGCTGACTAGTTTGACCATTTGGTCGGAGTTCGCGAGTGATTGACAGCTGCCTCCGTTGAATGAACAGCCAATAGGAACGCTCTATCTCTCAGAAGTGACCTGTGATTGGCCAAAGTCACCCATCACAGGCTATGTTTTTTTTAAAGCCTGAAAACAGAGCCATGAGGCGGTGCAGAAGTCATGCTCTTCAGTTTGTCTAGTCAAAGGAGAAAAATTAACTTGAGTATCAAAACGAAACGTAAGTAACGTAAATGAAAAAACAAACTGAGATTAGTTGAGCCTTAAAGGAACAGTGTGTAACATTTAGGGGGCTCTATTGCCAGAAATGCAATATAATGTTAGTATGTATGTTTTCATTAGTGTATAATCACCTGAAAATAAGAATCGTTGTGTTTTCGTTACCTTAGAATGAGCCGTTTATATCTAGCTTACATACGGAGCGGGTCCTCTTCACGGAGCTGGCCACCATGTTTCCACATCTGCCACCGTAGCTCTCCTACAAGCTTGGAACACGGGAGAAGTTTCAGCTGGTTGCAATCTGCAACCACGCCACCAGATGCCGCCAGATCCTACACACTGCCACTTTAAACAGCCTAATAATATAGAAACAATATGGGTTATACTGCACAATTTGAAAGAGCAGATGTGTCATTTTGAAGAACTGTTTTTATTTTCTTCTAGTACACTTGCAAGATGTGTGACCGAGACACTGTTAATAACTCAGGACTACACAGGGAACAATCTATTAAATCTGAGATACTTCCTCCTCAACATGAGTTCACATTTTAAAAACATTCACACATAGACCCTATTGCAGTTGTAGCCTACTTTTCACAAATACAACTGTCATTAACAGTTTCTACCAACAGTAGAAACATAAACATTTTCAGATTTTTTGTTTTCGGTGCGGTTGCTATTGTAACATTACAACAGTTTTTTTTCAAAATTTCCATATAAACATATGTTTTTTTATGGTTCAATTACATTTAAACAACAAATGAAAATCAAAAAGGTACCATACTGATAGAAAAAAAATGTAAATTCACTCGTCCATATCTCTGGATGATTATGCAGAAACTTAAACCTCATGTTAAGGATAACGCTTGAAGATCAAAAAGACAACTCATGTGCAGCTTGACACAGTTAAAACAAACATTTGAATATTTGAAAATGGGATTTTTTTTACCAGCAATCAATATCACCCGGTAGAAAAAAAGAACAGACAGGGTTAACTCAGGGGATGCCTCAGTGTAAAATATCTCTCACTGAGGTGGGAAGAGAATATACGGTCTTGGTTGCCAAACAAGGAAAGACACTGCATCAGTAAAACGTTGACGGTATGTTAAACTAACTAAACTATCTTTCCATTGACCTTACTGGCAAATAAAAAAGCCAAAAAGAGGTCACCAGGTTCTTGTTGCATTAAAAATCAGTCCCCAATAGTATAATTTTAAAATACCACATATACTTTTTGATAAAGTATTTTCCAAAATGATTCTATCCGATTAAAATATAAGTGATACTTAAGTGTTTTGCTCTCTTTCGTCATCTTCACTCACCACAGAGAGACAGTCACCTAATGGCCTACTTATACTGGGAATATTCAACATCAGTCAAAGGGTTTTGTGTCATATAAAAAACCAAGAAAGATAATATTACTGCACATTAGCAAATCAAAATATATACAAATCTACATGAAGTAATTGAATATCTGAATAGGCACTTTAAGTCAAAACAGTTCAGCCAGCCCTCAGAGTCATCTTTGATGATACAACATCACAAAGACACGGCAGTTGCTTTTTTTTTTTTTTTGAAAGATGACGACAGAAAACCCAAGAAACGGACATTAGCCCTAAAAACCACGTCAGTAGATTTGGACAATTTCATTCTGGCATCAGCCACACACACACACTCTCGTAAAATACACACACAGGGAAGCTCTAGTTTCCAAGTATAAAGTAGAAGGATCTGCTACAGAACAGAAAGGAGATTATTTTAACATGCACACACATGGTAAAGAACGACCTCCTCGGATGAAACATCCACCTCCCTCGTGACTTCCCTACCGTACAATGTACCTCGTGCTGGGAAGAGTCGTAGTGCTTTGTTAGGGGAAAAAGGTGCATCACAACAGCCTTTCACCACCGAGCAGCCCCATTATTGAACAGGGCAAGATAATCATTAGAGTCACCCCACAAAACAATAAATAAATAATAAATAAATAAACAAATCATTATATAAATAAATCTTTTTTTGTTAAATAAATAAAAAGTGAAAAGACTGATCAAGAAGAGAAGAGGCAGGCAGTGTTAAAAAATGGACTCTGTTATGAAAGCAGTTTGAGTTTTTTGGCCGAATAGTATCTACTTACAGTCTTGTTTCTTTTAAAATTCACTCCCAATACTGCTTCTATCACAAATGTCAATGTTGGCCAATCACAATCCCCAGTTCCTCCTCTTTGAACCTTCTCCATCAATGAGCTTCGAGAGGGAGGCAAACGTACCGGATACTTAGGCACTGTTCAGACATGGTATTACCATGTTTCCTGGGTGATCGGATCACAAGCGGACAGCTCTAAGTACAGGTGTGAACGCACTCAAGACGCATTGAGGACGCACAGAGATCCGATTGCTCACAACACATTCAGAGGTGGCCTGGGCCACATACAGTATGGCCACATTCTTTTAGCAGTGTGTACGCAAATGTGTCATGGGAATAGACAGGCAGCCGTGAGTGCTTGTCTGCCTCGCAACATGGAAACGGCTTTTGTGCTCTACTGTATCCTGTCGGTACAACTGTATTTTAATAATTATTACACAGCTGTGTTGAATACTCGATTCTGATTGGTCAATCCCGGCGTTCTGCGGTCTGTTATTTCTTTATAACAGACCGTTGCTATGTATAACAGACCGTTGCTATGGGCGCAGCTCTGATGTCGGACTCTGGCGGACCGTTTTGGTGTCAAAATAATGATTTCTTAAGTAACCATGTAATAAGCGGGATAATGTAGAGCTAGTGGGTCATTGATGTGAAAGAATCCCAGACAGGGCGATGCGAGAAGAATCGCGAGCATTGGCTCGCTGTACATTATCCCTTACATACAGTATCTTATTTATAGGCTACATATCTACAGACTGGCAGACTAGGCACACAAAGTGCATTATTATCATACTGTCGGAGATGTGTCAGTGTTTTTGTTCTGGTGTTCTGCATGGAGCTGACACCCGTTCGCCCCTCACTCGCTCTCATTCCCAGCCATGAAGCTCTGTACCCCGCTGTTGAGCGGTGTCGACGCCATGGAGGTCCCCAGGGACCGCCGGTACAATAACCTTTTATTTTGATGTTAATAAAATGTACCCAAATTCACGAATATGTAGGATATCACTACTGACATTCGTGTAATATTACAGCACAACATCTGCTGTATTAGCCGTGTGTTTACTACGTGTGTAATTGCATATAGAGCGGGGAAGTGAGACTGGATCACGAGTGGTCACTCGAGACGCATGCGGAGATGCATTTTACTGCGAGGTGTGAACAGATGTACTCAAAGCTGTCCACTTGTGATCGGATCACTCGGGACGCATGTTAATGCCAGATCTGAACAGGGCCTTCGATGAGTAAGATTAGTAATGTGGCTGTAGTGTAAGTACTCTTTGACACCACTGAAATGTAAGTAAGTGGTACCAGAGCAACGTTTTAGAGTGCTTGCACAGTGAGCTAAATGATACTGTAGGTCATCTTACAAATACTTGAAAGAAGCTAGACACATACAGGTCCTGTTGTCAGGAGCAACTTCACCACAGAGAAAAGGGTAAACTGCATATGTAACGTTTAGGGATCGCCCCATAAAGCCGGAGGGAGTTTTTATAGAGCGTAGATCACAGCACTGGCATTACACCACAGTAGTACGAACGTAGGAGCAAATACTACAGCCCCATTTTTTTTTTTAGCTTCCCCCAATGGTGGCTAAATGTGCATCTCGCATGATTTTAAGTAACCTTTAGACTTGAGGTGCACTTGATCTACAGTACCTTGCCTTACATATGTAGTGCATTCACATTCAAGATTACAGTAATCCACCTAAATGGTGAGTTAAATCAAGCGCGCCTCAAGTTTGTCACAAAGCTGAGGCTATTTTAAAACCAGAGTGTTAGAGGTGGTCCCGTCAACACGGCGACTTTTACGTGAAGCAGTTTGTTTTTCAATCAAAAAATCCAAACAAATCAACTAACAGATTTTGTTGTGAAATCTAATTAGATGATTTGTGATTTTTTTTTTTTTAAAGCTGAAAACAACAAACTGCATCCTGACAGTGTAAGGCTTCTTACAGTCTGTGCCTGCGAGGTTCGGAGCGTGGCGGGGAGGGTGGCGGGGGCAGGGTTACAGTGGTCGGGGGCTCCACTGGGTCATCCATGGGCAGGACCAGGCGGGTGCCCCTGATCGCCACTTCATGTTCCGCCAAGCCGAGATCGTGATCCAGACCGTCATCAGACGGGCCGCCTCCGGTGCTGGAGGGGCGGTTGATGGTGCGGGATCCAGATGCATCCGTGCTGACGGTGATGTCGGCGTACATGGAGCTCACGCTGGCGTCGTTCAGGATGAAGTCGGAGTCATCGTCGTGGAGCTGGCCTTCGTTCTGATGGGAGGAAAGAGAAAAAGAAAAGTAAGGGAATGAAAAGATGAAGATGAATCAAGGTTATAATCGTTTTAGTTTTGTTTTTTGTTTTTTTTACTTTTCAATTTTATTTTAGTTTAGTTTTAGTTCGTTTTCAGAATGTGTTTGTTAGATTTAGCTAGTTTCACTTTTTCAGAAAGGTTTAGTTTTATTTTTTATAGACTTAGTTTTACAACAGTTTTAGTTTGTTCTGTTAATATGTAGCTATATACATACAAAATGCATTGTTGGAGAACTGTGTAGGAATGGCCTTAATGTTAAATGTTTAATTTTCACATTACAGCCATTGCAGCATAGCTCCATCTCCTGGAATGTCAAGTCGATTCAATTTTGTGATGACTGCCTTTTTCGGTTGTTATTTATAGCTAAAAAAACTAAAACTGAAATTTATTTACATTCATGTTTATTAGTTTTGTACCCAGACAATATTGTTTCAGTTTAGTTTAAATAAAAGGATACAGTTTGTATTTAATTTCAGTTTACTATAAATATTTTTCACTGCTTATTTTTGTTTTAGTTTACTATAATTACCCTGAGATGAATACAATCACAGGAGAAGGAGTGAAGAACTGGAAAAAAAGTGCTACTTTAAATAAAAGTGAAATACAAATTTCAACACACAAGTTTATGACCTGTTAAGATTCCTAATTATGTCTTTAAATACATGGACTAACACTACAAAAAGCTATTAAGTGAGTTTCAAATTTCATTGTTGTTCATCTTAAATGTGGTAAAACAGGTATATATTATTATATTTATATTCAAATAACAATTAGTAAAGAAACACAAAAAACTCACATATGACACTATTACATCTGTAAATATCCATGTATTTCAGCTGGTCAAGAAGTTACTGATTGGGTCTTTACAAAGTGCTACTTTAACCGTATAACACTATGCAGTGTGTCCAAACCTCATAGGCCTGTGGGCTGGTGAGGCATCGTGCCAGCGGTCCACAACAAGCAGGCATAGTAGCAGTGAGAGGAGGGCCACTGTGGGTCAGGAGGGGCTTCAGGTAGCTGGAGAACAAGCTTTTGTCAAGGATTAGTAACAGTTTTTACAACACTTACTTTGAATGTAATTTCTTTCAGTGTAATTTAATTGGTCAATAATCTAACTATCAGAAGTGCCTTATCTATACAGAAAGATGAAGTTAGTTTGGAAAGAGCTCCCTCTGGTGTCCAAAGCTGAATCGAGCATCCACACTTCTGAAGATGTGATTTTAAATATGTGATCTGTTGCTTAAAAGGATACTTGTGGTCAAAGTTATACCAGATCCTGAAGGGCCAGGCGCTCTCATGTTTGGTGTTCCTCCGCTGCGACCCATCTAACACCGCTGTACTCTGTTACGCAGAACATGTTTAATTTGTTACTGTTTCACTACTTAGACATCTTTACTTTTACAAAAAAAATAATGAAAAACAAGAGATTTCAATCTGTGTGAATTACTTACAGAGTGGTCTTGATCGGAGTCAACACCCACACTGAAAGAGAAAAGGTAGCAGTGGTGACTTTGACAGAAAAACATTCAATAGAGGGGATGAAACAGAGAGACATACAAACTAGGGCTGTCAATCGATTAACAAATATAATCATGATTAATCGCAAAGAAATTAGTGTCGCTAAAAACAATGTGCGTTAATGTGTTATTATGGCGTTAACTTTGACAGCCCTGATACAAACGGATGCCCAGCCTTACGGTATGCTCATGAAAGACAGCATGGGCATGGTGCCTCCTCCACAGATCCACACAGTGAAGAAGACAATTAGGAGGGTGGTTGAAAACATCATCTGACGAGCGTACGTCGCTGTGTCTCGGATTGAAAGAGCAAAGGTCATCGCCCCACGCAGACCTGGAGGAGACGGACAACAAGACAGCGTGAGAATGAGAAACGGGGTGTGTGTTTCACCAGAAGACAGCGTGGGAGAGACGTTGCGTGACGCCTTCGGCACAGTATGCTAATGCAGGTGTTTTTTCCTCTCAGGGCTGATGGTATAGAAACAATTATGTGCACAGACATGTAGGGGGATTTCTATTATTAGCCAGTTTCAATAGTAAATGTCTGCTGACATAGGGGCTGTTATTCATAACAATACTGTATCGAAGTAGGAGTGTTGCTGGTCTAGAAGGAGACTGTCTTCACACGCCATTATCTAGGCTAATGTTTTTTTAACTACAGGCTTGAATCTGCTCTGTTCCACTGACAGTTTATTTTAATGGAACCAAGTCCCAGCTGAGAAGTAGTTTAATCATTTTGGTCCAAGCCTGAGAAACTTAAAAAGGACTCCTTAGTTGACAACAGAGACTTTACTGTCTCCACTCCGTACCTGCAAACATCATGACATGCTGACAGTTGGATCCAATCTTGTTCTTGCGGCCCAGGTTGAGCAGGAAGGACAAAGGGTAGATGTTTGCCGCCCTGCCCAGAAACACCGCCACCTGCACAACGCAGCAAGGTCAAGGACACAATAACACTGCGAAGTAACACAGCGCGGGCAAGCTGGGATGGAAAATAATCGTGGGTAGATGGCAGATCGGAAATTCTACGTCATCGTTGACTAATCTGTGTTTTAAATGTCAATGTTATTCTTGGGCTCCCTGAAGCACTGAAATATTCTTTAAAATACATATACTGCATGAATACACTGCTAATATTATCAGCATTAGTTGCTATCTATAACTGATGCAGAGAGGTCCAGCCTATATAACATATATACAGACGTAGGCAAAATTGTTGGTACCCTTCCGTTAAAGAAAGAAAAACCAACAATGGTCACTGAAATAACTTGAAACTGACAAAAGTAATAATAAATAAAAATTCACTGAAAATGAACTAATGAAAATCAGATATTGTTTTTGAATTATGGTTCAGCAGAATCATTTAAAAAAACAAACTAATGAAACTGGCCTAGACAAAAATGATGGTACCCTTAACTTAATATTTTGTTGCACAACCTTTTGAGGCAATCACTTCAATCAAGTGATTTCTGTAACTCTCAATGAGACTTCTGCACCTGTCGACAGGTATGTTGGCCCACTCCTCGTGAGCAAACTGCTCCAGCTGTCTCAGGTTTGAAGGGTGCCTTCTCCAGACTGCATGTTTCAGCTCCTTCCACAGATGTTCAATAGGATTTAGATCAGGGCTCATAGAAGGCCACTTCAGAATAGTCCAATGTTTTGTTCTTAGCCATTCTTGGGTGTTTTTAGCTGTGTTTTGGGTCATTATCCTGTTTGAGGACCCATGACCTGCGACTGAGACCAAGCTTTCTGACACTGGGCAGCACATTTCGCTCCAGAATGCCTTGATAGTCTTGAGATTTCATTGCACCCTGCACAGATTCAAGACACCCTGTGCCAGATGCAACAAAGCAGCCCCATAACATAACCTAGCCTCCTCCATGTTTCACATTAGGTACAGTGTTCTTTTCTTTGGATGCTTCATCTCTTCGTCTGTGAACATAGAGCTGATGTGACTTGCCAAAAAGCTCCAGTTTTGTCTCATCTGTCCAAAGGACATTCTCCCAGAAGCTTTGTGGCTTGTCAATATGCATTTTGGAAAATTTCAGTCTCGCTTTTTTATGATTTGGTGTCCTCCTCGGTTGTCTTCCATTAAGTCCACTTTGGCTCAAACAGTGACGGATGGTGCGATCTGACACTGATGTACCTTGACCTTGGAGTTCACCTCTAATCTCTTTGGAAGTTGTTCTGGGCTCTTTGGTTACCATTCGTATTATCCGTCTCTTCAATATGTCATCAATTTTCCTCTTGCAGCCACGTCCAGGGAGGTTGGCTACAGTCCCATGGACCTTAAACTTCTGAATAATATGTGCAGCTGTAGTCACAGGAACGTCAAGCTGCTTGGAGATGGTCTTATAGCCTTTACCTTTAACATGAAGGTCTATAATGTTCTTTCTGATCTCCTGAGACAACTCTCTCCGTAGCTTTCTGTGGTCCATGTTCAGTGTGGTACACACCATGATACCAAACAGCACAGTGACTACTTTTCACCCTTTAAATAGGCAGACTGACTGATTACAAGTTTGAAGATACCTGTGATGTTATTTACAGGGCACACCTTAGTTTAACATGTCCCTATGGTCAAACTATTTTACATCTTTTCTAGGGGTACCATCATTTTTGTCCAGGCCAGTTTCATTAGTTTGTTTTTTAAAATGATTCTGTTGAACCACAATTCAAAAACAATAGCTGATTTTCATTAGTTAATTTTCAGTAAATTTTTATTTATTATTACTTTTGTCAGTTTCAAGTTATTTCAGTGACTATTGTGGGTTTTTCTTTCTTTAACGGAAGGGTACCAACAATTTTGCCTACGTCTGTATATATATATATATATATATATATATATATATATATATATACATACATATATATATATATATACATACATATATATATATATACATACATACATATATATATACATACATATATATATATATATACATACATACATATATATATATACATACATATATATATATATACATACATACATACATATATGTATACATATATACATATATATATGTATATATATACACATTATATATATAAATAACATATATATATGTATATATGTATATATACATATATATAATATATATATAACATATATATATATATATAACATATATATATATATATATATATAACATATATATATAACACATATATATATATATATATATATATATATATATATATATATATATATAACATATATATATAACACACATATATATATATATATATATATATATATATATAACATATATATATATATATATATATATATATATATATATATATATATATATAACATATATATATAACATATATATATATATATATATATATGTTATATAGGCTGGACCTCTCTGCATCAGTTATAGATAGCAACTAATGCTGATAATATTAGCAGTGCATTCATACAGTATATGTATTTTAAAGAATATTTATATTACACCTATATATATATATATATATATATATATATATAGGTGGTTTAATGGTTTATATATGGTTATGTGCAACCAAGATTCATTGCCAGATAACCAATCATTTCTGGAGCATTAACACCGATCAGAGTTAAGGATACAAAAGCTCCGATGATGAACATGGGGTTGAACACATGTGACTGGAAGGAGAAGAGAGTCAGACCCATGTAGGAGAAGATGAAGTTCTCGGCCAGGAAGTTCAGCAGCTCAAACAACTGATTGGGAGAAGAGACAAACAACAAATATATATATTTATATTCTAAATAGGGCTGTCAAATTTAACGCGATAACGCGTTAACACAAATGTTTATTATATATATACAGTATGTCATACTAGCTTGTCGTGAAGGAGGTTAAATAACGCTCCAAATTTAAGCTAAATTTCGGCGAGGGAACACTGTCAAGGCCATTTTCAAAGGGGTCCCTTTACCTCTGACCTCAAGATATGTGAATGAAAATGCGTACTATAGGTACCAACGAGTCTACCCTTGTTCTTGCACCGTAAAATCAATCTTTATGATAGGACTAAGATAGAACTAAAAACCAACAAAAGAACCAGAGCTCAGGTAAGATTTATATCTAAATAAAGTGAGTAAATGTGACAAAAGATATGTGATTGCACATCACCTGTTTGGTCCTGTCCTGAGAGTCGGGGGAGAGATTGTTGAAGGTGTAGTGAGCCTGAGTGATCCCACAGAACAGCACAGCCACTACGCCTGGATGAACACAAACATACACAAGTCAAGTGAAAAAAAAACATTAACGTTAAACCCTGGTCACTATAAATATTTGATAGGGTAAAAAAAATTAAAAAAAATACACGACTGAAAACTAAGAATAATCAAATGATTAAAAAGTAATTAAAAGTAATTTATGTTTGTTCCTAAGACTAACACAAAGTCAAAATGTGATGCAGAATTTCACAGTTTAAATTGCATGCATGTGTGAAGGCGTACCTGTGAAGCCGCAGGCCTCAGCCAATAGGAAGGTGCTCCAGGACATGAGGAAGAAGAGAGCCGTCTCTAGCAAGGGGAAATCCCTCAGCTTAGTGAACTTGGTCACGTGACGAAAACTGAAAGTCAAGGAGCAAAACAAGAATTGCCACATCCTCTGTCGACCTGCGGTGTGTAAATGCAAATGAAGTAAGAAAGACATCGCTGTATAAACTGTATAAGTAAATAACCACTGTTCTATCTTATTGTAGAAGGAGACAATTTAGGCTACAACCAGATACAACCTACAACAGATGTTCTGGTTCCAAGTCAAATAAGACTATACTGAAAACATATACTGAAAACTATACTATAAGTATTATGTAATGGTGAGCATTAGGTGAAAGGATATGAGAGCGGTCATGACTCCAGTGGCCACACCAAGAGCAAAGGATCCACTAAAGACGCCCAGGAAGACGCCGAAGGATTTCAACATAGCCATGGCCTCAAAGCTGTGGCTGTTGTCTCCTGCAGGCTGGTACGCCCCGATGGAGCTGTAGGGCAGATAGAGTACAAATAAAATCATTTACATGGAAAAAGGAAGTAGACACTTAACTGGTCAAACGTTAATCACATGCTAACATAAATAAACAAACTGAGATTTTCAAGATGAAGTCAGGCATCAAATCAAACCTGCAGCAACCCAAATCCAATAATGGCTGGATATCACCAGCCTGGTGTTTATCTGATTGTTACTTTTTCTTTAGGGGAAACCAAAATCCTCTAAATTTATAAACAAAAACTTCACACACATGGACTGGAGTTGGGTTTTACAGTCATAAAAAGGGAAAGTTAGGGTGTTTCATGCTTTATTCTAATAAGATTTTGGATCTCTCAGCACCATTTGGTTGATATTCAATAAGAGTATTAATAAGTAGAGAAACAGCCAATTCAGGTGTGACCCCTTTATGAGGAGTCATGCCCAAATGACCTCAAGACCAACAAAGCAAATCAACAGCACTAATATCAGCAGTAATAAACCTTTTACACACATAAATTACCAAAACTTTAAAGGGTAACTTTGATATTTTCCAACCTGTTTTCCCATGTTTTTGTGGCTTACTGACTAATAGGGACAACAATTCCTGAAATTGGTCCAGCATTGAGGGAGAGTAGACGGCAGCCGTTCACATGCTGCAATATGGTGCTATTGGGGCAAGCTGGCACCATCATTTACGTCCACTTAAAGTTCTTGTTTTTGCCATGACAGGCTCTGATTGTTATTATAAGTGTCTGACATTATGGAAAGAGTCTCACTCAAGGAGAAATCTCGTTCTGAAATTTGGCGAGGTGACGTGTCGCCGGAAAACAACGGTGGAATAGTGAAATACATCCATGGTGGAAATGAGAGTGTTTATAGTGTTGGAGTATAGAAAGTGTAGCTTAGTGTTATCCAAAAGATTTTCATAGTCATGGCTTAATATTTAGATGATGTTGACAATGTAGATGAGGTCTTTGAATTCGATGGCCGCCCATATTTATTTGAGCCAGAGTATACGGATATTCAGATTTCACAACAAGACTTCTCGTCGAGCGCGACTTGGACACAATAACAAACAGACTGGATCAAGTGAAAGGTAAGAAAAACATTGTATCTCGCTGTAGGGTCCTTTCTATAATGTTGCCAGACACTTATAATAATAATTTGAGTCTGTCAGTGGCAAAAACAAGCACTTTTAGTGAATGTAATGTTACATTGACACTGCTCACTTGCCCGCGCAGCTCGTTTCCCGGCTACCGGTTACAGTGTTCTCCCTCAATACTGGACCAATTTCATAAATCGTTGTCCCCATTAGTCAGGTAGACACAAAAACATGAAAATATAAGGTCCAGGTGGAAAAATACCAAAGTTACCCTTTAATGAAAAAAAGTAGTATTTTATGGTCATTTGCAGAGTCTATAGAGAAAACTGAAAAAAAGATACGAGGGATGGATATGAAAGGGTAGCAGGGGAGGGCAGTGATCATCCTAATGGGTGTTGGTTCAAGGCTACATTCTAAGAAAAATATCTGCATCGCATCGACTGAGTTGAGATGATCAGGTTCTAATGCTATAACTCTGCCAGGACAATCTCGCAAACAGCCCCCCACCCACCGGGGAGTCACTGTCTGGTTTTCTCCCAACCAGTCCTTCTCCCCCTCTGGCCAGACCGGGCCATCATCTCCTGGGGAGTGTACAGCTCCAGCCCCCTGCCTACCCTGCTTCTCCAAGCGGAGGAGAACACTGCATACATACGTTCAGGTCAAGCAGGCGATGAATGACACGGATGGGTGAAGGAAGGCAAGCAGTGAAATGACAGGGACTGATGTTAGTATGATCCGTGTGCAACGTACAACACAAAAAGATGAATTTGCCACAGTTAGCCTCATTACAGTGTAGGTCATTAACACAGAACTAGAAATTGAAGAATAGGTTCACATCATTTTTTCAAGTCTATCTTAAAGTAACACTTATTTCTCCTGTCCATAATGGCCATTCAAATATTCATTTCTAATGCAATTCTAATTTAAGCGATGATGAATGAGATCCACAGCCATCGTTCTGTGTGAAAATACATTTTTAAGTTCAATTGAACTTTAAAATGAATGACGCTAGTCAGACAAAACAAGCTGTACAAGTATCTTCCAAAGTTACAGGACGCATTTTTGCACAAAAAAAGGGCTGTGGATATCGTCCCCCATCACTGCTATTGGAGACAGGAAGATAATAAAGTATGGGCTAGGGGAAGGCAACTAACAACTCTTGAAATGTGCATATTGTTTTGAGATATACTTTACAAAATGTTAACCTATCCTTTAATGTGAAACTACTGCTGCTTTGATGAAAAAGAAGTGGACAATACTGTAGCTGTATGCGCTGTGTGTGTGTGTGTATGTATCTGCAGTGTGTAATTAAATGAATCAATGCTTACGAAGAGAGGACGATGGCCACGGCATCATTGAGGACGCTCTCCCCAAAGAGTAAAGCGTACAGGTCCACATCTACTTTTAGCTCATTGAAGATAGCCAGCACCGTCACTGAGACACAGAGAGGAGAAAAAAAAACACTTAAATTGGCAGTAGGCAGTATATTTTTGGCATCATTGGGCAAAAATTCCATTATAACCTTTCAGCATATTGTAATTCAAGTGTTCTGAGAGATAACTAGACTACTGCACCTCATCATGGCTCTGTTTTCAAGCTTCCATAATGCACATACAGACAGTCTGTGAATATATAGGTGCTGAAAGCTAACATGGCGCTGCCTACCTGGGTCTGTGGCTGAAACGATGGCCCCAAAGAAGAGGCAGTCAGTAAAGAAGAAATCTCCCCCAAGCTGGCCCACAACTTTCATGAAGGACACAACGCCATACATGATCAGCCTAAGAGGAAAGAAGAAAGTCATAAAAGACACTGGCACCTCTTGCCCATTCAATAAACTCTATAGCTTTAATCTGTTACTCTATATCAGTCTGAATGTAGATATTTTAGAGATAAACAAATGACTTACCCAATAACAAAGCAGGAGATAACAGTTCCCACGAAAGCATAGGCCAGGATGGAGCCGATGTTTCTGAAGAAATGTCTCTGAGACGGACAAGGACACAGATTTATCAAAACAGAGGCTGTCTAGTACTGGTATGAGGGGTGGAAGTTACACAAAAGATAATTGATAAAAATGGAGGTGATGAAAATGCATGCGAATTGAAAAATGTAGTGATAAATTATCAAGTGATTTTATCAATTTAAAGTCGATTTGACTAAAACAGTCGTGATATGATGAAAACAGAGCCGTGTTTCATCATTTTCACAATCTTACATTCATCATTCACTGCACAAAATTGACATTTATCATTTAAGGAAAGCGGCCTCAAGGGCTGTTTTCACCATATCATGACTGTTTTAGTCAAATCAGCTTAAAATGAATCAAATCACTTGATAATTTATCGCTCCATTTTTCATTTCACCTCCATTTTTATGGCTCCATTTTTCAATTCACATGCATTTTCATCACCTCTATTTTCATCAATTAATTTTTGTTAATTCCACCCCTCATAGTACTAGTAGTTAGTCTGGGGCAATATAGACAAATATCACAATAATCATTAAAAAAGCAGCTCAATATGTTTGCAAACTTAGAGAATAACAAGGCCTATTAATAAAAACATATTAGCTTATTTTTTAAAGGTCTAATTTGTGAAAAATCCCAATCTTTCAATTACATAATTAGTGTGGCATAAGTCGTTTTATCCCTCTTACCCTTTTCAGACTGTAACCGGCGTGGAAGATGATCGGAGGCAGCAAAATGTTGAAAAACACTTCTGGGTCAAAGGTCACCTGAAGACAGTAGTAAGTTTTAAGAGGTTATACAGCTATTTTCAAGTAGTGAATTCCCCATGTGTTCAACCTGACACCTTTCCAACAGCCCAAACTAGTATATTAACACAATTTACCAATATATTCATAGACAGTGATTATGTCTAGATACATGACAAAGTAAGCAGAGGTTGTTTTTCACACAATAAAACATATTTTTCTGCTGGTAATTTCATACGAGAGCAGCACACACACACAAAAAACAACCACTTGCACCCTCCATCTGTTCATCCCCTTGCCTTTCTCAGCATCTCATCGTCCTGCACTTGGTGACCATTGCCCCGGCTGACTTCCCCCTTCAGAGTGTACTCGTAGAATCGCCCGCTGACGTTGACCAGCAGGGTAGCGGGACTGGCGTTGACAGCACAGCTGAGGATCACGTCACTCATGCTCTGGGGCACGTGGACGCCGAACCGCAGGATCACACCCACCAACAGGCCTTCAGGGAGGAGGAGAGAGGGAGTTAAGGAAAAGCAGTTAGCCAAGGATCTGTAGTAAATAATAATTGTAATTATATAATTTATTTAAATTAGGGCTATCCCGAAGACCATTTTTTGGGCTTCAAAACTTCGGTGAGAAATATTCTAAGGTATTTGGTGTGCTAAATACTAATTAGATTAGGGTCTTACAAAAAATATTAAAGGTCCCATATTGTAAAAAGTGACATATTCATGGTTTTTATATTATAAAGAACGTTTAAGTGCGATATAAATACTGTGAAAGTATCGAAACGCTTAATCCACAGAGAAATACACAAAGCCCGTATTCAAAATGGAGTTTTTGAAACAAGCTGTCAGGATTTCTGTCCATTTGTGATGTCACAAATATACAATATTTAGACCATTTCACAGTTTTAAATGTAAACATTCAAAATGGGTCTCAGTTTATTTCTTGTTGCAGTGTATGTGAATGACATCAGCTGACATGAAGTAAACATGGACCTAAGCTGTTGCCTAGCAACGCAATTCTGTAGCAATTCCATTGAAATGTACTAAAACGGAGCGTTTCAGACAGAGGGTGAATATTCAGGCAGACAGTGCGCGGAAATTAAAGCTTTTTTTTAACATTGAAGCATGTAAACATGTTCTAGTAGAAACCCAAAATACAAGTATGAACCTGAAAATGAGCATGATATGTCCCCTTTAATTAGGACAAGTATAGGGGCATCATTGCAAAAGATCATTTATTCAACCAATGCTTCTCACTGCATACTGATAACAGGTTGACTAGTTAAAGGGGATGATGAGCTACTTTAATGTCTTATATTTTCCAATAATTGTAGCTGTTACCAATTTATTGATTTAACAACTAACAAAAACACAACAAAATGGCAATACCACCATCCTTAAGCAGTTATGTAATATGTAACAGTATAATACTGAATAAATGATATTCCTTTTGAATGCCTAAATTAACAGTATGCTGATCTGATATCATACAGCCTCTTGTATGTCTCCTGAAACCTGAGAACAAGCTGTCACTGAGCTTACTGGTTGAGTTTGAGAATCTAATGCTGGGAGCCAGCCAAGGCCTATAGAAAGGAGGCTGGGACAATGGTCTTGGAATGTGTGGTATTGTGCATGCGCAGTGTAACTGAAGTGCAGGCCAGATTCTACTGCGCATGCGTGTTACCCGGTAGATATGACGCGTGTCCTAGCCTCCTTCAATAGGCCTTGGAGCCAGCTAGCATTGATGCTAATGCTGAGTTACAGGTCTTACCATAGATCATGGCAAGTCCTGTTTCGTGCAGGAACCTGAACCGTCGGTGTTTGAACAGCCATATGGTTAAAATGGTGAGAGTTAGCAGCATAATGAAGATGAGTAGGTTGGCACTGTCCTGTCGGTGGCTCTCCTCAGCCAGCCTCTCTGTGGAGATGTTGTCCATCGCACTGCTGCTGTCTCCTCGGCTACCGACGAGCAGCAGAGTCAACAGAAAAGACAACAACTGAAGCGCTTTAGACGGTTTAACACCAACAAAGCGTCTCGGTGTGAATCCCATGGTGGCCTCTCTGTGAAACGGTTCACATTTGTGGTTGAATTAGTGTCGTTATAAGGTGGAAAAACTACTACTGCGGCCAAATGACAGCTTCTTCCGCAGCTGTTATCAAAACACTGCAACTTCCGGTTCTTCAAAATAAAAGTCAGCCTATGTGCCTAGTGGTACTCATAACAAACAAACAGCGACCCCTTTATGCATGGTGTTTGAAGGTTGAGATTTGTTGTCATGACACAGTAACATGAAAACATAAACACAAACAAACAAACAAGAATAAAACTTCTTTAAAAAAATTATTTTTATCCTGGGATTTCTCCCCTCTGTGTCAAGTGCAAAAGAGAGGTTGGGTCTTACATACATTGCGTTTGGGACTGCCATCTGATATCTAATTTCTGGGGAAAAGTCTCACAGGAACTTAACTCTATTTTTAATAAGGAAATACAAATGAATTCTGGTCTGTTTTTGCTGAATCTTTCAGGGGAAGGGCTCTCTTTGACAAGTGTCCAACAAAAACTTCTGAACAAGCTTCTCCTATTAGCCAAAAGATGCATTCTATTCCAATGGATTAAGCCCAGACCTCCTACTGTTAACCAGTGGTATGGTGACATTTTTAAAGTTTTGCCAATGGAGCGCTTGAGCTCAATCTTGAAGGGGAATGAGAGGGTTTTCGATGAGTTGTGGGCATCTTTTCTAAACCACCTCCCAAACTGCACAGCAGATTTAATACGTAGGGGGCATTGCACTGTGGACTGGCGCCCTTCCAGTGCCCCCATGAGTGTCTAACGTTCTTCTCTGGGCATTTTACTGCCTTGCCTTGGCTGTGTATTCCCTGATTTGTATAATATACCCAAGCCCTGAGACTTCTGCATAATGTCTTTTCATTTAATGTATAGATCTACATACCATGCTGTTTTTTTTCTGTTTTTCCGACCTTTGGGGTCTGCGACCTGCTCGTGTTTGTCATTGCTGTCACGTGATTTCTGTTTTTGTGTTGTATTTTGATTTTGAAAATTCAATAAAATATTGTGGAAAAAAATAAATAAGAATAAAACAGAAAATATGCTACACATATTTAGCACATTAGTACATAATGTTTAGGCAGTTACACAGGACAGTTCCTTTAATGTCTATTGTGTGTCTAATGTGCATTGGAGACACTGTGTAGCTCAATTGTAATAATTAAAGGTCTCATTGATAACATTTTTATGTAGACAAATATTTAAAATAAATAATAATAATACATCCACAGAACCTTTAGAAAGGTACTGAATAAAAGTATGGCTTTTCCTGAAAATAATATTATGATTGTGAATTAATCATTTAAAAACATTTTGACGGGTCCAAAATTAATGTTTTGTTTAAATCTGTGAAGTAAAGGGAATAATCTATACAGACTATTAGTTTTGGATTTCTATTCAGAATTTAAAAGTAAAATGTTGTAATAATTGCAATGTGTGTTTTTAACTTTACCCAATAAACAAAGTTGAAAAAAGGACATTTGTTTTTAAAATCTCATGTGTTTAGAGTCTGTTTTTAATTAACATGCTTCCACAATTGATCATTCAAGTAGCCATGCAAGTCACATCTGCAGGAAAAAGTAATGAAATTATTTCACGGAAGGAAGCTGGCTTATATAATCACCTAATCATCACACACAGGCACTCCTTCACACAGAGTCACATTCACAGTAAAGGGTTGCAACAAGGGTTGTTTAGTATCTTTCTTAGGTCTAATTTTGAGTTACGTTCTTGATTTTCTTGCTTTGGAAAGTTGATGCTTTTACTCAATAAATAAAAGTAAAAAAATACTGCATTTACTTCACTTTAAAAAGCATCTGCAGTTACAGCTAACACAACTGGCAAACAAGTCAATGCGACCACAATCAGAGGTTGTTTTGCATGATTACTCAAATATTTTAATATTGAACCAATGCTCCTCTAATACTTGCTCACCCACATGGTCATTGCATTGATTTTAACTTGATTTCTGGTCTTATTTATAACTTTAATGCAGCTGTGATGGTCTTGACTATGGATAGACCCATATTTATACATAAAGCACACCAATAGGCAAACAAGATTTATGATGGCAGGTGTAGTTCATCCAAAACAACGTGATTAAAAACATATTCACAATGCTTTTAAATAAATATCAAACATGTTATTTATGCCATATTCATCATCTCATATAGCAGAAAGCCCATCACCTATGTTATAAAATATTACATTACATTGAGGTAGAGGAAAAAAGTAAAGAAGAGATATTTAATACTTATACAATAAATTGGGTTTAAAACACCCTTCTAAATAAGTTATCTATATCAAATCCCAATATGGAAAAAGACACACCTGTTGTATAACATTTTTTGTTTTAATTTTTACAAATATGTGTGTCAGAATATATAAATATAACTGTATATATAAGAAGAGCCATCATAGTACAACCACAAATATTAGAGAAAATGTTTGGTCTCATAATCTTGACTGAAACCTCTGTGTGAGAGTGTCTGGAGAGTGAAAATATAGTAGAGATCTAACATGCTCGATATCAGTAATATACATTTTTATTTCCAGTATTTCATTTTACCACGTAACTGATGAATGGCTGGATACCACATAGAGATAGGCAAATTGCCTCTACATTTTCTATGTAAATGTACAGAGAAAAGACCGCAGTTCAGTCATTTTCACACGTACAAAAAACCCTGTCCAGTTCGCTGTAATGTGCGTAGATGAGCTGATTTCCTGTGAAAGGTAGTAGATGTGGGGGTTGAGTGATTGTTGTAGATAAAATTAGTTGTGTAATAACTCTTTTTTGCTAATACTGATAGTTGGCAAAAGATCACTGGCCAATTTGTGTTCTGGGACATATCACAAACAACGTAGTTATGATTTTGTTTTAATTTCAGCATAATGTATTTTGCAATTGCATGCATTTTAAGTGAACGTACTAAGATCACCATCCTGTGTTGATTTTGATAATACACCCAAAATATAGCACTATATAAATTAAGTTAAGTTAGATAAGTTGAATCAACAAAACAGGAGTCTTCCTGCACAGTTACATACATTTTGGAAGTGTTGTTACTCTCAGAATTGCAGTGCATATAATACAGGTTACTAAAATAAATACTGTAGGTATGTATTTAATTATTCAATAAAGAAGATTTATGAATAATGTGTCTGTGTGTTGCTGTTCACTCTTCAGATAGATCTTCTCAATCTTTATTTCTGAAACAGTTTCCTCTGACAGGAAACCCACAAAACTCAACTTTGGAACAGCACACACACAAAGATCTGATATCATGTGACCCTGTCAGGCACAAAGTATGTTTTAGCTCTTAATTCCTCTTGTTAAAAAGGCTGACATGATGCTACACATGCTATACTGTCTATATAACCAACTATACTTAAATTCAATGTGCATGTTTTCATTTGATTTGATTCTGTCATAAAGAACGTTAACATGACACGCTTGTCAAAATATAAAAAAAAATATTTTGACAAGATATTTTGTCCCACTTGTCTGGAAGAATTTACAGAGTAGACTGAAACTTGACACTCTGATAGACAGGGCAATTCAAACATTTGGTTAGAGGTTCTATTGATTTTAGGTGTAACTGATTTACATAATATGCTTGTAACTTTAATAGGGCTGTCAATCAATTAAAATATTTAATCATGATTAATCGCAAATTAATCACATTTAATTTAACTGTTCAAAATGTACCTTAAAGGGAGATTTGTCAAGTATTTAAAACTATTATCAGCATGCTATCAGAGTTATATAATGTTGGTTTAATGCCAGTAATTGCTGCCCTACTTCCATGTCATCACGCTGTATTTAATGCACTCCCCCAGGTTTTGAGATAGCCATCTCTCTCCATCTCACTAAGATGTATGCCTCCACCTCAGTGTCTACCGGCTCCCTCTTCCACCTCCACTGTCACCTCCTCTGAGGAGGAGCAGCAGGTTTCTGTATAGGAGGCATCTCAAAGAGGGGTGGATATCCCAGACCTTTACAATCCAGATTGTCCTATGTTACACATATTAAGCACATTTAGCACCTGCAGGGTAGAAATATCTGAAAATAATGTTTTGGCAGTTACACAGAACAGTTCCTTTAATGTCTATTGTGTGTCTAATGTGCATTGTGTGTAGCTCTTGGGCAATTATATTTAATAAATATAAAAATTAAAGGTCTAATTGACAACATTTTCATATAGACAAATATTGAAAAAAAAAAAAAAACTAATATATCCAAAGAGCCTTTAGAAAGGTGCCGAATAAAAGTACGGCCTTCACTCACACACCGCGCTTGTTCTCGCTCTTTCGCTCCACTCTCATGTGCATGCGCGCACAGTACACACTGCAGAAGAGTTAGTTTAGCTCTGAGAATATCTAGTGAATGTACAGTGGACGTTTGTGCAGAAATAAATGCTGCAGCTCCTCCAGACCAACAGAGGTTTCCCGTGTCTTGTGAAGTGACTGGGCTCCGCAGCGAGAAACGTTATCGTCTCCGACCAAAACTCCAGAGTCTCCCCTGTTCCCTCCGACCACGGTCAGAAGGCAGAGGCTGGAAAAGCCAACACTAGGATCAGTAGTGATTCATGGAGAGACCTTCGTCTGGTCAGCTAACATTACTGCCAAGCAGGTGAAATATAGAGTGATATTGTGGTTTTAGTTGACGTGTGTCGCCGCACTGTTTTGCGCGATGCTCGTTCATGTCTATGTAGAGCGAGCACAAGCGCGAGCGCGAGCAACAGGACGCTGACTGTCGTTGACTTAACGGCCACAGGTGTCGCTGTTAACAAGCAATTTCGGATTCTTACATAGAGTCCCTTTAACAAATGTTTTACAAATGATCTTGTATGTTATTTTGCATTACATCAACAAGTGCAAGCATGTCATCTTGATCTTTAACCTAGATTCCGCCCACAGGAAATAACACCCATGGCAGTCGGGTCAGAAGCAGCAAACTATAAATAAGTGAAACATCAATACTGGGATGTAGAGGTAGATCTGCGCAGATGCTGAGAGCATCCTGTTTCTATGTGCCACGATGCAGACTAGACTACTTCTGCTTCTCTGTCTGACAGGACATGTGTTTACTAAAGAACCACCAGGTAAGAACATTTAAAATGTTAAAATTATAGGTGAATTGTGATATTAATAATATTAATTAATATTAATAATTTCAATTAATTAATTAATAATATTAAGCCTACTTGGATGTGTCTGGGCAGTTACTGAATTTGTTTAAGGACTTTCAGCAGATCTAATCAAATTGTTTTACGACTATCATGACGTGAAGCTGCTTTTCTTGTTCATTCATTTTTATATATATAATGTAATAGTATAAGTTAAAGGGACTCTATGTAAGAATCAGAAATTGCTTTTTAACAGCGACACACGTGGCCGTTAAGTCAACGAAAGTCAGCGCCCTGTTGCTCGCGCTCGCGCTCGCTCTACATAGACATGACATAACGTGAAACTATTCTGTCTAAACCCTCTTGTGTCTCTGACAGATGTGGAGTGTTTGGTGGTGAATCTGGAATATGTTCACTGTTCCTGGAATAAGCAGGGGACTCCAGAGGTCAATTACACCTTCTACGGCTGGTTCGTAATCAGTGACAGTAACCCTAACAAAATTAAAACAAATGTTGTAATGTCATCGGAATTTATCAAACTCTGAAGAGTAAAATGTCAGACTTACGTAAAAGCAGTGGTGGATGAAGTACCTGAAGGCCTCACTTGAATAAAAGTACAGATATCTAGTCTTAAAGTAGGCAGTATACACCACTGCATGAAAGATAATTCAATATAGGGTAGTTTTTGCATGTGATATGAACATCTGATTGGATTTTGTACCACTTTTTTCTTTTGGTGCATTTATCTGGGCTGCAATCACTTTCCATACACGATCATGGTCTGCAATTGTCAGAGTGGAACTAAATTATAATTTGATGACTTCTCTGATGTGCCTCGCCTACGACAACTGCTCCAGTTTAGTTTTTGTTGTTGTTGTTGTTTGTTTCCATTTCAACCAGTTTCCTATTATTGTATCCCTATTTATATATTATTAGATTGGTGTTAAGCCAACATGTCAATTGCTATCGGTGACATTAAAGATTACAAGTTAACATCACTTGGCTCTTCAGAGCACTAACTCTTGTGTAATTCTTAGAAATTTGATAAGGCCCTGGTATCTGATAGCAAGTTACAGAAAAAAACATCACCATATTTACAGTTGCTATGGCTGAATACTTTGCTTTGTGTGTGAATGACTAAATAGTGATTTCTTTACAGGTTCCACCGTCACGACGTCAGTGAGTGCCCCAACTATCTGTCAGAGAACAACATTACGATTGGATGTAACCAACCCTACGGCGAAGTGACCAACAGGTTCAGCTCATTTTACACCCAACTGGAACATGGCAACCAGAGTTCTCAGAGGACGCTTGATCTTACATCAAAAGGTATGCTTATTTACTGAGGTTCAGCATAACACTCGAAGGTATCATTCAAAACAGTAAACCAATTAAAGCAGCAGTAGGCAAGATTGGAGCAAACATGATTAAAAAAAGTTATTTTTATAAAACGGTCACTATTAAATGGGAAGCAGCTGTCAATCATTCACAAACTCCGATCAAACGGTCAAACCAGGCAGCGCTGATCAAATATGAATCAATATTCTGTTACTGTGATGCTCATTTCTCGCCTCAAATGTTTTCAGAAACATCTTGTAGTGTACTGCAGCGCTGCCTAGTTTGACCGTTTGATCAGAGTTCACGAGTATTTGACAGCTGCCTCCCGTTTAATGAACAGCCAATAGGAACCCTCTCTCTCTGAAATTACCTGTGATTGGCCAAAGTCTCCCATCACGGGCTAGATTTTTTTAAAGCCTGAAAACAGAGCCATGAGGAGGTGCAGAAGTCTAGTTTTCTCTCAGAACACTTGAATTACAAGATGCTGAAAGGTTATTATGGAATTTTTGCCCAATGATGCCAAACATATTCTGCCTACTGCAGCTTTAATGAAGGAGAGACAGTTTTATTTGATGGGAGAGATGTTTTGGTGCAGCACAACTGTAACATAAATGTATAATTTTTTTCCGGGAAAGTAAAAACCATGATAGTATTTTAACATAAAAATAAAACGAAGGAAATTAAAAGCATTGGCTGCCCTTACCTTGTCATCACATTGTATATTCTGTATCATTGAATGGTCTGTGTCGTCTCCAGTCAAGTTAAATCCACCAACCAACGTGGCCGTCCAGAATGGATCCGACTCCAACCTGTGGCTCAGCTGGAGCCAGATTGAATCTCATTGTGTGGAGAGTGAAGTTCGCTACAGGGTCAACAACAGGAATTGGGCGGTAGGCAGTTTGAAGGAACAAAAAAATTATCTCATCTGTCTTCTTCATTCTTTGTTTCGTTGTCTTTTTTTGTCTTCAGTTCGCACCCATCTCCCTTCTCAACTCCATCTTACTGTCCACAGCCTGCTCACGTCAGCATCGGGGTGCAGAGATACTGCATCAACCTCCCCTCCCGCAGTTCCCTGTATGAGCTGCAGGTGAGGAGCAGAATTGGGGATAACTATGGAAAGTCTTCATTCTGGAGTAACTGGAGTAAGCCTGTGTTCTGGGGATCCAACAACAGCACAGGTAAAAATGCAAAATGTCTGCTGTGAAAAGGGTCTATACTGTACAGAGTATCTCACAGGTGCTTGTCCTGGAAGACAGAGCCAGTATGTGGGCTATCCTCACCAAAAAGAAGTTTGTTCAAGTGTGCTATTAGTATACGTCCTTTAAACTTAAAATAAGAGAGTATACTTTCAGTTAATTTTTTATGTACTCATCAGAGATATATTTGACAAAAGTATACTTAAGTTTACTTGGCTTATACTTGTCCTTGATCTTTTGATCGAGATATACGGTGATCGGTTGATCGGTGATCGGTATACTTGGCTTGTAGTTGTGCTTCCTTTTTGGTAGAGTAGCCTATTAAAGTGTGTGAGAGTTTGTAAACTGATGCTTTGATATGAATTTACTTCAATTCATCAAGAATTTTCTATGTTTTTGGATTCTCCGTTCACTGTGGATGATTTATACATAAATCATTGGCTAAGTATAAGTAAGTTATAGGATAGAAAGTATACTTTCATAAACTATAAAGTGGGCTACATGTATACACAAGTATACTTGCAGTGTAAAAATTATTAAACTAGTAATTTACTGAGAGTATACTTTAAAGTGTACTTTCATAAACTATAAAGTGGGCTACAAGTATTAAACTAGTAAAGTATCAGTATACCTATAGTATAGTTGCTGTACAAAATAAAACTTAGATGTGAACTAGTTGTGTACTCAAAGTATTCTATTCTTACACTTAAAGCATATTGAAAGTATATTTTTATAAACTAAAAAGTGGGCCAATTTAGTTCCAAGAAGTACTAGTGCATTGATATTAGTATACTTACTACATAAAGTACACTTGGGGAAAATATACTTGAACTTAACTTAATAAAGTATACTACTTTTTCGTGAGGGAATTTTTCCAAAACTTTGACCAGGTGAAAGGTACCAGATTATTAAACATTTATAATCTGCATCTCTCTCCCTCACAGTCACTCATCAGATGACCACTTCAATGTCTGCGTGGACCCCAGTGGTGTCGGTGGTGGCTGCTTTGGTCCTCATCCTACTGGTCATGCTGTTGCTGCACCATGAGAGGTGGGTCATGTGTAAATGATGGTAGTTATAGGGTTATAGTGTAGACATAGAGTATTAGCAATATGTAGGGCTGCACAATTAATCAACATTTTATATAAATTGCGATATGGCCTACTGCAATTTTCAAATCGCAGGATGAGCAGGAGATCGCAATATTTGTTAAAGGTGAAATGTGTATGTAATGTTTAAATACCATTTTAAATTAAATATTGCGGTGTTGCAGAGATGTTCTTCTTACCTACACATCATATTCTACAGACTTAAGAAAACATATTTTTTTGGTACAGATCCCCACAAAAATCCCACCATAATCATTTTATTATGTTTTTCAATTAAAATGTGAATAATAATGTAAAAATGATCATACCCTCTAATATCGCAAATCATATCGCAATATCAGTCAAAACATTCGCAGTGAGTTATTTGTGCAGCCCAAATATGTACTTGTTTCCTCAGTTTCCCATTATTTTTTGTTAGTATCAACAATATTTACCTCATCAAACTGTTATCAGTAGTTAGTATTAAGCTGTAAAAATGTTAATTATTTAAAGCAGTAGTAAATGTAAGTGATGATGGGAATAGAACTCCCAATTTGAATATGCTTTCAATTATTTGACATGTAAAAAAACATGTTAAATAGAAAGAAACAAGAAACATTTTTGTATTAATGGAACAGTATATTTTTACTGCTTCCAAAAAAGTAAAATGTCCCTGTAACCTCGCTCAACTACGGTGCTGAAGATCGACAGGGAACAAACGTAATGTAGATGAGCTGTTGTTAATCACCTGAGTGAAAATCTTCCTACCTCCCATATAGAATCAGAATCATTATCAATCCTGTGGTTCCCAAGCCATCACCGGACCTTCACAACGTCGAGGTTAGTAGCATCCAGAGCTGTGCGCCGCCGTCACACAAAAGAAAGAAATACAAGACAGAAATGTACCATCATGTGAGGTGACAGTGAAACAAGTCATACATGTGTTGTTCTTTTTTAAAGGATTGGTTTCAGTTCCCCAAAGGCATGAAAGAGAATTTTGCTTACAATGAGTGTCCATGTCCTGTCCGTGAGTACTGCCACGTCCCCGAGTTCGACGCCGAGAGCTCCGGCTGCTCCTCCACCTGCTCTGTCACTACCGAACAAACCGACTGCTCCGTCTCCATCCCTGTGAACGAACCGGACCGGTCTACCCCCTGCTCCTCTTCCACCTCCACGGTGTCATCTGAGGAGGAGAAGCAGGTTTTGGTTTAGGAGGCGTCTCAGTCAGGATTGGGTCGCCCTAAACTTTGCCATCCAGATCTCCTGCATAACTGCAAACATCAGATAATGCATTTGTAACCTACTTCGATTTTAGTGTTTGTGTCCTACATCCAGTACCTATCTGTCATGACCTGTTTTTCATTAATAAATACATGTCTATTCACGTCTAAAGTTCAGTGACATTAATTGCACAACTGCAAGGATTGATATTAGGGCAGCCTACCTGGTTCAATGAGCCCTGTCAAGTTATCTCAGTGTCCATTAGAGGGAATGCAGAGTCTCCTAGTACGGAACTGAGTCAACTCATTTTTCAGATTCAAGAAGGGTAGGGCGCAGGGCAGCTGGCCCCCGCAAGAAGAGAGAAATATACAAGTCAGCTACTTCCCTAGCTGAACCGATCAGCTATCGCAATCAACTGATGTCTTCAGATGAGATTTTAAAGACTTTACTGTAGGTTTGATTCAGACAATGCGACATCTAGTGGCTGAATGTTATCAAGGTTATCAATTGCACCTTTAACTAAAAATTACACAAGTTATGAATGTTCGTCGTAAGACGTATGAGTCTGTTTTCTGTGATTGCACAAAGCATTGATCATTTTCTATAGACCTTTTTGAACTTGACAATATAAACCTTCTAAATGGGCCCCTTTGTATTTCCTGTGGTAACGCTTGTTAATGCAGTAGCTGACAGGAAGTCAACTTGGAAGCCCTGGCAACAGAAAGGCAATGAAAAGGCAAACTGCCACTGCGTGCATTTGCATTTTGGCAGCAAAGGATATGGTTTTTTAGACCAAATGCACATGGCTAATGCAGCAATGCATAAAGGAATCCAATTTGTTCATTACTAAACTAAACTCTGTTTATTTGGAAATTAACCAACTTGTTATACAACTGCTGAAAAGGCTATCAGTCAGAATAAATGTAGTCTGTGGTTACATATATTCAATTTAACAAATGTTTTACAAATGATCTTGTATGTTATTTTGCATTACAGCAACAAGTGCAGGCATGTCATCTTGATCTATAACTTAGTTTCCGCCCACAGGAAATAAAACCCATGACAGTCGGGTCAGAAGCAGCAAACAGATATGAAACATCGATACTGAGATGTAGAAGTAGACCTGCGCAGATACTGAGAGCATCCTGTTTCTATGTGCCACGATGCCGACTAGGCTGCTTCTGCTTCTCTGTCTGGCAGGACATGTGTTTACTAAAGAACCACCAGGTAATAACATTTAATATTTTAAAATTATAGGTGAATTGTGATATTAATAATAACTGTTTTAAGCCTACTTGGATGTGTCCGGGCAGTTACTGAATTTGTTTAAGGGCTTTCAGCAGATCTAATCAAATTGTTTTACGACTATCATGATGTGAAGCTGCTTTTCTTGTTCATTCATTTTTATAATATATAATAGTATTACTTAATAATCCATAATAAAAATCAATCTTTATATGTAGGAATGATTTTTACCATATTTTTGAGAACTTTCCTAAAAATAAAATCGAGATTAGAAAGGGGGGAACGGCACAACTGCCTTGAAATATGATTAGGCCTTAATATTGTAAATAATCAACCACCTGTATTATCATAATTGTATTAAACTCTCAGTTTATAGTAAAGCCGTACTTCCTTGATTATGTGCATTTTCTGTAAAATTCCCTTTGACGTCACTGTGCTGCCATTTCCTCATTGTGTGTGTGTGTGTGTGTGTGTGCGTGTGTATGAGTGGACTGCTATTACCGTTTGCGTAGGTCTATGTATAACATGGAACTATTCTGTCTCAACCCTCTTGTGTCTCTGACAGATGTGGAGTGTTTGGTGGTGAATCTGGAATATGTTCACTGTTCCTGGAATAAGCAGGGGACTCCAGAGGTCAATTACACCTTCTACGGCTGGTTCGTAATCAGTGACAGTAACCCTAACAAAATTAAAACAAATGTTGTAATGTCATCTGAATTTATCAAACTGCGAAGAGTAAAATGTCTGAAAGCAGTGATGGATGAACTACCTGAAAGCCTCACTTAAGTAAAAGTACAGATATCTAGTCTTAAAGTAAGCAGTATACACCACTGCGTGAAAGATAATTCAATATAGGATAGTTTTTGCATGTGATATGAACATCTAATAGGATTTTGTACCACTTTTTTCTTTTGGTGCATTTATCTGGGCTGCAATCACTTTCCATACACGATCATGGTCTGCAGTTGTCAGAGTGGAACTAAATTATAATTTGATGACTTCTCTGATGTGCCTCGCCTACGACAACTGCTCCAGTTTAGTTTTTGTTGTTGTTGTTGTTTGTTTCCATTTCAACCAGTTTCCTATTATTTTATCCCTATTTATATATTATTAGATTGGTGTTAAGCCAACATGTCAATTGCTATCGGTGACATTAAAGATTACAAGTTAACATCACTTGGCTCTTCAGAGCACTAACTCTTGTGTAATTCTTAGAAATTTGATAAGGCCCTGGTATCTGATAGCAAGTTACAGAAAAAAACATCACCATATTTACAGTTGCTATGGCTGAATACTTTGCTTTGTGTGTGAATGACTAAATAGTGATTTCTTTACAGGTTCCACCGTCACGACGTCAGTGAGTGCCCCAACTATCTGTCAGAGAACAACATTACGATTGGATGTAACCAACCCTACGGCGAAGTGACCAACAGGTTCAGCTCATTTTACACCAAACTGGAACATGGCAACCAGAGTTCTCAGAGGACGCTTGATCTTAGATCAAAAGGTATGCTTATTTACTGAGGTTCAGCATAACACTCGAAGGTACCATTCAAAACAGTAAACCAATTAAAGCAGCAGTAGGCAAGATTGGAGCAAACATGATTAAAAAAAGTTATTTTTATAAAACGGTCACTATTAAATGGGAAGCAGCTGTCAATCATTCACAAACTCCGATCAAACGGTCAAACTAGGCAGCGCTGATCAAATATGAATCAATATTCTGTTACTGTGATGCTCATTTCTCGCCTCAAATGTTTTCAGAAACATCTTGTAGTGTACTGCAGCGCTGCCTAGTTTGACCGTTTGATCAGAGTTCACGAGTATTTGACAGCTGCCTCCCGTTTAATGAACAGCCAATAGGAATGCTCTCTCTCTGAAATTACCTGTGATTGGCCAAAGTCTTCCGTCACGGGCTAGATTTTTTTAAAGCCTGAAAACAGAGCCATGAGGAGGTGCAGAAGTCTAGTTTTCTCTCAGAACACTTGAATTACAATATGCTGAAAGGTTATTATGGAATTTTTGCCCAATGATGCCAAACATATTCTGCCTACTGCAGCTTTAATGAAGGAGAGACAGTTTTATTTGATGGGAGAGATGTTTTGGTGCAGCACAACTGTAACATAAATGTATAATTTTTTTCCAGGAACGTAAAAACCATGATAGTATTTTAACATAAAAATAAAACGAAGGAAATAAAAAGCATTGGCTGCCCTTACCTTGTCATCACATTGTATATTCTGTATCATTGAATGGTCTGTGTCGTCTCCAGTCAAGTTAAATCCACCAACCAACGTGACCGTCCAGAATGGATCCGACTCCAACCTGTGGCTCAGCTGGAGCCAGATTTCTTATCAATGTGTGGAGAGTGAAGTTCGCTACAGGGTCAACAACAGGAATTGGGCGGTAGGCAGTTTGAAGGAACAAAAAAAATCTCTTATCTGTCTTCTTCATTCTTTGTTTCGTTGTCTTTATTGGTCTTCAGTTCGCACCCATCTCCCTTCTCAACTCCATCTTACTGTCCACAGCCTGCTCAAGTCAGCAGCGGGGTGCAGAGATACTGCATCAACCTCCCCTCCCGCAGTTCCCTGTATGAGCTGCAGGTGAGGAGCAGAATTGGGGATAACTGTGGAAAGTCTTCATTCTGGAGTAACTGGAGTAAGCCTGTGTTCTGGGGATCCAACAACAGCACAGGTAAAAATGTACAAATTCGGCTCTGAAAAGGGTCTATACAGAGTATCTCACAGGAGCTTGTCCTGACAGAATGAAGTAGTAACTGACTTCTACTTGCAACCAATAGAAACCCGAAACATAACAAGTCTCAGGCACAGAGCCAGTATGTGGGCTACCCTTTCCACAAAGAAGTTTATTCAAGTGTGCTATTAGTATACTTCCTTTAAACCTAAAATAAGAGAGTATTTAATTCAATTCATCAAGAACGTTCTATGTTTTTGGATTCTCCGTTCACCGTGGAGGCATGCGAGAAAAACACATTTTATTTATTTTCTTTACCATCACAAAACATCAGGTCAAATAGCAAAAGGAGCAAGTCTCTTTATGTTATACATAAATCATTGGCTAAGTATAGGATAAGAAAGTATACTTTCATAAACTATAAAGTGGGCTACAAGTATTAAACTAGTAAAGTATCAGTATACTTATAGTATAGTTGCTGTAAAATGTAAAACTTAGATGTGAACTAGTTGTGTACTCAAAGTATACTATTCTTACACTTAAAGCATACTTGAAAGTATAAACTAAAAAGTGGGCCAATTTAGTTCCAAGAAGTACTAGTACATTGATATTAGTATACTTACTACATAAAGTACACTTGGGGAAAATATACTTCATAAAATAAACTTGAAGTATACTACTTTTTTGTGAGGGAATTTCTCCAAAACTTTGACCAGGTGAAAGGTACCAGATTATTAAACATTTATAATCTGCATCTCTCTCCCTCACAGTCATTCATCAGATGACCACTTCAATGTCTGCGTGGACCCCAGTGGTGTCGGTGGTGGCTGCTTTGGTCCTCATCCTACTGGTCATGCTGTTGCTGCACCATGAGAGGTGGGTCATGTGTAAATGATCGTAGTTATAGGGTTATAGTGTAGACGTAGAGTATTAGCAATATGTAGGGCTGCACAATTAATCAACATTTTATCGAAATTGCGATATGGCCTACTGCAATTTTCAAATCGCAGGATGAGGAAGAAATTGCAATATTTTTTAAAGGTGAAATGTGTGTCAAAATACCATTTTAAATTAAATATTGTGGTGTTGCAGAGATGTTCTGACCTACACATCATATTCTACAGACTTAAGAAAACATATTTTTTTGGTACAGATCCCCACAAAAATCACACCATAATCATTTTATTATGTTTTTCAATTAAAATGTGAATAATAATGTAAAAATGATCATACCCTTTAATATCGCAAATCATATCGCAATTGCAATATCAGTCAAAATAATCACAAATGAGATATTTTTTCAAAGTTGTGCAGCTCAAATATGTACTTATTTCCTCAGTTTCCCATTATTTTTTGTTAGTATCAACAATATTTACCTCATAAAACTGTTATCAATAGTTAGTATTAAGCTGTAAAAATGTTAATTATTTAAAGCAGCAGTAAATGTAAGTGATGATGGGAATAAAACTCTTTCTGCTTTCAATTATTTGACATGTAAGAAACATGTCAAATAGAAAGAAACAAGAAACATTTTTGTATTAATGGAACAGTATCTTTTTACTGCATCCAAAAAAGTAGAATATCCCTGTAACCTCGCTCAACTACGGTGCTGAAGATCTACAGGGAACAAACGTAATGTAGATGAGCTGTTGATGATCACCTGAGTGAAAATCTTCCTACCTCCCATACAGAATCAGAATCATGATCATCCCTGTGGTTCCCAAGCCATCATCGTACCTTCACAACGTCGAGGTTAGTAGCATCCAGAGCTCTGCGCCGCCGTCACACAAAAGAAAGAAATACAAGACAGAAATGTACCATCATGTGAGGTGACAGTGAAACAAGTCATACATGTTTTATTCTTTTTTAAAGGATTGGTTTCAGTTCCCCAAAGGCATGAAAGAGAGTTTTGCTTACAATGAGCGTCCCTGTGCTGTCCGTGAGTACTGCCACGTCTCCGAGTTCGACGCCGAGAGCTCCAGCTGCTCCTCCACCTGCTCTGTCACCACCGACCAAACCGACTGCTCCGTCTCCGTCTCCATCCCTGTGAACGAACCGGACCGGTCTACCCCCTGCTCCTCTTCCACCTCCACGGTCTCATCTGAGGAGGAGCAGCAGGTTTTGGTTTAGGAGGCGTCTCAGTCAGGGATGGGTCGCCCTAAACTTTACAATCCAGATCTCCTGCGTAACTGCAAAGATCAGAAAATAGATAAATTATGTTTGGCTCCCCTTATGAGAAGAAAACAGATATCTGTTTGAGGCGCTTAGAAGCAGTGGATTAAAAGATAACTTTGGTATTTTTCTACCTGGATCCTATTTTCCCATGTTTTTGTGTCTAAGTGGCTAACAGGGACAACACTTTGAAATAGGTTTAGACAACAAAACTACTTAGTTAGGTTTAGGCAACAAAACCACTTGGTTAGGTTTATGAAAAGATCGACTTGGTTAGATTTAGGCAACAAAACCACTTAGTTAGATTTAGGCATGATTCGTGTACATAGACACGAATTTCCCTTTTTCTTCCTGATGCTCGGCATGACTTTCAACAACATGTTCCTACGAATGTCCAGCAATACGTGGAGCACGTGTCAATTTCTGCTCCTACTACTTAAACCTAACTACTTAGTTAGGTTTAACAGGAAATACTAGTACCTAACTACTTAGTTAGGTTTAGGAAAAGATTGGCTTGGTTAGATTTAGGCAACAGAACTACTTCATTTGGTTTAGGAAAAGATCAACTTGGTTAGATTTAGGCAACAAAACCACTTAGGTAGGTTTAGGCATTATTCGTGTATATAGACATGAATTTCCCTTTTTCTTCCTGATGCTCAGCACGACTTTCAGCAACGTGTTCCAACAAATGTCCAGCACCACGTGGAGCACGTGTCAATTTCCGCTCCTACTACTTAAACATAACTACTCAGTTAAGTTTAGGAAAAGATCTACTTGGTTAGAGTTAGGCAACAAAACTACTTAGTTAGGTTTAGGAAAAGATCGCGGTTTGGGTTAAGGTAACACCGGAAATGGTGCAACTTAATTACGGACGTTACGTGACAAATAAATCAACTTTGACTTGTGGTTTCACATGGGACACAAACAACGGTCTCCTGGGGCACAAGTACAGTGTTTTTTGATCCACCCATCCACCCCCAACGTCCTCCCTACGCGGCGTTTGACCATCACGAAAAATATATATAAAATTAATGAATCAAAATTGAGACTTATTTATATGTTTATTTTATTGTTGTTGTTTTTATTTTTTATTCACCAACTGCTGTGCTCCAGAGAGATGCCAGTTTGCCTCTTGGGCAATGCTGAGGTGCCCTTGAGCAAGGCACCAAACCCCCAACTGCTCAGGGGCAGGCCCTTCACTCGGATATCTGTCCATTAATGCATGTAGGTCCTGTTTGTGAATATGTGTGTATTTCGGGCCTGTGTGTACTATGTAGTATGTAAAATATAACAGAGTAAAACAAATTGTATTTCCCCTCTGGAATTAATCCAGTACCTTTCTTCTTCTTCTTAATTGCGAATGTTACCTATTTTAGTAGTCTTTCTTTGAATGTACTTTTTCCAATGTAGTTGGACATTTTTTGTAACCTACTTGTATTTTATTGTTTAGTGCCTATCTGTCATTACCTGTTTTTCATTAATAAATATATGTCTAATCACGTCTAAAGTTCAGGGACATTAATTGCACACTAATATTGCTATTAGGGGCAGCAGCCTACCTGGTTGAAGGAGCCCTCCTGTCCAGTTATCTGAGTGTCCATTAGAGGGAGTGCAGGGTCTCCTACAGACTCACAGTACGGAACTGAGTCAACGCATTTTGTCAGATAGTAGCAGGGTAGGGCGCAGGGCGGCTGGCCCCCGCAACAAGAAGAGAAGAAGAAGAAGAGTGATCAGCTACTTCCCTAGCTGAACCCATCAGCTATCTATCCGCAATCAATTGATGTCTTCAGATGAGCTTGTAAAGCTTTAAACTGTTGGTTTGATTCGCCTGTTTGGTCGTCACAACCCAACACAACAACATGACAGACCCTGCGGTGGCCGACACTCGCCGGTTGAACTCCAGGCCCCAGGACCTGACGGATGCTTACGGGCCCCCCAGCAACTTTCTGGAAATAGACGTTTATGACCCACAAATCGTTGGAGTCGGACGGAACCGGTACACTAATTACGAAGTTCGCATGCGGGTAGGTTGTTCCCAATTACAAGCCCATAAAAAACACACCTAGCTTTTTAGTTGCTAAGCTAACTGGTAATTACACAGTGTTGCTAACAAGGCCTATGGAAGGAGGTTAGGACACGGCGTCTTGGGTATTGGAGTACAGCGCATGCGCAGTGTAACTGAAGCCGCGGCTCAATTACGATGATTGAAGGCTAGATTCTACTGCGCATGTGCAATACCCCCGGAGATATGACGCGTGTTGTAACCTCCTTTCCATAGGCCTTGGCCGCTAACTGGCAACGGCGGCTGTTGACGTTCACAGTATGCCGCCTGGAGTACCGTCAAGATGCGGCTCCAGTAAAAATCAAGCACCGGGGATTTGTCAGCGGCCTGCTAGCAAGAGGCTGCTAGCCATTATAAATATATATATATATAATAATATATATATAATAACAATTATGCATGATAACAATAATAAAATAAATATATAAATTATAATTTATTTAAAATATGTACTTATTTTAATTTATTATTGTATTTATTTAAAAATGAATAAATATAAATAACATTAATAATAACACAAATAAAAAAAAATGCTTTATAAAATAAAGCATTATAAATAAATGAATAAATCATTCATAAAGAAATAAAAGAATAAATAATGAATGTCAAATGTCAAAAGCCAGGCTGCTAGCAAAGGCTGGGATGTAACTAGAGGTTTCCTGAACATACCCAGGACTCATTTTAATACTGTCTGCTTATCTAGATGTCAGGTATGTTTTGTCGTCGACAACGTTATTAAACGTAAAGTTTCTACTGTTCTTCGGTAGAGAGAAGTAATGATAACTGTTCTTGACTTGTAGAAAAATGCTACTTAACCTAGCCAGCTGCAGGAATGCTGGACATGTGGGTGGTTTCATGGGAAACGGGAGAAAAGACTGAATTATTATTATTATTATTATCCTTATTAAATCATAAGAATGTGAATAACAACACTAGTAGTAACTAGTAGTGAGAGGAGTAACGTTAGAAAGTTCAACTTCCTCCTCTATTAGACAGACAGTTGATCATGTAAGAGTGAGTTACAGAAAATTGCTGACACCAAGTTTAAAGGAAACACTTTCAGGAAGCTGATGCTAACATTTCAATTTCGTAATAGTAACTTACAAGTCTTGTCTTGTCTACAAAATCACATTTTGGTGGCTTTCCTCTTATAGGAGAGTTTGCCCCATCCATCGTAATGTAAACAAGTGACTGTTTTCACCACTGCAATGGCTTTTGACATTCATTATTTATTTATTTTATAAATGATTTATTCATTTATTTATAATGCTTTATTTTATAAAGCATTTTAAATTATTTTTATATATTTATTTATTATTATTAATATAGTATTTGTATTTATTCATTGTTAAATAAATACAATAATACATTTAAATAAGTACATATTTAAAATAAATTATTTATTTATTTTATTATTGTTATTATATTTATTTTGTATTATAATATATAATTTTTGTATGTATTATTTATTTTTATTATTTATTTGTAATGCTCTATATTCATTCATTGATCTGACATTCATAGACTCATGCAGGTGTATTATTTTGTGTGATCATTTCTTGGTTCAGGGGTGGATTTAACTAATTAACTTGCAAATCCAAATACTTTAGTGCTGTCTCACAATTACAGTCAAACCTACACAAACCAGATGCTTCTAGTTCAAAGACGCCTTCCTTCACTGACAAAGCATTGTGTCATTACATCCCACTCACTGTCTACAGACTGTCTTCAGCAGTGAATCATGGGGAAGTCATGCAAAAAGATCACCTATGCTAGAACCACTGAAGCATTGCGAGATACTTACTGTAAATGGATGAATTACTCAGAGCAATTAATGTCAATTGCACAAAATCTGCCTTTTTAATCAAACTGCAAACTTCCCAGCGTTTTTTGAAACAGGTTTGCTTGTTATCTTTAATTGTATTTCAAATAAACTCATATAAACTTTTTATGCATAAGCCATTCATTGGATTTCCAACTGATTAGACGTCTCCTTAAATTACTTCTGGCCAGATAAAACTAGTGTTAAAACTATTATTCCATAAATTGATTGACAAAATTAATTTTGATAATTGATAACCATATGCTTCTCCAATTGGAGTATTTGTAATTTTTTTATATTTCTTTAAATCATTGTAAATTGATTATCTGTGTGTTTTGGATTGTTGGTAGGACATAAAAAGCAATTTGAAGACAACGTCAGGCTCTGGGAATTTGTCTTTTCTCACTATTTGCTTGCATTCAGTAATCTAAAAGATGAATCAATTGCCCATAAAATAATCTATAATGAAAATAAACATATGTTGCAGCACCAGATACAACTGTAGAGGTTAACTTTAGAAAAAGAACTGCATTGTCAGCTCAAACTAGCGATGCCATCAATTTAGTTATGGCGGTAAGAGATTTGTTTTTGTCCCACCTTTGTCTCTCAAGGTACACCCAACATGGTTCCAGCACTCCGTCATGGTAGTTGCAAACTGTTCAGCAGGACTTGTTCTCACTTTCCAACAGCAACCTTGTCCAGATGATTGAATTCAGTATAAAATTGACAGCTGTTTTTTGTCTTCTTATTTTGCTTCTCTGTGTAGACAAACCTTCCCATTTTCAAACTGAAGGATTCCTGTGTGAGAAGAAGATACAGTGACTTTGAGTGGTTAAAGAATGAGCTGGAAAGAGACAGTAAGGTGAGTGAACAATAATGTTATGTTTCATGCTAATCATAAGTATTGCAGTTACGACGATCTGATGAGTGACAATGTTGGTGTTACAGGTGGGGAAATATACTCCCTTCATAGTAGGATTACACTGTAGATTTTGTCTTCTGTGTTGATATAGTGAATGGAAATATAAGTTTTGTTGTGTCCTTATTAAATGTGTTAAATTAGTTTACATGCCTCTGCGCTGGCATTCTTAAAAAAGTGTATTATTTGGCTGGAGCTCATATATATCGATGTAACCGTCTGCAGTTTTGACTTTACAGCACAGCGAGTGTGGACTTTGGATTTCAGATTTTGGTTGCACATTTGTCATCTTTCCTGTTTTTTGTGCTGACCCCCGACACCTTCAGATTGTAGTACCATCTCTGCCGGGCAAAGCCCTGAAGAGACAGTTGCCATTCCGCGGGGACGAGGGCCTTTTTGAGGAGTCCTTCATCGAGGAGCGGCGATCGGGCCTGGAGCAGTTCATCAACAGGTCAGTCAGTTCAGCCCCTAAATTAAAGGTACAGTGTGTAGAATTAGGCGACATCTAGTGGTGTGGTTGCAGACTTTCCAAGACTGCGGTAACGTGAGCCGTAGAGTGCGAAACTGTGGTAACATGGTTCTCCTCGCTCAGAGGCCATCCTTACCATAATAAATAACACTATCCCCGAAATGTTACACACTGTTCCTTTAAGATACATACTTTGTGTTTTTAGATGTAAATGAAGCAAACCACATTTGTCACATAAATATAAATGTGTTAATGTGACTCGCTGACAAAAAAAAGAGCTACAAGAATTGATTTTGAGGGATGATCAAATCTTGTAAAGCTCGTCTCAAAGCTGTTATTGTGTTTTACTGCAAGGTTTCTTGCCACAAAAATGTGTTGGCCTAAACTTTCACATATTCAGTAGAGTCAGTCAGTTCTTGCCAAACAGGTCTAGCCCAACACAAGGCTTAACCTAATCTGTGTCTGTGCGTCAACTAACTAATCCACAACTGCATCTCGCCAGACTCAATGAAAAGCATTTTAAAACGAGTGCATTTTTGTCTGTTGTCCGTCTTGTGTGTTTCTGTAGAATTGCAGGTCATCCCCTGGCCCAGAACGAGCGCTGTCTTCACATGTTTCTGCAAGATGAAAGCATTGACCGTAACTACATTCCTGGAAAAGTACGACACTCAGGGTTACTGTGGGAGGTGGGGGTTAAACTCTGGGGTGGACTCTCTCTTGCCTTTTTTCTTCTCTCAATCTCTCTTTCTGTCTCTTATCTCTCTCTCTCTTCCTGTGTATACTATTGTAAAGTCATATTCACTTTATCTTAGAGTTAGAGTATTTTCTTCTACTATACATCAGGACATGTTGATAATGTTTCAAACAATCTCCCCTCTGCGTTTGTTTTCTAAGCATACCATCCCTCAGTATTAGGCATTTAATCAAAATTTTCAGGTATAAAAATCCTGTTTGATACATTCAGTCTTTCCCTGAAGATCGTCATATATTCATTTATTGTATATAATGTGTAGAATAATGTCTAAATGTACTGTAAATGAGAGTTCTGATCCTATTTTTGTTCTCTTTGTTTTTTTGTTGTTGTTTTTTTAGGTATGAATGAAGTAAGTTTGCTTTATTTGATCCCGTCTCTAAGAGCTTTCTGGAAGTTGAAGGTGGCTGCATGGGCACTGTAAAGACCAAAGGCGATAGTTCACAAACACTTGAGCAGAACAATGCTAATGCCATATATATATAAACTATCACAGAGATCTGACTGTCACTTTACCTTGTAAATGTACCATAATATGTCACATAAAACAACCAGTTATTCCCCCAAAATGTTGGTGTGATCATGGTGCGCTGCAGAGGGAAGGGCATTCTGCACGCCAGTTTTGCATTATCTGTTAACATGTAGAGAAAAATGAATGTAAAAAATCGAATTTGCAGTTTTTTTAAATTGGTAATGAGTGTACCAGAGTCAATCAGCTGTTTCTCTGGAACTGGCTTGCAGAAGTTTCTCAGTCCACCAGTATCAGGCCACCACTCAGTGTTTTGAGTTATGTGAACTATTGTTTCCTGGGAATAAGTATTGTACATCACCCTGATAAGATCAAATACTTATCAAACTAATCTTGATACATTGTCATTATAAAACCGCACTAATCATCGGCTGCATGGCAAACTTGCACGCTTTCTTTGCAATGTACGCGTCTCAGTGTCGCTGATGATTGTTTTTTTACATGCCTCTGATCATCATATTGTTCAGCCTGTTGATTCAGATCTTAAATTCCTCAGACGTGGATAAATGTGATGTTTTTCTGTGAATAGTATTATAATATTGTGCCATTATATTAGTCAGTGCATCTGTAGATTTCTGAGATTCACAGCGTTGACCAAATCCATTTGAAGCTTGAATATGTCTCATAGAGAGGCGAAGTCCCGCCCCCTTCCGGTGGACCCCGTGGGACCTCGTTTCGGAAAAAATATGTACGGTAGTCAACAGAGAGAGACAAATAGTTTTTTTTATCCTTGTGGCGTGAATCGCACATTATGTTTGTCAATTTAAAAGATGATTTTGCAAGTCATGAAAGTCGCAATTTGTTGTAGTATCATTTAGTTTTGTGTGAAACCGCTCAGTGAACTACATCTCTCGCCCCCCTCTCGTGTTTAGTCTTTCTTATTAAACATTTTCACAGTATTATATTTCAGTTTTATGACAATATGTGACTTCCTTAACTTGCAAAATTATTTTTTAAATAGACAAACATCGTATGTGTGATTCATGGCGCAATTCAAACTGGATCAAAAAAAGATTTTTCTCTCACCATTGGATACCGTTCATATTTTTTCCGTAATAAGATCCCGGGGTGGTCCACCGGAAGCGGCGGGACTTCGCCTCTATATATATATATATATATATATATATATATATTATTTCTCATATCTGTCTCTTTCTCTCTCTTATTGCAAAGACAATACAGACTGCTGCACCTGCCCCATGTACATTTATTTCGACATCACGTCATTATAAAGCTGGTGGAAATGTCAGAACTGATAAGTATCAACGGTGTAGGGAAAACACAACTATTGTTCCTGGACAAAACTAAGAGATCCAATGTATAAAATTGTTTGATGTTGTGTCTTTATTCAGTCATTCCACATACAGTATGTACATTATTTTGATTCAGTAATCAGTGAGAAAGAAAAAAAACAATGTTTCCATATATCCTTTTTGTCATAGCTAGATTCTTTTTTTTTTTTTTACAATGGATTATTATGTTTTCTGAATGTCTTTTAAATTGAGTTTAAAAATGAGGGTAATTTTTCTGCTTTGATTAATGTCTTCTTTTGCTAGCGGAGATGTGATTTTGATGATAACCTCCCAAAGTCGAGCAACATGTAGCACCATGAAAAAGACAGTTGACATTTCATTCCAGTCAATATATACTTTCCCCCTGAGTTTAATGCTCTGAACAAGCTCTTAGACAGGATTGTTTCATGATTACTTGTTTTAACTCTACTGTCTTAGTTACATCTTCATGCCTACACTTTGGCTGCGTGTTGTCAAATCAGCTATTGGGAATGTTAAGTTAGGTAAATAACCATATCTAAGCACTGTGACAAGAGGTTCATTATATGAACAATATTTCATTGTTTAAAAGGCGTAATCAGCATCTGGTTTATTGATCTGAAATAAGGCTTTATTCTGCGCTTATTTTCAGCCGGTTTATTCTTTCTATCAATATTATTGTGAGGTGTATTAATACATGTTATCATTGCAGTTCCACTATGGGTGACGAGGAACTTCCTTGTTAATTCTGTCCACCGATTAAATTTCCTGCTGCCTGCTGTTTCATGTCTACATGTGTCTTTTCCGTTTTAAAAGAGGAGAAATAGAATCAGTGAAAAAAAAAACAAAAAAACTCACCTTCCAGTTTGTGATTAATGCGTCACGCTGAGGCGGATCAGAGAGAGTCATGGGAGCTGGATGAATGGCTGCAGATTGGCAGATGACCTAATTTAACAATGAAATGGAAAAAGAACATGATGAGGTTGAAAACTCTTGAGTATAAATCTTGGAGGGTGATTTTCTTTGCATACATCTTACAACTTGTTCATAGAGATTTTACCACATTTTAAACAGTTAAATAGTTTTTACTTGTGGACTGGTAAGAAAGGGATGATATGAAGATGACAGGTATGGTGAGATCGGATTATGTTTCAATTTATAAAAATGCAAGGCCGTTCCCAGCTTAATTAATTAATTAGTTTTAGTGTTCTTTGGATCCTCCCCTTGACTTAGAGCAAAACTACAACACCCTCTACACAACATGTCAAAATAATATAACTGTTAAATTGAAAAAAACATGTACAGGTATTTTTTTTTGTGACTTTTTTTACAATAAACATACACACAAGACGCAAAACACCCAGTACCCTTATACAAAATAGAAAAAGACGGGGGATACATGTCAACAACAAGTGCAAAGCTGCCAAACGACAGCAATATTGGCAAAAAACTGTATAATGTACAGTTATTTTAAACTTAATGAGTCATAACACAACTGAAAAGCTTTGTTTGTGTAACTACGATAGGTTAACAGAAAATGAATTGGCTACTATTTAGATAATTAATTGACTAATAGTTTCAGTCCAGTATTTCTCACTTCTGGCTTTTCAAATGTAAGGATTTGATTCACTCTCTCAAACAGTGTATAATTGTAAATATTTTTGGGTTTTGGAATGTTGGTCGTATAAAACAAGCAATTTTATATCTTATGTTACAGATTTGATTTACTTTTAATTTTTTGTTTCTATTGTGAAGCACTGTATTTTTGTTTCGACTATATAAATAAAGTTATTATCAATAATTTTAAGATGCTTTGGATCTGGGAAATTGAGTATTTTTCTCTACTTCTTGGCATTTTATAGACAAAACTTACTTCATTTAATTGAGAAAATAACCAACAGATAAATCACTAATAAAAAACAGTCCCTACCTCTATTCCCCTGAATAATTTTTGCACGGTCCCTAAGAAAACTGAAATAGTTTATCATTTTGTGTTTTAGCTGCATGGACTACGCTCCAACTTTCTGTGTAGTTTCCGTTCATTATAAGCAGCAATGTGTCAAATAAGTTACTCAACTTTGACAAATGGAAACACATCAATAAGTAAAACTACTCTTTTATAGTGTTCATAAACCAGATTTATGCATTACTTGTAAGGTGTCCTGAAAGGCGCCACCAAATAAAATGTATTATTATTATTATAACTACTAAAGTATCAATATTTAATCTTATAAACAAAAAGATTTAATAAAAAATACAGTTTATGTGTTAGAAAGGAAGCCTCATAAATACAGATTGTGTCTCTTCAGTGGCAACACTGGGCCTTTTTGTTTTAACTAAACATGAATCTTAAAGTCCTCTAATCTTTTTAATCATCTTGTTGTAGTTGGCCTTCAGGAAATACAGGGATTAACAGGGGAAGAGGAATTCTGGCCTCAGGTGGATTAAAGTTGTCCCAGAATAGTGATCTTGTGATGTGGATCTGGAGCTGCAAGTGATTCAACTTGACTGTAATTGGACACAATTGTGGCTTCCACAATAATTAATGTTTTAACAGGAAATAAAAGGTGAAAAAACTTCAGAGGAGCAACCAATGTAGACAGAATTAGAAAAATGAATTAGGTATTTTTCTGGGAGACACACACTGACCCTGACCTTCCTCATCAGTGAGAACTGTGACCTACAAAACTATCCAGCTTTGATGTGCTGGACTTGTCCCGAGTAATGAAAGTGGGCAGACAGGACGGGCACAGTAGGCCAAGGCGGAGATTAGGTGCTGTTTTGTTAGCGGTTCTAACACTGGAGCCCAGTGTGCAGCCGTGACGCTTGCTGTGTTTGCAGAGACACCCAGTTGGATTAGCTTGATAAAGTGGAAGTAAATTGAAAGAGCAACCCAAAGCAGTGTGACTGGGCAAGTACAAAAGCCGAGACGAGTGGCTACTATAGTGCCATCGGACGGAGAGCTGCGGTTTTGAGAGGGAGAAAATGCAATTCACAAATCCATCTCATTTAAAGTTGCCTCTGGTTATAGTCCAAGGCATGAAAAAACAATACATCCAGCCTTTCCCAGGAACAGAAATAATAAAGAAACAGACGTCCAAACCTTTACACGTAAAAGGAAACAATTCACCATTACCAACAACAATCAAACGGTAAAGAAAGACAGCACTTCAATGGCTTCGTGTATAGGCCTATACGTATGTGAATATGGATGGCTTGCACATACAGAACATCTATTCACACGGATTCCCTCATTCTAAAAGTCAGTGCGGACTTTAATTTCTCATTTTAGTTGCCTCTTGTCAGTACAAACTCTATTAAATGGATACTACAGTGACTTTATATCAAAAAAGTAGTCAGCAGTGTGAACATACTATGAATAAAATTAAAGAGGACCTATTATGCTTTTGTGATTTTTCCCTTTCCTTTAGTGTGTTATATAGTTTGTTTGTGCATGTAAAAGGTCTACAAAGCGAATTCTTCCACAGAAACACTGCTACTGAAATGCCTAAAAACCTGAAATGCCTGAAATGCCTGTTCTTATGTAACATGGTGATGTCACTAAATAACACATTTACATAATACCTGCTTAGCGGCTAGTTTGGCACACCATCAAATAAACCTGTCGCAGTAGTCGTGTTACCGGTGTTACACGGTGGTCGGGCACACACCGAATACATTACGTACTCACCGCCCCCACTGACGTTTTGCTTTTTTTACAGAAATAAAACCCATTTAGTTCATTTTGGCGTATCAGTGGCATGTTATCAATACATAGTCGGACAACAGGCGCTACCAACTGATAGTGAAAGTTGACAGATGGAGCGATGGCAGAGGATTTGGTGTCAAAGTGAAAAGCAAATGCACTTATTTGGCAATATTTCAGATTTAAACCCAAAGCTATAAGAGAACTATAATGATAATGACCTTTCACAGCCTGTGTGCGCGGCATGGCGGCGCCGGATACTGTAGAACCCTGCGGCCCCGCAGCGAAAGCTGGACCGGAGAGGCCAGACACACAGCCACCCGACTGTAAAGATAAAAGTAAGCGCTCTTCACATATTGACCGTTGTAGTTTTCTTGTAAAATGTCTGGTGTAATTGGTAAAAACGGTGTTGTCACAAGTTTATTAACTGGTGGGAAAATGTCCTCACCGTCACATCCCTACTCTCAAACAGAGCGAGTTAGAGTGGAGCTGGAGCGGAGTCTGAAGAGTTTGGTTCAGTTGACCAATCAGAGCAGACTGGGCTTTTTTCGGGGGTGCAGGAGCTCAAACAGAGCGTTTCAGACTGCATGGGAAAAATACAGCGCTTTTTGAACATGAAAGCATGTAAACATGTACTTGTAGAAACCCAAAGTACAAGTACGCACCTGAAAATAAGCAGAACAGGTCCTCTTTAATATTGCAACGCTGAGGCACCATTATAATTAATGATAGAATAGATTCTTCAGAAAAAAGAAAATCATATTTCCATGCGATTACTCATTTCCACATTTCACTGTCTTACAACACACTCTGAAGTAACTCTGAATGACCGTTATTAGTAATCAATGATAATGTGTCTAAGTATATCTTCTGGCCTGCATGCTTCTGCAACAATCAGCGCAAAAAAATGTGGATTGATACACAGGAAAACACTAATGGAGACACTCAGTGTGGTAACACAGTAAAGGGAGTACTACATCCTTTTCAATCAGCTTCAATGAAGAGTTTGAACAAGCCAATACAGAATATATTCAGTCAGACAGTGTGGAACAAGATGATTTTAACAACCTCAAAAGCTACTTAAGGGGAAGTAAAAGGGGAAAATTGTATGTAAAGGGGCGTTTTAAAAAAGAATAAACACCATATTGTCCATTGTCTGCTAATCAGCAGCTCCGTTTGCTGATGAAGACCATACGGTGCAGCTGAAAGCTCAGAAAAAGATAGTAAGTGGACATTTGAGTTAAGATTATGTTGTTCCCAGTGTCAAGAGTGAACTCCGCGAGTGTGTGTGTGTGTGTGTTTGTGGTACGTTAGCAGCTGTAGAGTTGCTGGTGGCTTTGTGTCCGCTGTAGTCACACACATGCCGTCTGTCAGCACGGCTGGTTAATGGTTAAATGGTATTGACATCCCTAGTACAGTGGGGTCAAATTTTCTGAGGACAGCCGTCAGAAATGGTGACCTCATGTTGCTGGCTCCTCTGTGGTCACAGATTTCGGTGTAGCACCTAATTTTTTTTATTTATTTTTTTTACATCAGAACATTTGATTTATTGATTGCTGTCTGGATGTAAAGAGAAATTCAACAAATACAACAAAAATGTTTCTAAAATACATCACCCACCCTATAGCTTTAGATAGCTTAGACTATATTCAGCAATTACTTTTTTGTTGGCATTGAGAGGTAGCCTACTGATTTAAATCTGATGCCACATAGTGTTTCAGTTGCATCAGACTGCACTGACTTTAAATTAAAATTTTTGTGCCCTCTCATTTACTTGCATGATGCCACTATGTCATCATACTTTGAGATGAGAATTTGCATGATGATGCATCAGTCAAGTCAGTCAGTGACACCAGAATGAAATTGTTAAAAACTAGTGTTTGACCCTCCAGTATTCCTAGTTCACTGAGTGCAAATGCACATGAAAGAAATAGTTTGGGTTTCCCTCCTTTTCTTTTAATCTGTGGAACAAAGCAGCAGCGGATATAGTGTAGAGAGAGAGAGAGTGGAACCAGGGGCCTATACATAGCTGCTCTCACAGAGTGACGTCACTGACGCTACCTTTCCATATATGGGCATTCCTACTACGGGTAAGCAGGCACTCTTCCTCAATTCAATTCAATTCAATTCAATTTGCTTTATTGGCATGACTGTTAGGTGAACAATATTGCCAAAACGTCAATTCAATAATTAATAAAAAAAAAAGAACAAAATAAAAAAACAACATACATATATATATAAACACACATATATACAATTCCTTAAGCAAATTACAATATATAGATATTTTAAAAAGAACATGGAAATGGTAGAAAACAATAGAGAAATAATAAATGTTTGTTGTTTCAAAAAAACAAACAAACAAATAAAAAACAATTAACAACAATATATTGCAATATCAAATATCAAATGTATATATAAAAAATAAAAATAAAAACAGAAATAATTTGTGTTTGTTGTGTCAATAAAACAAACAAACAAATAAAAAAACAATTAACAACAATAAATTGCAAAATCAAATATCAAATGTATATATATATATATATATATATATAAAAAAAGATCTCTCTCTCTCTCTCTCTCTCTCTCTCTCTCTCTCTCTCTCACACACGTGTGCTCACTTTCTGTATCTTAACACTTCTTCGCTTTTTCTTTTGTCGTTCAATATCTCCTATATATCGATTAAAGCACTGAAACCTGATCAGAAAGGTATAAATATCCTCTGGTCAATATTTCCATTCATGAGTGGAAAGCTCCGCCTCCCTATTGCGTCAGTTCGTTTGTATACACCCTGCCCTGCCGGTCGAAACTCCGCCCCTCTATTGCGTCAGTTCGTTTGTATACACCCTGCCCTGCCGGTCGAAACTCCGCCCCTCTATTGCGTCAGTTTGTTTGTATACACCCCGCCCTCCCGGCCGATCAAAACCACACACACACGCTGCCGAGCGGGATATTTCTTCAGCGTATCATCGCAACAGCCTGTCTCCTTTCACCACTATCAACAAGAAGACATTAAAGGTAATACCCTTTATTATGTTTCAGTCACACAATTAAACATTTTACATTTCATTCAGGTCGTTTTAGTAACGACATTTTACCCGCCCGGGTTGTTTAAATTTATCATATTGGCGGAGTGATGCAATTCTCCCTCGTGTGTTGTCAGTTGTATTGGCGCACTTATGTTTACAAAAAACATAATCTTTTGCTTTATGTTTGAGAATAAGTATATATTATAGCCGAGCGTTAAACACTTAATGTTCAGTTTTATTCACAGGAGGTGACGTTTTGTGAGGCGGCTTTTATCTATCATTTTCAGCGGCTAGTTGTCAGTTGATGCAGTGGAACGGAAAACGGAAAGTGATGGGAATTTAGGCTCTTTTTAGTGAGCCGTATCATTTGGCTCAGCCCCACCGAGAAGAGCCGGCTCTTTCGGCTCTTCGTTTTACCACTTCTGCCTTTATATAGTTCAGCCAAAATGTAGCGCTGTTTGAACCTATGATTAGTATGTGTGCAGATATATCACTTCAATTATTCAATATAGTTATACTAAACCTTATAATTTCCTGAATACCATAATTTTACATGCTGCTTCGTTTCCGACTGTCACTCATCTAGTCTGCTATTCGTGCACCGCACCGCACCGCACATCAACCAGAACATCGAGTGATAACACGGAAACGTGTCCAGACATTTGTTTAATTATCATTAAAACAGTTTCAACGTTTTTCCCACAACGGTCGCTATCATTAACTGATAGCTTCCGACCGTTTCTACCTTAACCCTAAATGCCCCGTTTTCCGCCAATACACCTGACAACACATGATAATTGTTAGGGTTAGCATCGCACCGCAACGTACCTCAACGCACTGCAACGCACAGCACTGCACTGCACCGCACCGTATCGCACTGCAACTATGATCCTTATCTGTCATCACCTGATTGGTCGCACAGACATCATTAACACAACATTCAGTCACAGTCAGTGCATTGAGTGCCCGTGGCGTCCTGTCACTCGGCCTTGAATTAATAATAAAAACAAAAAATAAAAAATGGCTCTCGGACGGGAGCCGGCTGAAAGAGCCGACTCGTTCGTGACCGACACATCACTAAAAAAACCACAACAGAGTAGAAGACGGGGCATTTAGGGTTAGGGTAGAAACGGTCAGAAACTTATCAGTTAATGATAGCAACCGTTGTGGGGAAAATGTTGAAATGTGTTTAATGTTAATCAAACAAATGTCTGGACACGTTTCCGTGTTATTTTTACGTGTTTTTCATTCATTGTATTGGTTACTAGCCGGTTTAGTGAACCACGTCAGTCAGGGTGTGGGGTGACGGGAAGGCTGCGTTCAAAGACCCCCAAAAGCGCAGAATTTCTAACAATCCACTGAATTATCCTTAAACAAAAACACACTGTCTCAATATATAACTAAATACTCGCACAGCATTAACTCACTGTTAAATGTAATCACCAAAAACTGACATACATGTACAAGACAAACTCCAAGAAGCACCACTTCTGTGTGTACATTAGGCAATTCCGTAACCATGAAAGGCAACATTTCCACCACGCGAGAACCGAGCCACGTAGCTAGCTGGTGTTACCGTCCTCTGACAGATCAGGACTATCAGCCACATGGACAGCTGAATATCGCCAAGTATAGTGGACACTGCCCGTAAGTAAAGGCTATTTTAAGTTTGAATTAATTTTTATGGCAGCCTTGGCAGCCCAACATCCGCGTTTCATCAAAGTGAGCCATGCTTCCGGGTAATGCTCACTGGTGTACTGTCCGCGTCCAGGGTGGTACCATGCTGGGGTTGCATCAGCCGATTTAAAGCACTTCAGTAATTAAACATGTAGTGTAATTACTGTGGTGGAGATGCAGAACACAGGAGTAGATAGTCAGGATGTGTAATAAGAGCCAAACCTACTGGTTAGGTGGTGGTCAGGTGCTGGACTAACCAGGTAGCCACATGCCACGTTACTTTATTAAAATCTAGGCTTAATTCACTTACACTTCAGTACATTTCAGCTCAATACAGCAAAAGACAAACCCTTAAAAGGCTTATGTGATCAGGTTTTGTTATTGCTTATCGCAGCCTCTCATTACTGTTGTTATAAATTGTTTAATTGCTTTATTATTGACAAGTAACAGCCCCAGATTTGCCATATTATTTACATTTTTAAGAAGTTAAAAATTGTTTTTATTGGTGCACAATAGGGCTGTGTTTTGGCAAGAATCTGGCGATGTTATAGAATCATGATACTGGGTTAATGTGATATATTGTGATACTGTAAGTGAGGCAATATACTGCGATTTTTTTTTTAAAACTAATTTTAGTAAAACAGTCATAGTGTAAAGAACACACCAGGGATTTTAGAATAAGAAAAAACAACAAATGTATATTGCATGCAAAAAAACGACTTTTTTTTTTGCCCCAAACTGCATGTGATTATCATAAAGAGGGCATGTCTGTAAAGGGTCTGTTCAAAATGTACCTTAAAGGGAGATTTGTCAGGTATTTTATCAACATGGGAGTGGGCAAATATGCTTGCTTTATGCAAATGTATGTATTTATTACTTGAAATCAATTAATAACACAAAACAATGACAAATATGGTCCAGAAACCCTCGCAGGTATTGCATTTAGCATAAAAAATATGCTCAAATCATAACATGGCAAACTGCAGCCCAACAGGCAACAACAGCTGTCAGTGTGTCAGTGTGCTGACTTGACTATGACTTGTCCCAATCGGCATGTGTTTATCATAAAGAGGGCATGTCTGTAAAGGGGAGACTCGTGGGTACCCATAGAACCCATTTTCATTCACATATCTTGAGGTCAGAGGTCAAGGGACCCCTGCTAAAATCAGTGCATCCCTAGTTCTCGGTACATTATTGCATCAGCAATCACCGATTCCTAATTCAGGTAATGTTTGATGTGTAAGGAGGAGGCCTGGTGCACTGTAAATGTTGCATCCTCATCCTCTTAAATGAGTGGGATTGCTGACCATTTTTAGGCTCGACACGTCTGATTTCTAGTAAAACGGTCAAAGTGAAGTTAACCAGAAATTGTGTGTGTAACAAGAAGAATGGCATGCACCACACCTTTTTAAAGCCAAGTCAAGATTTTGACTTGACACATTTGGTTAAATGCATGCATATTGTGTTGAGATTTGTTTTATAATTTTTATTGTGAATAGATTTCGAGAAGCTGGGAAATGTGTCAGTTTCGGCTAGTTTCTAATTAGTCAGAACATAATTAAATACTTGGAGGGAAAATTACACAGAACGCTGCTGTCAAGTTTTTCCGCATACGTGGCCTGTGTAACTTAGTAGCCATGTGTTGGTTTGCGTAGATGTCCAGCTGATTATTTCTTATAATGTGTAGATTACTCATGATTTTGTGGCTGTTCATGTTAACGGTGTTGGCATTGGTCCTGGGAAAGTGGACAGACTCTTAGTTTGTCACATTCCATCTCAGCACAGAGCACTTTTTGGCAGCGGGGCTTTCTTTTCAGCCAGGTGACTTTCAGGGTCGTGCAGTTCAGTCCCAGTGGTCGGTCTGTCCGCACATACTTTAGTTTACACACACACACACACACACACACACACACATACACACATACATACAGCCTTTATGTGAAACTAAAGTTTATCTTATACAAACATATATATTTCTGGCTCAAAAGACAAATTGTTCATAACTTCAAACGCCTGGAAAACCATTGTTTGTGTGTGTGGAGAACGGTTCAGTGACTCTGTACAGCCAGTCGTCATACGTGTACCTTCCAGGGTTACGCAAGGTCACATTCGCCCCTTGCAATGGATGTTCGCCCCGCAGAGTACTGAACATGTTGTTCCCTTTGTTCAGCTGCTGGCCCCACAAATGACGGAACGATTGTGTTATTATTAATATTATTATTATTAATAGGGATAGACTGGTACATGGTTTACAGTACATCTACATTTTAGGCTGTAATTCCATGCACATTATGAGAAGAAGAAACAAAAAATACCACTATTATTATCGACGTAAAACACATGTTGGTACATGCAAGTCTTAGCAAAGTTCTAAAGTTAAAGGCGAGGTTAGTTTATCCTATCTGCAAATACTACACTACTTTTATGACTACTACAACTACCACTGACATGACTAACCATTAACAATTTGGTAAAAATGGACTATGTCCATGCTTAGCCTACTCGAGTTTGCATCACAAAGTAGTCTGTCCTGAAAGAGAGAATATACACAAGGACCAGCTTTTTAGCAATCAAAAGGCTGAACTCCGATTTTGAGGATATACTTGTGATTATTACAAATAAATGCCTCTTATTTTCATGCTTCATTACACTATGAGACAAAAAAAGCAGGTCTAACAACAGTACCCTGAATTTAGCTTGACAAGAATGGTACTAGTGCAGTGATACCCGATAACTTGGTGTGAGCGCTGAGAAGGCGGACGAACATTTCAGGCCTATCAGTCACTTCACCGGTCAGGCAGCAAAGAGAAGAAGTGAAACACTAACCGAGCAACAAAGACCAGGCCGACTGTGTGGCACAGTGCGAGTGGGGTTGGATCAGAGGTTAGGTCAAGAATGACTTTTCACACTTATTAAATGTGTGAAAGTAAAGATGGACGGGCAACGAGTAGAAGCCTAACCAAAAACCTTTCACATAGACTATTTTTTGTTGTGCTGTCAAGTTTTTTCTTACCACGTGTCCAGTTAAAACCAAAGTTAAAGTCCCGCTTAAAGCAGAACATGCTTGCTCCACTTTTCCCCTTGCAACATGAAGCGGTTATCACCGGTTGTAGTGGCACCAATTCAAGCTCCAGGTACTTTAAGGCAGTGGTGAAAAGATAAAAGGTGCGTCAGATGATATTACAGCGTTTAGGAAAAGCGTGGATACTAGGGCTGTCAATCGATTAAAATATTTAATCGGGATTAATCGCTTGATTGTCCATAGTTAATCGTGAATAATTGCATATTTTTTATTTGTTCAAAATGCATCTTTAAAGGGAGATTTGTCAAGTATTTAATGCTCTTATCAACATGGGAGTGGGCAAATATGCTGCAAATATGTCTGTAAAGGGGAGACTCATGGGTAGCCATAGAACCCATTTAAAAAATTGAAACAAATTTGTGTTAACGTGTTATTATCACGTTAACTTTGACAACCCTAGTGGATACACATCAAAGCAAAACAGTACCAGGGAAAATTACAAAAAAAGTATTGTATGCAAATTGTATTTGAGAATTTCTGGTTTGTAGACTTCAATGAGAATGCCGAGCGCCACAACCTCACAAAGTTCAGTTTATGTGAAGTGTCAGGTCACACGGTATGTTAGACAACTTTAAAAGAAAGAAGTCTTTTCACCTGTAGATTATGTTAACGTCTAATTATGGCCTGTTCTTTTTCATAGCACACAGGATACGAGCTCTCACAATGTTTCAGCACAATGACGATATCCTATTAATACCGTAAAAACAACATAACCTATTTATCAAAGCTCCTCTAGTCGTACCATTTCAAAAGAGAATATCCTGCCCAGTACAGTTAAGTGTTGGGAGAAAAAATACTGTCAAACAATGAAATCCAAACAACAGCGAGAGCACCCAACAATAAACAGTCAGCCCTCTGAAGACTGATGGGAAACTGGTACATGGTGGATATTCTCCCACTCCCCACTTGCTGCGACATTCCAGTAGCGTTTTCCACTCACACACACACACCAGGAACTGAGATCTGAGAGTGTCTATGTCGTGTCAATAAACATTTATTACTGAGCTACTGTGCCCGGCTGGCTGTGATCTCCTCAGGGGTTCGAAACCCACGGCACACACACCTTCACTAAACACTACAGAAGTGCTTAACTGAAACTATGAAAATTGTAAAGCTGTAAAAACACAAACATTTGTTGGGAAACGTCGTAGTATTTTCCTTTCAAAGTAAGATTTTCTTCCACGTCTGCAAACACCTGAAAGTTACAGAAATGCAGACCTGCTTTGACCTCACGTTAAGGGTGGTCTCATTAAAGCGTTGCTAGAGCCCCCTCTACCCTCGTCGATGCCTCCGTCACGTCAGCTAGTCGCTAATCTTTTCCTTGTGGTTTTCACGAGGTGGGTGCCCGTTTGTGTAAGTGGGGCAGATTTACTGTATGCCAGCTAGATGGAGGTGTGTCTCACAAATGTGGCGTATGTAAGCTCCACCACAGAACAACCCACACATGAAAAGACGGAGTGCTACCTGCAGCCATTTTCTACTCTCATTCTTAAAATGAATACACTTGACTTTTGACAAGTGTTTTGTTTCTTCTGCAACTAGAGTGTATTTAAGTTTTTAAGAATGGGACAAAGTAAATGGCTCTAATGACTAGTGCCTCGGGTCAACGGTGCTCCGGTTACAACAGGTTTCTGGGATAATGGTCCTGTTACTTTGACTTAGCATTGCTGCGACTGCTGCCACGGACTCTTAAGAGGATTATCTGGAGAAGAAACAACCCTGCTAACCTCATTATGGCTTGTTGTCGCTCATCAATCCATTAATACAAACAACGCATGGCTTTGTTTTGACAACAACAACACAGCACTATGGTTATATAACAACACAAGCAATTTTATTTCTGCTATGTCATGGTGGCATCCGATGTTTTAATTATCCATCGCAAAATGGCAACTTTCCTTTTGCCACAAAGCTCCGCACAAATCTGCTCTCAGGTTAAAACAAGAAGCTGAATTATTCAGAAATTCTGCAACACACAGTCCCAATATTCTCAAGATTCAGAAATGCAATAAATTAAGTAACAAACGTTAAGTTCTGAAAGGTGATTTTTTTTTATCTTGTCAGCACAAGATAATTCCAAGATAAGTACAAATGCACAATTTATTTAATTGTGATCGTTTTAAACATTTGCAGATGCTTGCCTCATCTTTAAGGTTTTACATAGGCTTGTACCTCCCATACTTGGTCAGTTCATAATGCGGAAGAAGAGTAGCGGCAGGGCAACAAGGGGAACTACCAGAAGGGACTATGTTTTACAATTTGTTGGTTTTATTGTATTGTATTGCTTGCTGAAGCATTGTATCGATCATATTAGGCCACTAAGTAAATGATAATGTACGGCGAGCCGGTCATTGTTGTGAAATAAACCGCTAGCTGTACATTATCCTGCTTATTACACGGCTACTTTCTAAAGAAATCAATAATTTTACACAAAAACGGTCCGACTTAAGAAGTGCGCCCATAGCAACAGTCTGCTATAAAGAAATAACAGAACAAAGAATGCTGTGATTGATCAGAATCGAGTATTCAACAAAGCTGTGTAATCATTTGTAAATAGAGAAACTGAAATGTTGATTAATGTGCATTGTTCCTGGTAAATAAATGAGTTATTCTGTGCACATAAGATAATTATAAGAGTTATTATCTTGTGCCCATAATTTAATTATCTTGTACTCACAAGATAATTAAATTGTTCCAACAAGATAACTTGCTGGAACATAACATATTTTGTAGGCCACCAATTAACGTGTGGGATATTTATGTGATGTATTTTGTAGAACAAAATGTTAAAATCTCTTAAGCTTGTGTTTCAGGCATCTAACCAAGAACCCATTCAAAAAAACCCATTGACTTCCAGACGAGAGAGTCGGAGGAAGGGTTTTAGGACTCATTCCTGCACCCCTCTTTAGGGGCTCAATACAAATGACATTTTTTATCTGCTGCTTTATATTCTATGCAGCTTAAGCGTTTCTCGTGTTTGTGAGTAAAAACTGAAGCTCTTCATTTAAAGGGCTGATTTTAACTGACCACATTTCACCAGGCTGTGCAGTCAGAGTGGGAAGTTATCCACCTCAGACATCACACGTGACGCCACAATAAAAAAACATTTGAAAACATGTTGTAAGATAAGACACGAAGTTCTGAGCCATTTTGACCATGACAACTTTTGGATTGTTAATGACATTCACACTCACTCATTCACACACACTCGATGTGTGAAGCTTCGGTCTCAACGTTTTTCTGTGGCTCTTTGTAGACATCTGAAAGTCCCAAAGTCAACTTTGTTTAGTGACACTTTTAACCTTTCAAAATGACACCTCCTTTCCAAAAAAGAGTCAACATGACAGGAGCGGCTGTGTGAAGGAGTACGTTGACTAAGCATGGTGGAGCATTTCATCGAGATGGTGTAAACCCACAGGTGTAACCTGTTTAAGCACCAGGATTTCTCTCCAAAGCCCACAGCTAAAAATCTTTTGTAATGATATTTACAGATTACAAATGTTCTCTATTACCTCCACAAATCCAAACTTAAGTCTTAAGTACTACATAACTGTAACCGTACTCAGCAATGTAGGCTACATGAATATCGTAGAGCCTCAAATAAGTTTTAGGTTGCTGGAAGTGGCCCAGGGTTCCCTGGAACATTTTTCTGCAGGGTGTGTTTGTGTTTCATTACATTGTAGTATTTATGTCACCTCCCTCAATTTGTACGTGATTATCAATGATTGATTAAGTCGAACCTGTCTTTGTGTTATCTGGTAATCTAACCTCCACCAAGGACAAACAGAAAAATGTATCTGCCCTCATCAGATGTGCTTCCCGGCGTCCTTGGCCTGTTATGGACTGTTCTTGCGAGTGTGTGTGTGCGCGTGTGTGTTTTGCAGAATCTGGTGTAATCATTATCACTCACCCTTTCCTGAAGTCGACAAACTCGTCGCTACTGACGTAAAATGTGCTGCCGCTGTCCTTGAGGATGTTTTTTTTGTCTGTTTAAACAAAGTAAAATCATTGATAATGCATGGGACAATAATCAATATAACTGTGTACTGCATTTCGATTAGGGAACCGTAACTACTACCACACGCATAAGTGCATTACAAAGTCATTACATACGGTTTGACTTCAGACTTTAAGGGGAAAATACTCTCCACAGCACTAATAATACATACAACAGCACAATATTAACAACATGCATAGACCAGCTGTTTCTAGGTAACAAAAACAGCTGTTTGTAGCGCCCCAAACGGGTGTTTCTAAGCCACCAGAACAATTGTTGCAGTTGCATTAATAATTAAATATATATATATATATTTTTTTTTTTTTTTTTTTTTAAGAAAACAATTGGCTCTTCGCAATTTTTAACAGCCTCCTCAGTCGCTTCATCCTGGCGCCTGGCCTCGTTAATTGTTGGTGATTTGACCTTTTCTAGTTATTATATGGGGTAAGGGTCAGTTTTTCGATGCAGTGTATTTTATTTGTATCTTCTCCCAGTGCAGCTGGTTCACCTTATCGAGCTGCTGGTTCACGCTGTCCTTCTCTCCCTTGTTGATATTAGCTTGCAGAATTCAACCATATCATCCCATCACAGCCTCTGGCTTTCCCAGGCTTCTCCCTGTCGGCCCCTATCTGCTGCAAAAACATAACAAGAGTAGTAAAGTAGTCTTTCTCGCAGTGAGGGAGTGGTGAGGAATGGGACTAGGTGTTCTTGTGTGTTTTTAGAAGGGTGTGTACTATGGCTGGATTATTTGTTGAATCACAATTAGATCGCAGGTTTTCTTTTGTCTTCATGAGATCTCTCTGTGCTCCACTACGGCGTCTCATGATGTCCTACTATAGTGTCAGAGGTGGAGGTATGAATTCCTGGAAGTTGTGAAACTGGTATTTATACAGGTTCACGTGTAGCGAAATGTCTCTTTTTGTTGTCTCTCCAAACCTGCCGACTGACTCACTATCTCCTTTTTGCTCAAGAGGAGGAGAATATTCCAGGAAAGTTTCCAACATCGCTGGTGTTACCTGGGTTCACTTGAAATGTGTGATATCGGACTACATAAATAAACTTGACAGCTGATGCTACAAAGTTGTCAAGTTGATTTGAAAAGCCCACCAAGACCACCTTTTTTTCCCCTTCTTTTTTTAACCCTGCCTTGGTTCCCCTGCAGTTTCAATACCTTTCCTGGAAAGAAATTATGCTATAATTCCTGCACAGAGCTGTGTGAAATGTAGGCTTTGGCTGTTACTGAATAAGTTCCCTGTTTTGAGCTCTTGTTTCTTGTGTTTTCTCACAGGTCTTAATCTGCAAAACACCGTAACCACAGACCACTTCCTGTTCCTTGTGCTCGAGCGACTGTCGTCAAGTTATCACACCTACTCTAAAGGACCAATAATAAACAAGCGCTTGGTTTTACCTACCCATCTGCTCAAAGCACTTCTACTCTCAGACCAGTCACACGTGTTCTGTTTAAGCCGTGTCGATCACACACACCCGCCCACACTAGAAGGATTTAAAACACACACAGCCTGGTTCAGCGCCCACACACAGTCACAGCAAATATGGCCCACAAGCTGGCCAACTTTGGCAAAATCCTGCTGCGTCGCCGGGCGTTGGACTGCTCCGGCGAAGAGACCCGATTCGCCCGATGCCTGTCCACCCTGGACCTCATCGCCTTGGGGGTGGGCTCCACGCTCGGCGCCGGCGTTTATGTCCTCGCTGGCGAGGTCGCCCGAGAAAAGGCGGGACCCGCCATCGTCCTCTGCTTCCTCATCGCCGCCCTGTCCTCCATGTTGGCCGGCCTGTGCTACGCCGAATTTGGCGCCCGTGTCCCCAAAACGGGCTCTGCATACCTCTACAGCTATGTGACGGTTGGAGAAATCTGGGCCTTCATCACAGGGTGGAACCTCATCCTCTCCTATGTGATAGGTGAGTGGAGTTGCAGCGCTTTTGATGTTGCGTTCACATTTTTCAGTCACTACAGTGTTGACTCATATCTGTTGTCACCTTTAGGTACGGCCAGTGTTGCCAGGGCGTGGAGCTCAACGTTTGACAACTTGGTCGAACAAAAGATCTCCGGCTTCTTCCGAGCCTCCATGGCGATGAAGGTGCCGGGGAACGTGCTGGCAGAGTACCCCGACCTGTTCGCCCTCATCCTGGTCCTGCTGCTCTCTGGTGAGTTAGCCCCGCTGCTCATCATCAGTCATTACTTTCAGTGATGACAGATTTGCAAGATGACAACTAAGATAGGAAAGAAGAAAATAAGAAATAGCATTGCATTAAAAGCATTGCATAACAGCCAGAACAGTTGTCACACTGACATTGCAGCTATGCCAGTAGCAGTGTTAGAAAGAAGTAATTGATTGGTGTCGCTGACTAAATGGTATGTTGGGACGTGATGAAGTACGAACACATCCACCCACATAGCAGAACACGTTGTTCTTGGTGCTGAAACATGAACTCTCTCTTCCTCTATCTCCTCTCTTCCTTCCCTCAGGACTTCTGGCCTTTGGCGTGAACGAGTCGGCGCTGGTGAATAAGATCTTCACAGGCATCAATCTGGTGGTACTGGGCTTCGTAATCATCTCTGGGTTCGTTAAGGGGAACACGGCCAACTGGAACCTGACGGAGGACGACTACAAAAGCTTCATAAACGGCACCAACAGCAGCAGGCCTTTTCAGTAAGTATCTGACAACTGCCAGCGAATTAATTCATAGTTTTTACTGTTTCACCTGCGTGTTGATTGTTAACCTATTTGTCTTTCTTCACTCAGAGTTGAAAAGGAATTTGGCGTGGGTGGCTTCGCGCCATTTGGCCTGACTGGAGTCCTGTCTGGTGCCGCCACCTGCTTCTACGCCTTCGTGGGCTTCGACTGCATCGCCACAACAAGTGAGTGGTTTTTAATATTTTCCATAATAAACGGTGTAGAGAAGGAGGGGTTCACGGTAAACAGACATTCAAATGCTTACTTAAGTATTTCAAGTTGCTTCCCACACTTTTCTTGTTTGATTTGCACAAATCCTGTGACATGGGAAGTTGTCGAGTTTCTACCGTTATGGTCACACACACATGAAGTGGAACTGCTTCTGATAGTGGGTTTTCATTTAATATTACACGAGTACATCTGAGATTTTTTTCCCATATCCTTTTCCATAACCTGTATGAAAAGGTTGTGTTATGTATGGGTGGAGGAAAATATCAAATATCGCGATGTTTTTGTTTTGTGATACTGTATCGAATCTCACCAAACATTTTTATTTCACGGCTTTGTTGAATACTCAATTCTGATTGGTCAATCACGGCGTTCTATGGTCTGTTATTTCTTTATAGCAGACCGTTGCTATGTGTAACAGACCGTTGTTATGGGCGCGGACCTGATGTTGGACTCTAGCGGACCGTGTTTGAGTCAAATTATTGATTTCTTAAGTAAGTAGCCGTGTGATAAGCAACAATGACCCGCTAGCTGTACATTATCCCTTACTTAATTTATAGTATACATGCAAAGATTAACCCAGTCTAAAGTCATTTTAACTCAGATTTTATGCATATGGTGGTGTGTTCTATATACTATGACAGTTTTCCTTCCGTATCGTATCGCCAGTTTCTTGCCAATACACAGTCCTAGTGTTATGTAACTATTTCTCCTACGGTGTCAAGACCTTTGTGTCTTGTTCAGGTGGTGTGAGGAATGCAAGGTATTTACGTGCTTTATGATCTTGGAGCAAGCATAACATTCTCTTCTTGTTTCCTGTCCTCAGGCGAAGAAGCGAAGAACCCCATGCGTTCCATACCAATCGGCATCGTCGCCTCGCTGCTCATCTGTTTTTTCGCCTACTTTGGCGTGTCTGCCGCTCTGACGCTCATGATGCCGTACTACCAGCTGAACACCCAGAGTCCTCTGCCTGAGGCCTTCAGCTACGTGGGCTGGGGTCCCGCCAGGTACATCGTGGCTGTGGGCTCTCTCTGCGCTCTGTCCACCAGGTAAGGAGGGAAAACTGTGCTCTTGCTGTCACACAGTGTGTTCTGTTTACACAACGCCGTAAAGCTTTTTTTAATACTAACTATTGCTGTTCTCTCAGTCTGCTAGGCTCTATGTTCCCCATGCCTCGTGTTATCTACGCCATGGCGGAGGACGGGCTGCTGTTCCGTATTCTTTCCAGGATGAACGAACGCACTAAGACGCCTCTCATTGCTACCATCACTTCAGGCATCGTTGCCGGTAAGCTTGTTTATTTTTCATGTTTTTTCTTCGTCTTTGTCTCTCTGTGTGTGTGTTTATCTTTACCTGTGTATCTTTCTTGTCATGCGTGTTCATTGCTTCAGGGCCACCAGTCATTGCTGCGTCTATCCTAAGCTGTCAAGTCTTATCGAGAGTTGTTGTTGTAGTTTGCCGAGGTCACGCCTCTGTCTCTTGCCTCAGCTCTATCTAGCAGCTTGTCAGTTCAAGATCGATACCTCTTAAGAAAAGTCTGCAAAAACACACCTTTTCCCACCAACATTATCGCGTATATGAAGGTTTTTTTAAACACGAAAAAAACCATCTAAAAATAGGCGATAGACTCCCTTCCCATTGCGAGTATGACGTACTGTTGCACTGGCCTTGAAATGTAGGGTTAGTAAACAATGAATATCTTACAGCAGTTACTTCTTTTTTTATATTTGTTACTTATTCAGTCTCTCTTTCAAACTCTCAAACCAGAGTGGAACAGTGGAAACAAAGACGGTTTTGATGAGTTTTATTTTGTTTCGGTCGAGTTTGAAGGAAGTGTGTTTTACGACTATCCACGAGGTAGAATGACTGTTGTCTGACTGGAGTCTGGTGGCTTTGAGGAGACCATATTAATTGTATTTTTTGTACGTTAATACATTATAATAATTATCCAAATCCCTGTTGATTATACACATAGCATCACACCAGAAAAGGGGTAAAAAAATTAGCGTTTCCACTCGGGTGTCATGTTTCCATCACTGCTGATAGGAGCTGGAGCCGATAAATACCTGTAAAGCGTTACAGTATGAATGTTCTAAGAAATCAGTTTTTACTTCTACTTACAGCTCTGATGGCCTTCCTGTTCAAACTGGCGGATCTGGTAGACCTCATGTCCATTGGCACTCTGTTGGCGTACTCTTTAGTGGCCATCTGTGTCCTCATCCTCAGGTCAGCACCTTTTTAATCTCTACAAGCACAAAGACACTCTCAAAGTGTTGTTGTGATCATGTGTTAAATACGATCTAGCAGCTGCACTAATGTCATCGTAAAGTATCAACAAAGCCAGTTTAAAAGAATAGTTATACGTTTAGATAAATTAATCTCATATTGGCATTGGACTAAACTGAACTCTGACATACTTCCCTCCCTCCACAGGTACCAGCCAGGCACCCTGAGTTCGTCCAGCCAGACGGAGAAGCTGGTGGAGCTGGTGGAAGGGGTGAAGGTGGCCGTAAGTGGAGATGACAGCGGCGACGAGTCCGGCACGGAGGAGAGTCCGCTCCGCGAGACCTTCACCGTCAAGCTGCTCTTCTACCCGAGTGGAAAGATCCCGACGCAGACCTCTGGGAACATCGTCTACGCTACCACTGCTATTATTTGTAAGTGTGTTCTGGGAGGAATCTAAAGATAAAGCTCGTTGTTGGCTCGTGTCGGCCGATAAATGCAAATATACAATAGTAACGTCTCTTTCTTGTCTCTCTGCAGCGCTTTTTATCACCGTACTGTGCATTATCCTGGCCAACCTTCTCCCGGAGCTGCTGTCCGGGCATCCAGGCGTCGTGGTGCCCTGTGTCATCTTGACTTTGCTCTGCGTCGTCTGTCTCGTCATCATCTACAGGCAGCCGCAGAGCAAAGAGGCTCTCACCTTCAAGGTAAACAAAACCCTGAGAACAAAAAAAAGAGATCTCACTTCTTACTTACTTTGGCACACGTTGTTCCCTGATTCTGAGTGCTACGTCAAGCAGAACCAGGTCAATTTTAAAATAGTTGTGCTGACTTTTTTTTTTTTTTTTTAACTCACATCCTCCATTTCTCTGTTCTCTCAAGGTCCCTCTGCTTCCCTGGCTACCCCTGTTCAGCGTTTTCGTCAACATCTACCTCATGATGCAGCTGGACATGGGCACGTGGATCCGCTTCGCCGTCTGGATGCTCATCGGTACATTCGAACGTTACTTATCATTAGGGCTGTCAATCGATTAAAATAGTTCATCGCGATTAATCACAAATGAATTGCTGCACTTGGCATAAAAAATATGCTCAAATCATAACATGGCAAACTCAAGCCCACCAGGCAACAACAGCTGTCAGTGTGCTGACTTGACTATGACTTGCCCAAAAACTGCATGTGATTATCATAAAGTGGTCATGTCTGTAAAGGGGAGACTCGTGGGTACCCATAGAACCCATTTTCATTCACATATCTTGAGGTCAGAGGTCAAGGGACCCCTTTGAAAATGGACATGACGGTTTTTCCTCGTCAAAATTTGGTTTAAGTTTGGAGCGTTATTTAGCCTCCCTCTAGCTCTAAAGCTGAGCCCGCTACAACCTCCAGAAGATTGACATCGCAAGTTGCGTTCATACATTAAACAAATTGATGTCATTAAAACTAACATGCGCTAACACGTTATTATCGTGTTAACTTTGACAGCCCTAGTAATCATATTTTCATTTCTAGAGCTGCACATTCTCGTGACTGTTATACTAACTTCCCGTCGCCTCTCTCTCTCTCTTCCCTTCCAGGTTTCCTCATCTACTTCTTCTATGGTATTAGGAACAGCAGTGAAGCTGCCAAAAGGTCATCCCCGCGCAAATACGAGCCCGCGCTGCAGACCAAGAGGCCAATCTACACGGGCGCACCTGACGACAGTGACACGGAGGCAGGCGGCAGCCCCTGATACACACCGACGTAGACCTGGGGGAAGCGTTGCCAGAGCATCTACACTCATCTTGGCAGTCTGGTTGAACTGGTAGCCAAGTGCTGCAATGTAGGGCGGCTTGGAATGTGGACCCTGGGTTTAAAGGGAGGAGGGGCAAGAAAACGCCACACACACAAACATTACCTCTGACTTGGAGGCTGATATAACTTGATGGCTAGACACTGTGACAGAGCCACTTTCTGGCCCATGTGTCTGTTTTAATCTGTCTGTCTGTACTTAGCCTTAGCCCTCTGGGAGATATTTACCTGCCTATAAACTCATGCTATGAATGGACCTTACTAACAAAAGAGAAGTTGGTTAACTGGTGTTAACTGTTTTGCTTCCTCTCCGTTATCGGTGCGTTGTGGCTGCGTGTGGAGCCACTAGGGGTGAATAAGAACTACTATATTTATATCACTAAAAGATTATGACTTGACCTCAATAAGCAGAAGCCACCGCAAAGTGACAGAGCCTTCAGTAGTTAAAGGGGGTCTAGATTCTTCGGTCCTTGTTTATTGCACCAGCCTGTTCGTTTGTGTGTAAACAGGGTAGCGCTGAGGCTGTGTGGTTTACAGTGTCCGTCAGGGCCTCAGTGCAGTTAGGTCAGTAGCACATAGACAACGTTGATGTCATCTACACTGTACGGCTCAGTGTCTGAGGCTGAATACATGCTTTACAGATCGCCCCTTGTTGTCCCCCCCTGCTCCCAGAGAACAGCCATACAGTAACTGTACACCGCACCCTTTAAAACGGTATGAAATTAGCTGCTTTTCGTAAATTATTCATGTCTTGCATATAGACTGTGTTGAAATGGTATTTGCAGGCATTTTGTGGCCTTTTGTTTCAACCTAAACCAGATAATGAATGTTGTTTTTTTTAACAGCGACAACACTTTTCGACCCTTAAAGGGTCTCGAAATCCAGATATTGAAGTAAAAGCTGCAAAGCAGGAGTTAATCTCTGCTATGCTTTCTGGTATTTACTGTTGTGTAATCAATCAGTTGTCAACTATTTTGATAACTAATAGACCAAAAAAACAAATCGATTAATTGAGAAAACAAGCGACAGATTAATCCTTAGTATCAGCCCTAGAATATGGGGTTTTCTCCAAAACAACATGGGCATGTAAATATCTGTATGAATTTTAAGTTATCTATCTAGCTACTTTGCTAATTCCAGATTTCATTTACACACTTGCACCTTGTTTGTTTCATATTCTTTGCATGGCTGTTCGCACATATCTTCACAGATCTGAGGAGGTGGATGAGATTTGCATTTAACAAGCTCATTATTGGCATTATGTTATCTCCTGACGGGCATTTAAAATCTCAGTTAATATATAATCTGTCCACCTCCAACTGATCTGGGAGCTGGGAATCTGTTTCTGAACAAGGGGGGGTCTGTCTGTCTGTCTGTCCTTCATCATCTTATTCACCTTTTTGTTTTTACTTTCTTGTGAAAAGACTCACTAAGGTTCTTGTTTAGTTTCAATTGAAACTTGTTCTCGGCAGCTTCGTCTGTCGAGTACCATCACTTTTATTTTATTCAACTGTATTTTATTTTTACTACTTTATTATTAACTTCTACTGATAGAACTGTTAATATTTTAATGTTTATAGTGTTGTTTTTTGGGGGGTTAGCTTTCTTTTTTTGCCTTCTCATATCTATCTCAATCAGTTTTTAATATGCGTTTTTAGATGTTAATGTATTTTAATTGTTACATGTACAGTTTTTAGCGTGCCGGTTTTTGTTGTCTCGCGTCACCAAATGATTTAATCCTTTCTGACCAAATGAACGTGTTTTTTTGGGAAATTAAATCACAACGACCACTAAAAGTTGGTCTCTAAATTGTGTAATATAAAAAGAAAATGTTTTTACCCCTCTGGAGTCAATATAACTTATTGTTTGAAGTACCTTTTTTTTGTTGTTCTAGTAAAGTGCTTTACTGTAGAATGTACAGTATTTGTTTAAAACCGTATCTTTATTTGTATAATGCTGTAAATTATACAAACTTTCTTTAACATATGACCCTGAGTATAATTTAGTAAGAGATGTTTTTTTGTAAATTACACTTTGAAGGCATTTCTTTTGACACTTAATGAAATGCAAATATCCTTTTTCAGATGAAATGGTCCTGGTGGATGCAATATTTAATCATCGCTGTAGATGCTTAAAACTACTTAAACTAAATAACACCGCTTAGAAAATCTCCCCCCCTTTTAGACGTATCACCCATTGTGCTGAAGGGAGGGAGGTCCAGTAAAGGTAGATTTGGATTCAGTCAGTGTTTCTAGCTGATGTGCCTAAAGAACCATCCTCCAGCCTGAGAAAAAACACATGGGTTAGTCAAACAAAGAGTACAGCGACATCTTGGATGTTTCAAAAACGTCATGACTTGTACAGGAGATTTGAACTCTGCTTTGCCTGTGATATCATTAAAAGGTTTAGTGGCTGTGACTCGTGTCACACAGAGCTCTTCATACTCAGCCCTTGTGCCTTTAAAAAAAATTATCTCCCCTCCTCAACGCCATCTCATTAATAATCTATTTTTGTCTTTGTTTTATATCCTGTACATATGGCTGTCATGTAAAAAAACAAGCTGTATTTTCAATGTTTCTCTTTTTTTTAATAAAACAATATTTCATGCTTATGGCAGATAAGAGTCTGTGTTTTATCTACATGTTTATTTTTTTAATTTTTTTTTTAAGGAAGCTTGACACATTTCCTCAGAATGAGCTGCAGGCCAGAGGCTGCTGGTTTTCTCCATGAGTCACCTGTGACAACTATGTTAACAATGTACTCTGTCAGTAACATAATGATTCTACCCTTGGGCTGTTTTACTAACTTCAGCCAACAGTTTATTATCTCTACAGTGTTCATCTATTTCCAATTTATGTATTAGTAGGTAAATAACTTGGAGTGCAGCTTTGCCTCCAGATTAACACGTCCCTGTATCATTGCCGAAGTAAAGATAGTCTAGACAGAAGACATTAAAATGATGTTCCTTTATGTCATTTCTCATTGAGACTTGCATATCATAACCCAATAATAAAGTCAAGATACAGATACAGAAGTATCAGATCAAGGACTACTCTGCTGCTCAACAGCTTCTTTCCCACATCAATCAGACTGCTCAATCAGAGAACGTGAACTGCACTTAAGAGACTGTTCCTTTAAAAGATATTTTAAATTTTTTAAATTGTAACTATTTATTCTATTCTATTTTAGCGTACTTTTAGCTTATTTATTAGTGCTCTTAATTATTAGGTAATTACGTTATAGTTTTCACCAATTGTTTTTGCACTGAATTACTGAGTGGTGGATGTAAGAAACACAATTTCGTTTTTATGTGGGGCATAAAAATGACAAATAAAGGAATCTTGAAAAACCTTTCTTGTCCCTATTCACACTAGGTATTTAACAGTAAAGTAAAACCAAATTGTCAATAAATAAAGTACAGAAAAATGTCTCATACAACAAAGTCATGTAAATAAGGAACCATTTAAAAATCCAAACAATCTGGTCACACCACTTTTTGTGTGTTATTTGCCTTAACCGTAAAACACACAGACACACACACCCCTTTGACAATATGGCCATACAGTCTACTTTACATGCCTTCCCTGCTGTGTGAGAGGCCTGTTGTCCCTCTCTAACGTCTGTCTGGTCCATATTCAGTAATTTTGGTACCTACGAAAAACTGTAAAAGTGACTGAGAAATGATAATTACATGCATACAAAGCATTAGAAAAGCATTGTAATTCACATAAGTCACCGAGGCAAAGTCAAAACATCACTGAGGCCAGCAACAAGAAATGCAATTTATGCATTTTCACTCAACAATTATACCAAAGCAACGGAGAAAAAACTGTAAATTTGTACAAGTATTTCTATACAATATGTATTTAGAAAATTTCTCTATTATTTTTTTTTATTTACAAATTGTTTTTAACGTTTTTCAGTAGAAATAGGCCACAATTTGAACAGCTAAAACCACAAAACGTGTTGAAATAGCCCTCCATTCACACACTAAGGCTGCCATCTAGTGATCGTACACAGCATTACACTGTTAACATTGTGGCTGTGGCCTATTACTGCCTGTTAGTTACACAACGATATGTCAGTTTATGGTAGAAAGAGCAGCGTACCTTCAATTTTTGCACAAGGCGAATCTTTATTAATGTCTCCAGGCATTTATTATTGATGACACTTGTGCTATAATAACCCCAGAGTCACAACAACATCGAAAGAGTCAACTTTGTCAGGGGTTTGTTTTCAAATAAATTATTTACAGGTTGTGTAATGTGATACCGTTTAATATTCACAGGATAAACACAGTTTTATCTATGAGCAGGAAGTTGACTGCGTGTGCTAATTAGGCTTATTTTCCTCCAAAAGGCACTCGAAAGAGACACTTCCACTGTACGGTTAAAATAAACTAACTCACGCATGGTTATTTCTAAACTGTTAGAATAAGTGAATATTAATGCCACAAATCTGACCTGAAGTCTGAGCAATTATAGTGGGGTTCAAATAATCCTAATTTGTTGTTTCAGTGTTTCATCTTCATTCATTCTGCTCGTTCTGATGAGATTCCAGGTACTGAATGAAATGGCTATTTATTTACACTATATCAAAAATAAAAGATATTTTCTTTCTTTGGAAAATTTGAGTTTAAATGGAGGCATGCATTGATTAAATATGGATATAATTGAATCTATAAACAGATTGTAGGCATAAGTGTGAAAGGATATTTATGACCTAAAGGTGTCATGTCATATTTAATGTTGGTTTAATATTCAAACAAAGTCATAAAATCAGTGTGGAGTGTGGAGACCCAAAGTGTTCAATATAACAAGTGATTATGACATAAAGAATTACATGAATAAATTGTAAAAATGTATAAATGAATAATTTTTGGAATAATTTCTGAAAATGTTTTATTGGTGTTTATTTGTATTTCATTTCATTTTTAAAAGTATATTTTTATTTAAGAATATTTTGGTTTTTAATGTCACATTTTATTTTATAATTTCAAAAAATGAACTCCAATAAAACTCTAATAAGAATGAGGAAATAAACATGTCGTAATAACGAGTTCAGTTTTAATAATTTCTTGCAGTTATTTCACAAATTGTTGGTTCATTTATATATTTTACATAATTTATCCACATGAATTTGTTAATTTATTTCACATTGAACACCTCGGGGTTCCGTACAAAAGGCTTTAAAGGTGCAGTGTGTAAGATTTGTCGGCATCTAGTGGTGAGGTTGCAGATTGCAACCAACTGAAACGCCTCCCATGTGCCGAGGGCGTATATAGGAGTACTACGGTGGCCGACCGTGGCCTGTCTAGAGCTGGTGTTTGGTTTGTCCGTTCTGGGCTACTGTAGCAAAAACATGGCGGCCGGCTCCGTGAAGAGATATATGTAGATATAAACGGCTCATTTTAAGGTAACGGAAACACAACAATTCTTATTTTCAGGTGATTATACGCCAGGCCTATTCAATTACTTTTTCTTTTTTTAGAAGGGACAGATTTGAAATGTCTGATCTGCAAAGCTAGGAATTTAAATGTGAAAACATTACACCTTTTTAATCTTAGTAGGTTGTTGTTTTAATAAACACAATGTTGCATTTAACATCTTTTTGAAATTCAATTTAAGTCTCCTAAACTCCCTCTGCTTAAACAGCCTGGGTTAAAATATGGGTTTTAATAATAAAACACCCATAAACTGAGAATATTAGCAGGTCATTTAAATAAAAACACAATGATATTGATTTTAACAGTCAATAATGTGAGAGGTAACGTTGACCGACGGTAATAAACTCGCTTATTGGAAGAAATTATTACTATTTATTTTTTTAAAACATTTTTTTAATATTCATAAATGATCAAAGGGCCGGATTGAGGTTGTTAAAGGGCCGCAAATTGCATTATACACTAAAGAAAACTGCCAATAGATCCCCCTAAAAGCTACACACTGTACCTTTAAGGTTATGTCTCAACCGTTCTCACCAGTAAACAAACACAGAGTAGTAAACATGAACTTGGGTACTTACCATGTTGATAAAAATCCTTGCTATGGTCAAGTCATAATGGCTATCAGTGAGCAGCTACAGTAGCTTTTTCCTTTCAGCAAACATCAAATGTACCATTGGACATTTTCACAGTTTCTCCAGCCGTCATTAGCAGGTCGCAGTCAGACAAACAAACATGACAAAGAGTCCGGCTGAGTCTCAAACTTTGGTTCAATTTGAGTTCACTTTCAATATCCTCCGCTCTCTTTTATGTATTAAGCCACTTGGATTTGTAGTGCAGTACAATCAGTGAGGATCCCTTTCTGTCTTGTCACTCACCGATTATACAGTCCGTACACGGTTACAATATATTATGCATGAAATGGAAGAGGCATGGCTCAGTCTCGGCATCACTGATTCAGATTTAAATTAACATGAGAGAGATATAAACACACTGACAGTATCAGTCTTTAAGAGATGTGCGCCAACAACTGGCTCACTGGAGTATAACTGTACACATCAGGAAAGGCCAAAAGTGCAGTAAAGCTGAAGGTGTTGAGATTATTACAGTCACACACACACATGCACACAGAACAGGGAGAGAGTTAGGATGCTTCTTGTGCTTCTACGCCTGTTAGGAACATCAATGAAGAGCCATAAACAGGCACCCGAAAGATAAAACAAAGTCTTATATATATATATAGAAGGAAAGTGTGAGCGGGGAAAATATTACAAGTCCCCGAAAAACTGTGCAGTCAAGGAGCGAGAGAGAGAAATCTCCTACAGATGGGAGTCCACTGAAGTACTACTACTACCTGTCACCCCCAACATGCTGCAGCCAGGTAAATCAACAGAAGCATTGCCGGCTGCCCTTGGTGACCTCCTCGGAGGAATGGACAGTGCTGGGGACCAATCCGCTCTTGACGCCCTCCCAGCCGTCCTGGATCTTGATGTCCCCGCTCCGTACCAGCTCAAAGATTTCCCTCGTCAGATCCACAAACGCCTTTAAGAAAAAGAAGCAAAATTAAAAAAACAGATTCTGAAGGATCATGCACTAAACTCATCTGAGGAAGATGCGTTTTAAAGGCTTTGAAGGCAACAAGTTTGGTGATGAAGCTAAATAAGGACTGTGGACTGTTTCAGCTGCTGCCGTCTGGCAAATGGTACAGCGACCTTGAGGCCCGGACCAGCAGGCTCCGGGACAGCTTCTTCCATCAGGCAACCAGGCTCATGAACTAAGGACACTAAAACCCTGTTGCCTGTCTGTCTGAGACTCACACACACACACACAGACCTAACTGTGCAAACACACAACATGTAAATATAAGGCATATACACACACATTATTTATATTATTGTTTTATTATATTGTATTTTATTTTACTGTATTGTTACCTTTTAATGTCTGTTATTGTTATTGCTATTATCCTGCTATGTCAAGGAGCCAAAACAAAATAATATTGAGATGTGACAATAAAGGAATCTTAGTAAGTAAAACCTCATCCACACCTTCTCCACGTTGATGGATTCTCGCGCCGACGTCTCCACGTAGCGCATCCCGAAGGCCCCCGCAAGCTTCTCCGCCTCCTGCTGGGTCACCTGACGCTGGGCCTCCAGGTCGCACTTGTGGCCGACCAGCAGGAAGACGATGTTGTGCGGCTGGACGTGGCTCTGGGCCTCCTCCAGCCAGTTGTGGACGTTCTGGAAGGAGCGGCGGTTTGTGATGTCGAAGAGCAAGAGCCCGCCCACTGAGTTACGGTAGTAAGCTCTGGTGATGGACCTGGAGAGATAGATGGATGGATGGTGAAACTAACTTTATTGTTTGTGCTGAAAATAAAAGAAGAGAGTCCCCAACAGATGCGCTATTTACTCCTGTTTGAGTAATGTTCGCCAAAAAAACACAGTGCACAGCTGTTTTAAGAAATTACAGTATATATATTTGTGTATTTGTTTTAAAAAATATGTCTTCAGTAGAGAGCCCTAGAATATATACTTTTGTATTTAAAAAAAGCTAAATAATTTCCTAAATCAGCTGGGCACTGTAGTTTTTGGAAAACGTTCTTCAAACAGGAGTAAATAGTGAATTTGTTGGGGACTATTTTATGCTGCAGATTTGGGGCTCTATAGTGAGTATTTACAGCAGGAGGAAAGTGCTCTTGACTCAAAATAAACTACAGTGCCTATTTTATGTCTAGATTAATCTTTAATGCCCATCTGAGGAGACATCCAGCAGGATTGGGACAAGGATGGAGGGCAAGATGTGTTTATGTAATGTTGGTGTGGATTCCTAAAAAGAAAGCACATGGAAAAGCAGCAGAGTGATTTATGTTTGTAGGTCATGATTCCGTTTTGTGGATGGATGAAGAGAAGGATCGAGGGGGGGAAAAGAAAGAGTTGTGTCTTTACCTGAACCTCTCCTGTCCCGCGGTGTCCCAGATCTGTAGTTTGATTCTTTTGCCCGGCTCGATCTCCACCAGGCGGGAGAAGAAGTCCACTCCCACCGTCGGGTCAGACACCTGGGCGAAGCGGCCCTCCGTGAACCTCCGGATCAGACACGACTTGCCGACCGTGGAGTCTCCGATGACGATCAGACGAAACTGATAAAGCCATATCGTCTCCATATCTGACCAAAATAAAATCTGTGAGGAAATGAAAGCATTCAGTCATCAGTGAGTGTCATCCATATTATAAAACCCAAAGACACTGAGTTTATGATCATATATGACATTTTTTGCAAGAAAAAGTACGTGACTGTCGTTGACTTCACGGCCACTGTTGACAAGCAATTTCGGATTTTTTACATAGAGCCCCTTTAAACAATGAAAACAACAACAGAGTATAACACCTTCCTCTTTAGAAACAGAGGCTGTGTTTAAATGGATTCAGATTAAAAACAAAATGCACATTTAAACCACATGGATTATTCTTGGATTACGGCTGCCACCATGAGGGTAAGAGTAATAGGCTCAAATCATCTCAGCAGTGTCCATGTGATTTACAGTTGGGTGATCTAATTTGAGGGAAAAGGAGGAGGGAGGGAGGGGGAGGCCACTCCTCTTCAACTCAATAAACATTGGTGTAGTCAGCCCCCATGTGGATAGTAGGCTGGTTGTTATACAGCAATAACACACAATGAGGCCTTGAAGCTATAGCCAAATATATATAAGCTTAATGAAGAGATAACTGCTAAACAGAAGTTGATAATAGAAATGTGCTTCATAATAACATATCCTGCAAAGTTTAGATAAAATTATGAGTTTGAATCATGAGGCCCAACCCACTTAGCTTAAAGCCATTATTATTATTATTATTATAGAGTATTATTTACTTCAGAATAACATTCAGGACAACAATCTAATAATAAATAATGACCTACCTCGAAGATAAGAGCTCAGTATCTGTAAAAAGCAAACCCCATATTGATGATTAGGTCTTCTAAAAATGATCCTCCAGAGTAGCAGTGGTTGTGTTACAGAAATAACCCACGCATCCTATTGACCAGGCCTCTTGTCCTCCATCAACATGTGCAACCGCTTTTCAGAGATGAAAGCCGCCTGTTGAGGGTGTTTCACACCGGGAGATGATCCCTCTGAGCTTCATTTAGAGGTTGATTATTTTCGGTGAGGATCCGCGGATGAAATGGCAGCAGGACACAACAGCAGCAGCAGCAGCATCACACATCCTCCTCCTCGCTCTCATCAGCACCAGTACCGTAACTGTACGCAGAGCGGCGCAGCAACATGCTGCATTCAAAGGCTGTAGGAACAAAAAATAAAAAATGTAATTACAAAGTGAGCAGAAATCCGATGCACCTACAATGGACGCTTGGATAAAAAAAATATGGCACAATGTATGTCAATGGAGAGAATAACATATACCTTGTAAAACAAACTGGGTGTTTATGAGGATATTGGGTATATTGATTTTGGCCCTGTGAGAAAGGGAGAAGTTAAGAGAGAACGGTTGGGTGTGTGGGGTATGTGTGTGTTTGTTAAAGTAAATCCTGTATTGAATATATTGCATAATAATGCTGATGTTTGTATAACAAAAAAAAACCCACAAAGACATTGTTAAAAAAAAAAATTAAGAAGTGCGTGACAAATTCCAAAGTTTACGAGGAGAGCTTGAACGCACCACCGTGTTAATAACTAGCTGTGTTGGAGTTGTGTTCAGGAGCTGACAGTAGACCGTGAAGTAAACGCTCACGTGTGAGAAAACGGGAGGACTGCAGTCCAAAAATGTCCTACTAGTCCAATAATAATCTATTTTTCTACTTTACATGACTTCACTATAGTTGACAGTTTAATTGCTTTACCTGTGCAGCAGCATCCTTCATAAAGTTACTATACTTCTGCAGCCATGCAGCAGGAGCTTCTGTTTAAAGTCCTGGTCATCGGAGACCTGGGAGTTGGGAAAACGTCCATCATCAAGCGGTACGTGCACCAGATCTTCTCCCAGCACTACCGAGCCACCATCGGGGTGGACTTCGCCCTGAAGGTGCTGCAGTGGGACAACGACACTGTGATCCGGCTGCAGCTGTGGGACATAGCAGGTCTGTCAAACTTTAACAGGGTTTATTGTTGCATCACAGGTGAGAGTTATAAAAGCTCTGCAGGATTTATTTCCTAAAGGAAAGAATGTGTGTTTTTATACGAGGGAGTAGTCTATTAGGGCCACATGGAGGGAAAACTATGAATAAATATGACATTTCGAGAATAAAGTCATAGGTTTACCAGAAAAAAAATCGTAATATGAGAATAAAGTCATAAATTTACGAGAATAAAACATTCGTAATATAATGAGTATAGTCATAAGTTTAAGAGAATTTCTTTTTTAATATTATGAGAATAAAGTCATAGGTTTAGGAGATTTTTTTTTATATTATCAGAATAAAATCATAGGTTTACGAGAAAAAAAGTCGTAATATTATGAGAATAAAGACATACGTTTACGAGAAAGAAAATCGTAATATTATGAGAATAAAGTCATATGTTTACGAGAAAAAAGTCTTATGATAATAAAGTCATATGTTTACGAGAAAAAAGTCTTAATATTATGAGAATAAAGACATAATTTTACGAGAAAAAAAATCGTAATACGAGAATAAATACATAAGTTTATGAGAAAAAAAATCGTAATATGAGAATAAAGTCATAGGTTTACGAGAAAAAAATCGTGATATGAGAATAAAGTCCTAAATTTACGAGAAAAAAAGTCGTAATATTATGAGAATAAAGTCATACGTTTACGAGAAAAAAATTGTAATATTATGAGAATAAAGTCATAAATTTACAATAAAATTCGTAATATTATTAGAATAAAGTCATAAGTTTACGTGAAAAAACAGTGGTAGTATTATGAGAATAAAGTTGTACGTTTATGAGAAAAAAGTCTTAATATGAGAATAAAGTCATAATATTACAAGAAAAAAAGTCGTAATTTTATGAGAATAAAATCATAATATTATAAAGTAGTAATTTTACGTGTTATTTGAGAGGGGAAATAGAGCAGCGTGCCGCCTGTGTGAAAATGAGGAACGTGGAGCATCTTGTGAAGTTATACTTTAGTTTAGGTTTCACAAATAACAAAATACTTCATCTTTTGGTACATCAGCACCACATTATCATCAGTACCAGGACCTTGAAAATATTGTGCAAGAAACTGCGTTTATTCTGAAGAAAGATCCACACGGACCTGATGGGGAAAATGCCTCTTTAGTGGAGGAGGAAATTACTTTTTTTTCTCTCGTATAGTTATGACTTTTTTCTTGTAATTTTAAAACTTTTTTTTCTTGAAATAGTATGACTTTATTGTCATTAAATTACGACTTTGTTCTCATAATATTATGACTTTATTCTCAAAATCCCAGATCTTTTTTTCCCTCAATGTGGCCCTAATACTCCATCATAGTTTTAGGATCTTTGGAAACAAAAAAGCTTTTGTTTCACCTTCAGCAGCTGTGAAAATCTGTAAAGCTATTTCTAGAAATAAGCTTTTGACATCAATCTGAGGGCAGTTTTAGGAAAGTAGGAGCATGTGTGGAAAAACATGAACATTACTTCAAAACATCTCCTTACTATTACTTATCAAGCAATTTTTTCTTGTTTTCTGCCAGTGTTGTCAGATTATATTCACTGCTTTAGAATACAAAAAATACACATTTTTTTTACTTTTCTGACTCAGTGATATACAAACATAAGTTGATAAGATGGAGATTTTTGCAGTGAGTGATGAGAGTGATAGTGTGTGTCTGTCGGCTGGATGCCTGGGTCCCTCCCTGTCATTTGAAGCCTGGTTGAGGAATGTAGATCTTGTGCTCGGCTGTGACGCAAGTGATCCCATGCTGATAATACAAGTCACATGATGGCGGCTACTGTAGAATAAACACACAGAAACTGGCTATCTTTACCACTAAGAAACCGTGCCGTGAGCTGATTTCATTTCACGGACTTGAAAGGTGTCTTTACATAAATATGTGTGCGTGTCTGATTGGCTGTCCCATGCGTCCCAGGACAGGAGCGGTATGGGAACATGACTCGTGTCTATTACCGGGAGGCGGTGGGAGCTATGGTGGTGTTCGACGTGACGAGGGCCTCCACGTTCGACGCCGTGCTGAAGTGGAAGGATGACCTGGACTCCAAGGTCAGCACAAACGGAGGCCTCTTTCTTTCTCACCTGTAGACTATATACATCATCCACATTTCAGTCTAAATATCTTTAATTTTCACTGCAGTGTTTCAACGTTTACTGCTTTCACGTACTGTAGGAACAAATTCAAAGTGATGTGATTATGCTGAGGAAGGATTTAACAGCTGTCAGAGGCACATGTGTGTGTTGACAGCTCTTCTGTAAAAGTAGTTTGAAAAATAGCAGCTTCAATGCCCAAAGTTCATGTAAGGTGACATCAATAGTCTGCACACAGCAGAGGTAAAAGATACTATTATATTGGAACTGCTTAAAGGATGGGTACATTATTATTATTTTTTTTAAAAAGGTTTTTTATATCATTTTGTAGCTTCACAGTGGTGTTCCTTATGTCAAATTTTGGTCAAAGTATGTATGTTTGAGCATCAAAATGCTATTTTCCCAAGCCCTTCTAAAAACTTTTTCCCACGTGACCTGACGTAGGTTGCTGCGTGATGACGCTGCTACATGTACAGAATATATACATCCTTTTAGTCAGTGTATTAACATTACATACAGTAACTTAGAGTGCGGTCGGCATGGAAGCTTAGCAATGTACAGTACTGCTGTGTGGACGTCACGTTCATCTGAAAGCCAGACAATACCACAAACAAACTAACCGATCGATGCAGCGGTAGAACAGCAACTCCTGTGTTCTCTGAAGTAAAATGACTGTTTTTGTGAATGGAGTCTGGTCTGGTATCAATATGCTCAAAAATAACTAGTTTGTGTGCTACGTGTCATCCAAACATGTAAAAAGGCAAAAGTGTTTACTTGTGTTACTCTGAAGACGGGAAGAAAATCCTGCTGTGCTGTCATACAGAGGGGCGATAATTACTCAAATGGGGAAAATGGTCTACACTTTAGCACAATCTGTCCTGGAAGGCGTGGTGTTGCGCTTGTATATTCAAAAAGTGACAGAAGTAATTGTGTGGAAAAAAAACCTTCAGAATGTAATTGTGAGTTCCAAAGTCGGAAAAGTGTTTGTGAGAGGAGAGGGTTTCAGACGCTATTTTACCATCCGAGAAACACTTCTGTTGAAGCACACTGACACCTTGAAGCCAGGGTTGGTAAAGATTTGAGAAACATTTTTTGTTATATAAGAGGAAAATGTTCCTTACATCCCGACAGCAATCAATAAATCAAATGTTCGGACAGAAAAAAAAAAAAAATCTGGTATCCAGGGCTGTCGCAGGACTGTAATGAGCCCGTCCAATCATTTCATTTGGCCTGAATGTAATGATTGGACGGCAAACCTGCCTGTCTACCTGCGCACACTCTGCCCGTGCACTCATTGCGCATCACCAGAGTCTTCCACAAGCCGCTAGCTTGACAGCTGTGAGTATTAACAATAGCTTTGTTTGTTGTTAACGTTCATTGTGATATGTTTATGTTCGTAATGATAATTTTGGGGGAGTGGCTTTGGAGGGAGGCCTGAACGGACTGACTGTCAGTGTTGTCGACTTGACGACTATCTCTCTAGATTTAGGGACTTTTGGAGCTATTGCTGCTAGTTACTTTAATTGGAAAAAAAGTTGGCAACACTGGGCTGGGTTTTTCAGCTGGATCATTTTAAAAGTCTAGTGTACTCTTGCTAGTTTCTGCCTTTAAAGTGGCTATAATCAATATGTTCATAATAACAGTTTATCGACTGTAAAAGGTGTCGTTATGTTGTTATATCCTACATACCTAAAGATCAGTGTTGGGCAGTAACGCGTTACTCAGTAATGCACGACTGTACCATTACTGCCAGTTGAACTCTGGTGAACTTTAATGCGAATATCGCCTCAGGTGCATGTGTGACCGTGCCCTGAGGGAGAGGAAGAGACAAGCCCATTTCAATATTTTGCAACCCTCAGCTGAAATTTGAATAATAAAATGGGTCTTTTAGGTGCACGGACTGTGCGTGCATCTCCATGCGCACCCTCGGTTTTGTGCAGCAGCGCAACGTGCAAAACGGCTGGGTGAAGTCAAGGAGGGTGAAAAGAGGAGATGTCACGCGTCATCAACGCGTCATATCTTTTGGGGTGCAACACATGCGCAGCAAAAACTGATTTGCACTCGGCAAAATTGAGCCACTAGGATCGCACGCCCGTAGCTCCAGTTACACTGCGCATGTGTCATAACCCAGAGCTCAAAACCGTGGCCCAGCCTCTTTCAATAGGCCTTGGGTGAAAGTGAATATAGATCAGCGAGTGTGCTGATTATTAAACACTCTCTCAGCCAGTCACATCACTGATCTAATGGTTGGAAATGAGCAAAAGTAATATAACCTAACTAATTACTTTTGATACCAAGTAATAAGTAAAGTAATATTATTACTTTTTAAAGGAGTAATAAGTAAAAAGTAACTTATTACACTTGCCCAACACTGACAAGGGTATTTTTTACAACAAATGCTCCTACAGTTAAATTTCTATAGCTGTAGTACAACCATCATCTAACCTGTCTTTCTTCTCTCCGAAGGTGACCCTGAACCATGGGAGGCCAGTTCCAGCTGTACTCTTGGCCAATAAGGCCGACCAGCTGGCTTCCCAGCAGCCCAGACTCGAGTCCTTCTGCAGGGAGAACGGCTTCGTCGGCTGGTTCGAGACCTCTGCAAAGGTACGAGAGGGGAGACACCGGATACGTGACTTATGCAGCTTTTTGAACAAGTCAAATCAGTGGAAAAGACATTTAGAGTTTGATTGAGGTGGTAGTAACATTTTCCACAAATCACTTAATATACTAGTGATTTCTATGCAAATGTAAAATGTTAGAGGGCTTTTTTGATTAACCCCCAAATGGAAAGAGTTGCTTCACTTGAGGCAAAGACTTAATTTGTGGTTAAATCACTGTGTTATACATAATTTACACAGTCAGGTTAACTACATATTTAACTAGCTAAAAAAAGCAATATTATTGCAACAGAAGCCAACTATAAAAACAAATGATTCTGAAAATTACTGTAGGGCGTTTCAGTGCAAACACTAAAAGTCAGAAAACGTTATTTACTGTGCTCTCAAGAGACAAATAGAGGAATGTCAGCAGTCTGGTGTGAATTAACCTTCTGTTTTTTCCTCCCTTTCTAATGAGTTACACACCAGGGTGCGAGTCAGCGACGGTAGCGTAGTTAGTGAACACAGAGGCTCAGCAGACAGGACAGAAACAAAAGTGTTTTCTATCATTTGGTGACATCCTGGCTCCTCATTAGTTTAGTGTGCGATGTCAGAATGAAAAAGGGAGATAGTCAATTAAGTCAAAATCAGACTTTTTTCATATGCTATATTTTTCATTCTGACAGTGAGAAGGGCTGCGTTAGACATCTGTGGACAGATGTGGCCACTAATGGAACAAGAAATAACACAATCCTAAATAAATCACACCCTTACACATTGAAGGGGTTTGGTGCTACAGCCTCAGTGCTATGGTGGCTAATATTAGCTATAGATATTGTTGTCTAACTGTAATCAGTTACAGATACTGAGAAAAAATTTAATTAAATTACAGTTACTAATCCAAATGTTGGTGATTACAAAGGGGTTACATCCAAATATATTCTTTCTGGTAAAAAGCTTATGTAGAATATAACATTCATTCTGTTGCTCTGTTCTAATCTTAATTCAAGGACCGACATTGCCGCGCATAGAGCCATGCCACTGTGGCTGTGTGTGGAGTGGCAACATGATTTCTTCACTCTTCTTTTATTCCTCTCCCATCAGGAAAATGCCAACATCGAGGAGGCGGCGCGCTGCTTGGTGGAGCACATCCTGAACAACGAGGAGAGCCCGGTGGCAGAGCGAGACCCCAGCTCCATCGTCCTGTCTGGATACACCAACACCACCAAGGATCCTTTCAACTGCTCGTCATGTATGAAATGGTGACTCCGGACCAATCACAGACAACCAGGAAGTGAACAGCTGTGAGGCCACAGCCACAGAGATAAGTTTGGCTCAGGGACTGTTTGTAAAAGAAATTGCTTCATGCCATAGTGATTAATGAAGAAAAAATGGAAAACAGGTAGAGAGCTTTGTACCAGTATTCATGGGCTGTGTTCACACTGCAGGCCAACAGGATATCTGGAGCACAAAAGATTGAGCTCTGATGAAATTAGATCCTTTAGAAAGCCTTAAGTTTTGTAAAAAAAAAAAAAAAAATCTTAAATTGTTAAACGTTTAATGTGTCAGACTTTTTCTTTTACGATTTATATTTCACAAACTATGGAAAAAAGATTGTTTCATCTTTTTTTGCCACTGAAATTGTACATGTACAGTATTATTTTTTCTCTTTGAGGTATTAAAAGATATTTAAAGTAGTTACATTTGCACATGAAAAGTGCACAATTTCTGTTACACTCTATGATGTAACCCATATACAGTATATTATCAATATGTACACTTTTTGTACCTATGCTTCTCTTCTTCTCTCAAGCTAGCTGTCTCATATCATTACAACCCTAAGTGTTATTGATCTACTCATCTTAAAGGAAACGTGTGTAGGATTTAGTGGCATCTAGTGGTGTGGTTGCAGATTGCAACCAACTGAAAACCCCTCCGCTCACTTCTCCCTTTCCAAGCATGTCAGAGAACTACGGTGGCCTTCAGGTAACATAAAAACGTGAAAGGCTCTCTCTATAGCCAGTGTTTGGTTTGTCCGTTCTGGGCTACTGTAGAAACATGGCGGAGCAACATGGTGGACTCTGTGAAGAGGACCTGCTCCCTATGTAGATATGAAGGGCTCATTCTAAGCTAACGAAAACACAACAATTCTTAGTTTCAGGTGATTATACGCTAATGAAAACATAATATTGAATATTCCATTTCTGCTAATAGATCCCCCTAAATGCTACACACTGGCCCTTTAAGCTCAACAAGAAAGTGAATAAGGGTATTTCCGAAAATGCCAAATTATTCCTTTGAGATTTTGTTTTGGTCCAACTCATTTTTAATATAATCATGCATCGTCTGGTGGTCAGTTAGTAAGCTAATGATTGAAATCATCAAACCTCTGTACAAAAAAAGATAACATGTGATGACTTATTTTATGCCCACGACCTTCAGAATCACGTTGTCATGATCAAATCAAATCATTTGAATCGTGTGTTCTTTGGAAACTAGGTTTAACTGGTTCCACTGGGTTTAAACTGAGCAGGAAATGAGCAAATGTAAACCGTCTAATGACTTGACTACGGTTAGAGGGAAACTTACAGTTAACCAACCTCCTCTCTGTCATTACAAAGGCCGTACTATCCATCTGCTGAAGATCCCAGCCTTATTTCTCTACTAATCTGACGTAAAATTAATCCCTTTATGTAACACTAATACAGAGGATGCATCCCGTGTATTCATAACTGGCCTGCTAATAAGTAAAGACATTTTCTTTCACACTGGATCACGAACTGATGGGCTGGAAAATCTGCTCTCTCATGCTACCGAGAAAAACACACAAGAATCCTTTACAGTCAGAAATAAACATAAATGTTGCGGAGGTAATGGAGGAGAGTCAGTTCAGCAGATATATAGCCATTAAACGGACCATTCAAGTGGTTAATAAAACCTATTCTTTAAATAGGAATAGCGGTGGTTTACAACGTCTGGGATTCTTCCAGTACTACTCTGTCTTTTCATGATTATATACAGTAGCATCTCCTTCAAGCTGAGCACTCATTTCTATTTCCAGATGTGCGGTTTCGGTCTATAATGGTTTAAATTTCATCCTCAAAGTGAATATTCTCTCTAGATATAAATAACTCTCTGTCAAACAGTTGGCTCTATTGTTGGTACGAGGCGCTTTCTTCAACCCTAATAATCAATTTCTTGCCGGTCAAAAACACTGTATGTGCTGCTCTTTTCAGCGCAGTGACGACTGAACAGCCGCCTTTGTTGAGTCCGCCTCGAGTGTTATTCGCAATTTCCATGTTTTCAAATTAGGCATCAGCTTTATTTTACTTCACTCCCTTTGATGTGTAATAGCCTGTCCTTGTAATGCAACGCATGTGTAACTGCATTCGCTGTGGATCAGACTACATGCAATAAAAATATGTATTTGTGGTGCTGTATACTGCGCAGTATGTTTTTAGGATATTTGCATGTGTCACGTCCTCTCAGCTCAAGTCGACATGTTTCAGACTCAAAATGTGGAAATCAGCCTCGTCGTTGACATGATTCACAAAGAGAGCAAATAGAGCTGAAACAATGAGCTGATTCGTGGACAGCTCCGGCTTCTCACTTGCTGCTTTTTCTCTGTTTTATATAATTGTAAACTGAATATCTTTGGATTTTGGGTTGCCCCAGTTTGTGCCTCTTGTGTATTAGCGTACACTTGAGTCACAGCAACCATCAGTTTCTCTCAAACATAATTAACCGGCTAGAAGAGTCTTTTGAGGACTCTGACAATACCGTCAGAGCAGCGGTAAGTGTCAGTGTCACCCAGAGGGTTTCATGTGGTTAATTATCTCTCAGAGAAACCGTTACGGTTACCTCTGTGACCCGAATGTATGCTAATACATGAGACGTTTAAACTGGGGCTAGGTGTGGAACTCTTGGTCAGATGAAACACGACATTTGAGGATGTCACCCTGGACTTCAGGTAACTATAATGGGAATGTTTCAGTATTGCGTTGAAAACCACTGGACTAAACAATGAATAGACTGAACTAAATAATCAGTAGATTAAAGCAGCAGTAGGCGAGATTGGAGCAAATATGATTAAAAAAGTTATTTCTATAAAACAGTCACTATATCCTGACAGTAGTACATGAAACAGGTAGCCTGAAAAAAAATCATGTTCCTCTGTGTCCTACGGTGCTCCTAACAACATCTGCAAGATTTCACAGACCGGAGGAGAACAAGCAGTAAGAGCTGATCTGAGGTCTGCTGTCCATCTGCTGTCTATGAGAGCCGGCTGTCACCAAACGGTCAAACTAGGCAGCGCTGATCAAATATTAATCAATATTATGTTACGTTAATACCTATTGTTTTACTTTTGTACGGTACTTTTTAGGCGGACGTTTTACTGGCATCCAGTAGTCGCTTTCAGTCCAAAATGGCAGAAGTGTAGCTTTGTTGCTGGATGCTGATGTTGCAATGGAACGTACAATTGACTTTCACTTCTTGGCAATATACGTTCTTTGGTATTACCTTTGGTATGATCTACAGTAGACGGTTGGCACACCCACAGTTTGGAGAAACAGACCGGAGTACCGACAAGGGAGCAAAGCAATACATTGTTGTGGACGGGGCCGGCAGCAAAACGTATATTTAAACCACCTAAAAGAAAGGCTCACCTAAAATAATCGATATCTGTTTAAGTATATGTTATATTTAGAATATTTTCACTGCTTTATCTGGCCGTCAGACAGCCCTTTCCTACGGGGAACTGAACTGAAAGTTAAACTTAGCTATGCTCTCTTCAAAACAGAATAGCCTAAATAAGTTTCACTTTCAGTTCCCTTCTGGAAAATGTTCTAAATATAGCATACACTTTAACTGATATTGATTTTTTTTTAGGTGGGCCTTTCTTTTAGGTGGCTAAAATCCATTTTGCTGCTGGCTCCGTCCACAGCAGTACATTACTTTGCTTCTGTGCGGTAACTTCTGTCTGCTTCTCCAAACTGGGGGCGTACCGACCATCATCTACGGTAGGTAATACACTGACTATCTGACTATGGACAAGTACCTCATACAACCCCACTTCAAAACTTTCTCTTTAACTATTTGATCCAGAAATAATCCCTGTGATATGTAGTTCCTATAGAAATTCTTTAGATGTTGGTCTTTAAAATAAAGCAGGAAAAAAAAATCACTTAATGCTCCCAGATGGTATTTAATCAGCCATGAAATGTCATTTAGACACATACTGGGAATGTTGTTGGAACTAAATGAATCAAACTGGAACATTTCCAGGAAATCCTTTTAAGGCTACAAGAAATGTCACCAAATGGAGACCTTCACATGTTTGCTGGGATTTTATCATGGTACCATAATAAAACACCATAAACTATCACTGAACTGTGGGGTCACACTGATATTATATAAAAAAAACAACACAGGATTGCTACTGTAATGTCATAAAAATCATTATATAATAGTAGGGCTGTCAAATTTAGTAGACCGTTTAAAAATAAAACAAATAGTTTGACCGTTTGGTCGGAGTTTGCGAGTGATTGACAGCCGGCTCTGATAGACAGCAGACCTCAGATCAGCTCTTACTGCTTGTTTTCCTCCGGTCTGTGAAATCTTGCAGATGCCGTTAGGAGCACCGGAGGATACAGAGGAACATGATTTTTTTTCAGGTTACCTGTTTCATGTACTACTGTCATGACATAGCGACCGTTTTATAAAAATAACTTTTTTTTAAATCATATTTTCTCCAATCTCGCCTACTTCAGCTTTAAATACTTGACAAATCTCCCTTTAAGGTACATTTTTAACAGATACAAAATGTGCAATTAATCACGATTAAATATTTTAAACGATTGACAGTTCCAGAATATATACTTTTGTATTTGAAAAAGCCTAAACAATTACCTAAATCAGCTGGGCACTGTTATTTTTTTTGGAAAACGTTCTTCAAACAGGAGAAAATAGTGAATTTGTTGGGGACTATCTTACGCTGCAGATTTAGGGCTCTATAGTGAGTATTTAGAGCTAAACTGTACTTGACACAAAATAAACTACAGTGCCTATTTTGATCATATTATTGAAGGAACAAGTATTAAATACTTGACAAATCTCCCTTTAAGGTACAATTAATGCGATTATATATTTTAGTATTTTAGTAGTTACTGATGGCGAACATGCACTTTTCCCTCATTTTGAACAATATTTGTCATTGTTTTGTTCTGTTAATTGATTTCCAATAAAAACAGTCTACAACAGGGTCACCACACACACATCTCCAGTCATCATAAGACCTGAAGCATCACACAAATGAACCCTCTTGTGCTGATGTTATCGTGGATTTTCCTTCCTGTATGTGTCTACATTTCATTGGATGGCAGGTAATCAGAGAGAGAAACTGTGGAGCCCCTCCACATGCACCGAGGTGACAGCTGAAACCTGCAAAACCCGGGACAGCCATCATCCTTCTGCTTTAAGATGCCCTCCCCCGGACCAGGAACAGTATGGCCCAATCGCCCTCTTTTCCCAGTCACCTGATTCATGTACTGCCATTTTACGCACACAAGTTTGACTGACAAAAAAAAGAAAAAAAAGAAAAAAAATCAGGAATTGGCCTATCGGCAACCTCAACACAGAAATACACCCTTTTGTAAGAAGATTAAATAAAAAAAAAAAACCAAAGCATCCAAGGTTATAGATGCAGCCAGCGCGGGTTGCTGCTGCTGTGTGGATCAGAGAGAGAGAGGTGTTCTGTGCGCACATCCAGAGGAGAAACCAGGGCGAAGAAGAAGAGGAGAGAAAAAGGACAATGCTGTTTTATATCGCCTTTGAAATGCTTCATTAGGAGGAGGGATGCCGCATAGACTTTGACAATAATCACCGGTAGTGTCAGGGATACATTATATATTGATGCTTTTATTCTAAGGATTTTATTCTAAGGATTTTATTCTAAGGATTTTATTCAAGGCTCTGATTTCTGAATATCATCATCTCCTGGATGTGAGCGTGTTATGTTTTATTTGTAAACCGCATGAATTCTCCCACCGGATCCTCGTCGGTGTACTCTGCTGCTGCTGCTGTCCTCCTCCTCTTCCTCCTCTTCCTCCTCCTCCTCCTCCTCCTCCTGCTCCTCAGACGGCCGATTCTCGCAGAGGGCACTACCCTCCTCCCTGCCTCTAAAGACATTTTGATCGTCCTCCCCGGTTCCCCCCACCCGGACTCCTCGACCATCACTCCTCCTGCCTCCTCTTCCTCTTCCTCCACCACCACCACCACCACCTCCTCTTCTTCAGTACCATGTCGGGACAGTCTTTGACGGACCGGATCGCCGCCGCGCAGCACAGCATGACCGGCTCTGCCATCAGCAAAGCCGTCTGCAAGGCCACGACGCATGAAGTCAGCGGACCCAAGAAGAAACACCTTGACTGTAGGTTAAAAGCATGCCATCACTTGCTTTTTACTGTATATATATAGATATAGCACACTGCAAGCTATACCAGCATCTTTTCCTCTCACAAAGGATAGCTTGTATAAACAGCATCTGTTATGCTCCCCCTCCTCCTCCTCCTCTTCTTCTTCTTCTCTCTTTCATCCGGCCCTGGTTTATGTTTGCAGCCTCTTTAATTAGACATTCCCTTAGATTTAAAATGGGATTTTTACGCAGCAAAAGCAAAACGCATCTGGCTATTAATGGTTGGATGTCAGTCAAGGGAAATAGGCCACTCTGGTAATCATATTGCATGCTTTTTACAGTGTAGGCATATCCATTATTAACAGCACTACACATCCTCTCTCTCTCTCTTTCTGGAGAGCACAAAATGTGCCTTATTTCTGCAGCATCACCTACATTTTCCTCCTATAATCTCAGATTCAAGTTCACTGTCATGTCCTCTGGTGCATTATTGTCATTAATGGATGTGCTGTCAGTGTGCTGGAGAGTCTGTGTGTGTGTGTGTGTGTGTGTGTGTGTGTGTGTACTGTGTGTGCTACAGTGGGGTGTTACAATGAGGCGTTTTAAGCAGACAGATTCTTTATCTCCACATTGCTGCTAATTAGCCTTGTGTGCAAACTGCAGCAATTACAGAGGGAGAAGGAGGATTCCTCGCATGTAGATTCCACCGGTGATTATTAGGTTAGGTGGCTTTTCTGCCTCACTATAATTACTTGACATGATCGATGGAGAGCACGGGTAATCAATGGTGCTGCCAGTCAAGTCTCTACATGGCAGTCGGTCCGACGGCTACACACAGACAGACAGACAGACGAATAAGCAAGATGGCTAATCAAGTCCGTCTGGGAGAAACAACAAGGCAGGTAGCCAAACAGCCCTGAGAGTCAGTCATCCAGCGATACGCACCCGGGCCAGTCAGCCGGCAAGTTTGGCACCGGATTACTCGGTCGTGTCCACAGCAGAGGTGACACTGGGAGTTCTGGGCTCCCCTCACAAGATGTGCCACCGGGCGCCTCAACACAATACATCTAAATTGGAGCTGTATCACTCTGCCCTACTAAAAAAAAAAAAGGCCATTAAAAGCAGAGAAACACCCAGTGGGGGTTTCTGGAAAGGTTCAGAAATGCACTTGTGATGAAAAAGCCCTTTTGTAACTCACAACATCGAGTAATTACGGCTGCTTTGATTTCATACAGATCTTATCTCGATGGTAACCACCACTAAAAGCTAATTATTCAGGTTTTTCGGTGACTGCTGTAGCTATTTGTGAGGGTTTACATTTTAGCTGGTACAGATGGAAACTAGAAGATTTATAAAAGGTAGGTACAATTTCAATTTGTAGAGAAAATCAAGTCAGGAATGCACCGATGTGACTTTTTCAGTCCTGATACCTGGGCTCTGGGTATCGGCCGATACCGAGTACCGATCAGATACCAATGTTTAATCAATAAGCTGTAGGCCTCACTGGGTGGAAGTGACTGGGATCATTCTTTTATGTGTAAAGCAACATCAGGCTTGCCGTAAACATTGCTTGTAAAACAAAATATAACATATTAGGGCTGTCAATCGATTAAAATATTTAAATCGCAATTAATCGCATGGCTGTCCATGATTAATTGTGATTATTGAAAATGAATCGCACATTTTTTATCTGTTCAAAATGTACTTTAAAAGGGAGATTGGTCAAGTATTTAATACTCTTATCAACATGGGAGTGGGCAAATATGCTTGTTTTATGCAATTGTATGTATATATTTATTATTAGAAATCAATTAACTACACAAAACAATGACAAATATGGTCCAGAAACCCTCACAGGTACTGCATTTAGCATTGAAAAATGTGTGTTAGTGTGCTGACTTGACCAAAACTGTATGTGATTATCATAAAGTGGGCATGTCTGTAAAGGGGAGACTCGTGGGTACCCATAGAACCCATTTTCATTCCCATATCTTAAGGTCAGAGGTCAAGGAACCCCTTTGAAAATGGTCATGCCAGTTTTTCCTCGCCAAAATTTAGCACAAGTTTGGAGCGTTATTTATCTTATTTCGCAACGAGATAATATGACATGGTTGATACCAATGGATTCCTTAGTTTTTTCTAGTTTCATAAGATACCAGTATCTTCTCTCTAGCTTAAAAACTGAGCCCGCTACAAACCTCAGAAAGATCGATTGCGTTAATGCGTTAAAGAAATTAGTGGTGTTAAAAGGAATTTGCATTTACCCGTTAACCATGTTAACTTTGACAGCCCTAAAATAAATACGTAGATATAAATTGACTGAAATGCTATTTATTATTAAAATAATCAACATATCCCCATACAACGGATCATCCAGGGTCAATTTCCACTCCAGTCTTTTCAAAATAAACTACCGTCTTCACAAGAAACAACTTGGTTAGGTTTAGGCAACAAACCCACTTAGTTAATTTGGGAAATGATCGTGGTTAAGGTACGCCACACCGGAAGTGGCGTAACTGAAGTACGGAAGTTCCGTGACAAAAAACAAAAACTCCATGTATATAGTATATAAACATAGAATTGAATTGGATAGATCGGCTCTATTATCACCGATACCCGATCCAGTTATCGGAGTCAGTATCGGCCCGGTATCGCTATCGGTGCTTTCCTAGTCCAAATAAAGTTTTATTATAAGTGCTGAAGAAAATAATCTGTTAAAGGGCATCAAGTGATTGGCACCATTATTGGTGTATTATTGTGCTTCCTGCCGAAGCCACAGTTTTATAAGAACACGGCAGCCCTGCAGTTATTAAAATGGTAGAAGGTCGTCCACCTTCAGCACCCGCCACGAGTCGGAGTCTCTCGGAAACTAGTAAATGTCACTTAACTCAAGGGTGAGAGCAGACGTCCTTAAAATAGAACGGGAGCATTTACATGACAAATTTTCATCTGTCAAATGGATTATAAAAAAGGTTTATGCCGACGCTCTCAAGGACAATGAAGTTTCCCTCAGAGTAGGTCAGTTCATCATGGTGGAGGTGGTTACATGAGGCATTTCCGGCTCTTCTATTCTGATCATTAGTGGAATAAAAAGCACCACGACCAAAGCACAAACTAAAGACCTGCATGGCGCAATTCACCCCCCTGGAAGCCTGAATTGAATTTTTAGCTGAATGAATGTTTTGTACTTGAGCCATTCAGATGCAGCTGTTCTAATAGACACAGCTAGCGTTCACAATACAACACTATTTCCTGCTAGAGGGGCCCCTCTTCTCCATCCAGGACATGATATAGCATACGACTCTCTGGCATTTTATTGAGTGTAGAAGACGCTGCACCTTTAAGGTTAAGGGAAAGACGCAGGAAGTGATCAGGAGGTCAGTGGATCTACAGTAATCCCTTGACTGGCTCAGAGGACCACGGTGGGGGAGTGAATAAAGAATGCAAAGATAAGGCAATGAACTCAACTGAAGGAGCTTGTGATGAGTCAGCTGTACGAGACTGTGGGTCGATCTCAGGTCTGAGGGTATCTGGTGGGACCCACAACTCATCCAGACCACCACTGGATCCATCTTTTCTTATTCAACTGGCCTGGTTAAACAGGATCATAAAAAGTGGCACACACTAGGCCTGTGCAAAAATCATAATCACAATTATTTTGGTCAATTTTGAGATCACGATTATTTAACACGCCCCTCGGCATCGGAAACCGGCGCACGGAGACACCGTTCAGCAACAGCATGTGACGAACCGGCCATTCAACTAACTCCAATGTAAATCCACTAGCAGCGATATTCGACGGTCAGAGCAAGTGACGTAGTATTAATGACACGAGAATCCGCTAAAGGCGGGTGGGAGGGGAGATGGATGGGTCAAACAAAAACAAGACTTTTAATCAGGAGACCGGTGTTTGCGTCCCGTGTGAAACTAAAAGTAACGTTGACTTATTTTATCTCGTCGGCCGTTTAGTATGGTCAATTACGTGAGTCGCTAGTCAGTGAAGTTAACGTCAAACACTACTGTTTCCTAAGTGGTGTTGCCTAAACCTAACTTTCTGTGAAAACGGAAGTTTATTTTTGAAAGGACACTTTGCATGTACTGAACGTATATTGACATGCCGTCTCTGGCCGGTCCAAAATTAACGCAAGAGGGGTACCTCGTGCGTCGGTCTCCAATGTGGGTAACAGAAAAGGCTTAAAAGGAATAACATACAACGAAACATGTTAAAATCATATCCACATGAGCGAACTTAGGCTACGTTTAGAACGGAAAAAAAGATTAAGTAAACTTTGATAAACACGGAAGACGTTTCAATTACCTATAAAATACACTCAACTTGTTATGGATCCCTCCTGGCCAGACAACAGTGAAAAGAAAAGATGAATCGCTGTGCCATTTCTCCAAATGTAACGCATGATAAATCAAATGTAATGCTGGCCATTGAAGCTACTCAGAGTGCCTATTTTTTTATAGTGTCATGACCTTGACAGACTGGTTGGTGACATAAACGGCCAATGTTGACTATTTACTACCTCATAGCAAATGATGAGCATGACAGACGGAGTAATGGGATTTCACTTATAGGCAATATTCTGCATGACGGAGATAGCAGAGAGCGGCGATAGAAACCAGATTCATCACACAGAGAATAGTAATCAGGCTCAAAATGACCTTCTGCCCTGGAAGCACAGTGTTATTCAGTGTATGATTTATTTGGTTGTGTGTCACGGCTGTAATAGTAATGTACTGTAGATGTTTGCCAAAGCAACAAAACGTGTTGAGAATAATCACGAGCCTTTTTAGCTCCTTGGTGGCCACATTTCAGCCAAATTAAGTGACACGGAGAAGACGTTGAAATGACGACAGAAGAAGAAACATACAATAGACAGCGTGGCTTTGACTCACAGGCAGTCTGGCGGAATGGAAATGTTCATACAAAGCATGAATGGATACTCCCACACACTTACTCCCACATCTATGTGTCGGTATAATGACCCTAACTTAAAATGCAATTTCAGCTCCTAAAAATGACTCACTTTATCTAAAGCCAAGGTCCTAAAACATCTTTAATAAAGTTTTTATTACATTTTGAAAGTCCCTCCAGTCACACATACTCTTAAGAGTTTTATATTTTATCCTAACTAGCATTACAAATGCCTTGAATTTAACTTGACGACACTGTTGTCACCTTTTTCTTTGTATTAATGTTTGCACACCGTCATCCCTAAATCTTATTTCTAATTGTGTTATTGACGTACATTATTTCCTATGGACTGTATGTTATCAATAATTCCAGCTGGCAGTCAATATTTCATCACATCCCTCTGGCTATTTACACTGTCACACGTCGATGATTAAATCCTAACTAATGTATTATCACCCACAGGAATACATGCAGGTGAACGCAGCACGGAAATATTTGACTGAAGAAGCTCTATTACTTAATGTAATTGGATTTAAGTAGAAGCACAAGTGCTTTGTTATTACTCTGTGATAAGTAAAATAATATCTTTAAACGAGCTATGCTAGCGGCTCTGTGAGGCTGTCCTTGGCCACAGTGGTGCTTGCTGCTAAATGCTATCATTGACGTGAAGACAGATAGCTAACAGTGTACAAAGACCAGAGTGGTTTTTCACCATACACTTCATTTCTTGTGTCTAATTACCTGAACTGTCGAAACAACAAAAAAAAACATGTTGCATAAATACAGTCCTACAGCACAATTAAAGGTAGCAATTTTTACAGTGGCAGTATGTAGTATTTCCGTACAAGAATTCATATTAGGGCTGCGACTAACGATTATTTTCATTGTCGATTAGTTGTTTGCTCTATAAAATGTCAGAAAATGGTGAAAAAAAATGTCCATCAGTGTTTCCCAAAGCCCAAGATGATGTCCTCAAATGTCTTGTTTTTTCCACAACTCAAAGATATACAGCTTACTGTCATAGAGGAGTAAAGAAACCAGAACATATTCACATTTAAGAAGCTGGAATCAGAAAATTTGGACTTATTTTTCTTAAAAAATTACTCAAACCGATTAATTGATTATCAAAATAATTGGCGATTAATTTAATAGTTGACAGCTAATCGTTGCAGCTCTAATATATAATTATTTCCAACGTAATAAACAATATTGCATGTTGGTGAGCATTTAAACTTATTTAAAATATTGTAGTCGACATGTTGAGCAAGCCAATTTGCACACCCCGTTAGCTCCTAGTTTGCTTAAGCATTCAACAATTTCTCCATAAAAACAACTAAAACCAGCATAAATTCCCTGCAATTAACTTTATACTTGTGAAGGGCTGCAACTAACGATTATTTTCATTATCGATTAATATGGCGATTATTTTCTAGATTTATCGATTAGCTGTTTGGTCTATAAAATGTCAGTAAATAGTGAAAAATGTCCATCCCAGTTTCTCAAAATTCCAAGGTGATGTCTTTAAATGTCTTGTTTTGTCAGTCCAAAACCCAAAGATATTCAGTTTAATTTAAAAACAGAGAAAAGCAGCCATATTTGAGAGGCTGAAAACAGCATTTTCAGACTTAAAGGATGAATCGATTATCAAAATAGTTGATTATATTCTGTTGATCGACTTATCGATTAGTCGACTAATCGCTGCAGCTCTATACTTGAGTTACAGACAAATTATAAGTGTAAGTACTGTATTGTATGCTTGTTACAGGTACCATGCAGCCAAAATAGACAAGGAGGTGAAAAATTACCCTAAATGAGACCAAAACTCAGTTTTTTAGCAGGTATAATGTTTACCATGATTCACCTTCTTACTTTAGCGTGTTAACATTTGTGAACTACACATAAGGTACAGCTGAGGCTGATGAGAAGTCATCAGTTTTACAACTATTTGTTCATAAACCAACAAGTTAAGTAGACAAGTTAAACTGACGATGGCACTCAATGAAAAGTTACAGTACGTTAAAAGTAAATGAATGCTAAGAGAAACATGAACGTCTGCACCAAATTTCATGGCGATGCATCCAATAGTTGTTGAGATATTTCAGTCTGGACCAAAGCGGCGGACCGACATTGCCATCCACACAGCAGCGCCGCTAGCGTGCAGCTAAAAAGCGTGCAGCAGTTCCACCTTCTACTGGTGTATTCGTTCACTTTTTGACAGAAAACATTAATTAGCTGAAATCAATAGGGTCCCCATTAATTATTGAGCCAGGAAGGAAATTCACAAACAAACCATTAACAATGTGTAAAGCATGACTGAACGCTACCATTATCATGTACTGTTCTGATATTAATGCCCTGAGATTTAATTAAGAGAAGGGGGAAAAACAAAAAAATACTTATTTATTTCAAGAGGTCATTCCAGGTTACTTCAGTACAGTCAGGTACAAGTCATCTTTTTTGATGTTAGCATTGCTGAATATGGATATTTACTCAAAACGTGTTTGCTTGGGAATCATTTTATGGGTTTATATATTGTTTTTAAAGCGTTTCACTTTCAGATATTGGAAGTACACAGACCTCTATATTCCAGTCATGGCAGGCAAAGTTGGACGTGTCGATGAAGACTATAATCAATATTGTTAAGAGTTATTATCGGCTGCATGTGCTGTTGCCGCTGAGCTTGTCACGCTCCTAAATAATATAAAATAAAGATGAACAGGATTGAAGCATTAGCTGCGGTGAACTGCCGGTGCTACGGGTGCCTTTGACGCGCATCAAACACTTAACCGTGGTATCAACTGGGACTCTTTGGTATCCGGCGTTTCAGTGGGTGCAGTGAAACATCACAGAGCTTTCAAATAAACCCTGATAACCTCTGATCCGTGTGGAAGAAACAGACCAAGGATTTGCCTCTGAAGCCGAACCTTGCTGGAAGTTTTCTCACAGTAACTCAGCACGCAAATTTCTCTCTCTCAGGCTGCCTTTGAATACAAGTTCACTTCGTCTCACTCCCCCAGTGGTTGCACTCACTGAATGTACCTTTTTTAATTCCCTATATGTCATTATATATGTGGATCTGCTGTTCTTTACCATGTTGTGCTCTGTGGTCAAATTCAAGTAAAAGTTCTCATCTTGATTTTTTTCATTTCATCTGCTCATATTTGTGATTCATTCCTTCTGTTATTTTATCACTTTGTTCCTTCACTAAATGAGATATTTTGTTTACACTAACATTAGTTTAGATTAGGGCTTGGCAATATATTAATATTAAATCGATATTATGATATGAGATTATTGTCTTAGATTTTGGATATCATAATATGGCATAAGTGTTGTCTTTTCCTGGTTTTAAAGGCTGCATTACAGTAAAGTGTTGTCATTTTCTGGACTTACCAGACTGTTCTAGCTGTTCTATTATTTGCCTTTACCCACTTAGTAATTATATTCACATTACTGATGATTTATAAAAAATCTGTGTAAATATTTTGTGAAAGCACAAAGAGTCAACCCTATAATATCGTCGCAATATCAAGGTATTTGGTAAAACAAATATTTGATTTTCTATCACCCAGCCCTAGTTTAGATCCTGTTCCTGGCTGGGTTTTAAATAATCTGCACAAGCTCAAGTTTTTACATTACTACAGAGAACACTGTGGCATTTTCAGAGCAAAAATATTGAGATAAATTTAATTGGTTTATCCAGGAAAAGATCTTAAACTTGCCGATAAATGTAAATGAACAGATTAGCTCTACAGTAAGTGCACAATACAGTCCATTTATAAGTTTAAGTTTAGAGAAAAAATAATCTTTGTCATTGAAGATATTAACCTTTTCTTTGCAGTAATCCAACAGAATCACAGCTGAATAAGCTTTGCAGAATAAGCAGTATTCAGGGCACATAAGAATAAGCATGTTTCTGCTATTTAAAGCTTTAACTAGGGAGTGAAATCCTTTGAGATTAAACAGAGGCCGAACATACTTCACATTTTTGCATCTTTAGCCAGAGAAATCCTTGAAGAATTTTAGGCATTGTTCCACCAATCTGTCCTCGTTGTACGTTTTAGTGTTCACTGCTGAATTTTGAATGACCTATTATACAGTATTCGGGACATATCGTTGTAAATATCTAACTTCTATCTTTTGCTGTTAAAATGTATCCTGTTCCTGGGTTATCTTGGCAGCTCTTCATTTAAAAAATGCACGCTCTCAGCCTGCCATTTTGTCGGACCTTTTAAATCCGACACCGAGCTATTTTCCTTTTGAAACGTGTTCCACATTTACTTTGAACAGAAAATTAACACTCTGGATGCGCGTCTCAGTGGGTAAACATTGGACTGAACTCAGTTTTATTCCATTACTGTTAACAAAGATGCTCTGGAAGAAGACTCAGATTCATTATTCATTTTTTTTTTTTAGTATGCATCCCTTGTTGAGGTTGAATTGACCTTGTGTAATGTCACTTTCCATCTTCGGAGTTGTTATTTTATTGGCATTTTGGTGAAGTACGAAGCACAGTTGAACTGCAGCCACAAAATGGATTTTGTGATACAGATGCCCTGGTTCTGATTCATCCGCCTATACAGTCTCTATCATTAAATAATCATTTGTTCATTGATTTGTGTGCTGATATTGAGTGAGGCAAAATTAATGCAGCAGTCAATAAGACTGCATTCATCGCGGTTGTTCACTCATTCCATCGATTCTTAATAACTCAACCTGAGAGCTCTCTAAGGTTATAAATTATGATATTGGCATGTGGCTGGTGCTTTTATTCACAGTGACTTACACAGTAAGTGAACAGGCAGGGTTTGAGTTTAAAGGGATAGTTCAGATGTTTTGAAGTGGGGTTGTATGAGGTACTTGTCATAGTCAGTGTATTACCTACAGTAGATGGCGGTCGGAAACTGACTGTATAGCTGTCTGACAGCAGCGTAAACTGGCAAAAATATGATTGGTATTGATTATTTTAGGTGAGCCTTTCTTTTGCTGCTGCCTGTCCACAGCAGTACATTGCTTTGCTTCTGTGCGGTAACTCCTGTCTGTTTCTCCAAACGGTCATCTACTGTAGGTAATACACTGACTAAGGATAAGTACATCATACAACCCCACTTCAAAACACCCAATCTATCCCTTTAAGGACACATGAATGTAATTCATAATAATCTCTAACCTCTTGACCACATGCTTGTTTCTATAATCTTTGTTATAATCTTTAATAATTATTGGTTTACTCTTTTGTCTATATATCCACATTCTTTCATGTTATTTTTTTGTGTCCTCCAGACCTGATCCACTGCACCAATGAGCTGAACGTCAGCATCCCCCACCTGGCAGACACACTGCTGGAGCGCACAGCCAGCAACAGCTGGATAGTGGTTTTCAAAGCGCTCATCACCACACACCACCTCATGATGTACGGCAACGAGGTGAGCTGAGCACGCCGACGCGTGGGAGCCCAGAGAGGGCAAAGATGATTCTTTTTCAAATTCTCAAAATGACAAGAAAGTAGTGTGTCATCTTGACATAACAAGCTTTGATTTAATAAGATCAAAGATGTATTATGTGGCCACAGAACAAGCTCTAAAAAAAAATATTCTCATAGCAGTGATTTCTTTAAATGTATTCATGAATATTGCTCTCACAAACCTGGGTGTTAACTTGATTTATTTCAGACACACAATCGTGATCAGGTGGCTACCTCCAGGTCTGAAAAGTGAAGTCAAAGCGGAAGTGTCTTAAACTTGTATTCTTTCTAATAGCCAGCAGGGGGCGACTCCTCTGGTTGCAAAAAGAAGTCTAATTGTATAGAAGATGAGCCTACTCATGACAGCCATAAATCAGTAAGTTTGAATGGTCAACTACAATAACCATCTATGCCCGGATTGCTTCGTCCAGATACTTGTAAGAGTGGTAAGATGTAAAATATCAGCTTCAGGACGAGCACACTAGATTAGCACTGAAATGATTTGTCAATTTTCCATTAGTCAATGGACAGAAAACCAATCAACAACAGATTAGGTAATCTATTAATTGTCGGGAAAACAATTTACAGATTTATCGCTAATGTAATGTTAGTTGCAGGCCCACACAAGATGAGAAACTATTAATGAAGAATCAGTGCACACAGGAGTCAATGAAAGGATGAAACAAAGACATTTCCTGTGCAATCTAAAGCTCTCTGCGCCGCCGCCGCCCCCACACACACACAAACATGAGAAACAGACTGATTGCCAATCGGCTAGCCCGAGTCATTGATCTGTCCAGAGACTGACATTTTGCTCACCAGGTTGTAGCAATTTCGCTCCAACTCTTGCAGCGAGTTTCTTTGAAGCGGTATCTTCCACGTGTCCTACAAGGACTGATGATGTACCCCGCTGACATTTCAACAGCCAGTGTGACAAATCACTTCACTCCGCTTGCTCACACTACAGGAGCAACAACCAAAACATCAAACATGTTAAACAATGAGCGTCTCCGACTACAGAGAGTGATTACAGCGGGTACACTGACCCTCTCAAAAGTATTCAAACAAGAACGTTTTTTTTTTACACGAATAGTGACATGATGTTTTGAATTTACCTAACCAGAAAAACTGTGAGGGTTAAAGCCTGATGAATTTGGGTCATGTCTAGAAGCTAACCCGCGAGTTGGGGAAGGTCTCGCGAGATGGTTAAGGCATTAACCTCAAATAGTTAAGGTTAGGCATTAACCTCGGACAATTAAGGTTAGGCATTGACCTCGGATAGTTAAGGTTAGGCATTGACCTTGAATAGTTACAGTTAGGCATTGACCTTGAATAGTTACAGTTAGGCATTGACCTTGAATAGTTAAGGTTAGGCATTGGCCTTGAATAGTTAAGGTTAGGCATTGACCTTGAATAGTTAAGGTTAGGCATTGGCCTTGAATAGTTAAGGTTAGGCATTGGCCTTGAATAGTTAAGGTTAGGCATTGATCTTGAATAGTTAAGGTTAGGTAATCGGGCAGCAAGTCTTGTGAGAGTTTTTGCAGATTTCAGATTAGATTTCACAATTTGCTGGTTACCTTCTAGACACGACCCTGAATTGGAACCTTTACTTCCTCAATGTAATGTATTTCCTCTTAAAACAGGATGCTGGAATGGGATCATTGTCAAATTTAACACTGACCTTTAAAAACAAGGGAAGCTACAGTTTTGGGGGAAGTCAAAGTGTCCATTTCATGACTTTAAGTCATAAACTGTATATAAGAGGTGGACGTAGTCACCGTGACGTCACCTGACTGCCGTTTTGAGGCCTTGACTTCGGCATTTTGGCCGTCGCCATATTGTTTTTTTGGCCGTTGCCATCTTTCTTTTTTACAACCAGAAGTGAGAAGGTGAACGAACGCTGAATAAGACATTTTTAGGCAACCAAAACGTTACAATGAACTTTCATGAACTGAAAACACACTGTGAAAGGGTTAAAGTTGTAAGACGAAAACAAGTACAACTGCCAGACCGGACAACGCCGTGGTAGCAACCTGTCAATCACAAGGTAGCTACGCCCTAAAGCATACCGCTTTATCGTCAATTTGACTCTAAATGAGACCATAATTTACTAAATGAACATCATGCTGTATTGAAGAAGACCTGAAACTAGTGATTGAGACCATAAACTCATGTTTACAATGTTTACTGAGGTAATAAATCAGGTGAGGAGTAGGGTCATTTTCTCATAGACTTCTGTACAATCAGACCTCTTTTAGCAACCAGAGGAGTCGCCCCCTGCTGGCTTTTAGAAAGAATGCAAGTTTAAAGCACTTCCATATTGGCTTAATTTTTCAGACTCGGATTTTTCCCACTGCTTTAAGTCAACAAACACTGCAACTCCAGTCTACAAATGAACCCTTCACTTTACGTGACATAGACACTGTTATTGTGTCTGAATGGACATGACTGAATATTGTCAGACAACAGCATCAGATAAGACACTAACTCCTTCCTCTGTCCTTTTTTCCATCAGAGATTGATGCAGTACCTTGCCTCCAGAAACACGCTCTTCAACCTCAACAACTTTCTAGATAAGGCTGCACTACAAGGTGATTTAATGCCATTTGGCTTTTTGTAAACTCAGCAGTGCTGTACGTCTAACAAAATGACTTTATGTCGGACTCTCCCTGGCTCTGTAACACTATCAATAAGCCCATTTCAGAGCCCAGGATTGAAACGCAACAGATAAAATGTGCCTTTTGTTGGATACAAGAAGCTGCTGAATGTTACTGAAAGTGGAAACACATGCTCTGTGACTTTGTAATTAAATATATTCCAAAGTAAATAAATCGGAAGGTAAAATGGCGCAAGGGGCCAGTTTGGAGAAAATCTGATTACTCATGGAGAAGTTAGTCCATTTCATATGAGAGGGATTATGGCTTCTTAACCTGGTTAGAAAACAGGCCAAGGTGATCCGTCTCTAACTGCAGCGCCTCCTCTCTGCCCCCGCAGGGTATAACATGTCAACTTTCATCAGACGCTACAGCCGCTACCTGAATGAAAAAGCCATGTCTTACAGACTAGCAGCAGTGGACTTCACCAAGATGAAGAGAGGGTAACAAACTCAACACACACTAATAACACACACACATCACATACTGTTTATGCAGAAGCATTATGGGCCTTTTTAAGGCGAGACACTACAGGTGGAAATTAAAAAACTAATTAACTACTAGATATTGCCATGAAACTTCCCCAGTTGATTACTTACATTAAGGCAATTATTTTTTGTATTACACATTTTCTAAAATTGTATGTTTAAATACGCAAATTTGTCATTATCTTATTAAATATTGATTTCCAGACCAGAGATCTGAACATTGGATAAAGCCAGGTTCAAAAGTCTTGTTTCATTTTGTTGACCTCAAAGGTTTTTACAGAGGGGATTTTGGATATCTTGTTTTATCACTCCATAAATCAGAAAATACTGTCAACAGCCATAAAAAAAAACAAACATTTTCACCTTGCTTTAGGAATAAAATGTTCAACAAATCAGGCTGTGAATTATATATGAACAAAGCGTTCGTTAAAAATCCTTCAGAATATTGTAGAAAGGAATGAAACTGGAAAGTTTGGTGGATGTAAGTGTTACTGAAGCGGAGATTTCTGGCTCAGAGTCTGAGAGAAAACTAATTTTGAGAAAACGGCCTTTAAAAGATATGTATTGTAAAACTCCATATATTTTGCAAGACACTACAGATGAATAGGGTAAATAAATTTAACTAATAGATATCACCATGCAACTTCCCAAGTGAATTACTTATATTAAGACAATTATTTTTTGTATTACAAGTTTTCAGAATTTGTATGTTTAAATATGCAAATGAGGCATTATCTAATGCTAACTTTTGTTGAATTTAGGTATAATTGTAGTAAATTGTAGTAAAATAAACACCTAAATGTGTATATTGGATGTTTTCTCTCCACTAGTCTGAAAGAAGACATGTTATGCAAGCAAAATAGCCCAAATCTTGAAATTGATAATTGCATAAAAGGCAGTGTTTTTGCCTAGTAGAACTGAAACTAGAAGAATGTGTTAAAATTAACACAGCTTCACTTTAAAATGTGTTTCCTGTTGCTAATCCACACTAAGAGCGTATACCGTATATCTGTGGGACCTCATTACACACACATATACACCTTAGTCTACAGGCCTGATATGTCCTGTGTGTGTGTTTTGCATGTGTGTTTGTGTGCATGTATTCTTGTCTGTTACCAGGGCCGACGGTGTGATGCGCACCATGAACACAGAAAAGCTGATTAAGACTCTGCCCATCATTCAGAACCAGCTGGATGCACTGCTGGATTTCCAGGTAAAGACATCTGAAAGACACAAAGACACAAGACTGGTATGTAAAATACTGAAATATCTGGATCCAATCTTAGTCCTTTTCTCTCTCTCTCTCTCTTTCCTCCAGCCCAACTCCAATGAGCTAACCAATGGAGTGATCAACACAGCTTTCATGTTGCTGTTTAAAGACTCCATACGGTTGTTTGCTGCTTACAATGAAGGTGTCATCAACATGCTGGGTAAACCTTACACACAGTACAGCACATACAGTTGTATTTATGAAGTAATCTGCCTCTGATGTCGAGATCACAAGACTGCAGTCTGACGATTAGAACGAGCGAACGTCAGATTGTAGTGTTTCTGGAAATTTTTTCACGCTCCATTCGCCAGAGTTTGCTCACTCGTATGTTAGGAAGAAGTGTGACCCACCGGATGTAGACTGTGGGTATAAGCCTGCCATTGGCTGCCTATTTCAGCCCTTCCGCTATCTATATTGCAAGGGCACTGTCGCTACATCCTGTGCTTAGCGCCGCCCAAGACGATTGTGATTGGTTAATAAAAATGCAAACAAGCCAAGCCAGAGCGTTTTCCCCCACGATACCAGAATGATAATGTGTGGAGCCAGACCTTTCTTTAGCGCTGACACAGCGCTGTGGCGGTAGGTCTAGCTATGCGAGACGAACAAGACTGTAACTCCACTCATTCCTTCTTTAAGGGGAAATCAATCCCCCCTCCCTTGACTGTCTCTAAAAGTCCAATTAAAGATCACCTTCTTTTCTTCCATTAATTATTAAGCCAGTGAGGAGTCAGGGGCTGTGAACACACCATCAGACTCTTTAGTGAGGAGTTCATAAAATGATTCATTACTTAATTGACTTGATCTGAGGTGCTTCAACTATGGTTATAGAGTAACTGGGACTCTTTATTTCAGCCTGCACGGACACCACATGTGCAGGTTTATCGGGACAAATCAGTAGCAGATTTGATTTTGAAGCAGTTTTTATGATTGTTTACGCTTTTTAATATTATTATCTAGCACATTGGTTCCCAACCTGGGGGTCCTGACCCCCATCAGGGGTCACCAAAGCTTCACAAGGGGGACGCCAGGGATTCTTGATTTTAAAGGATGTAAGACAACTTTTTTTTTTAAACACAGAGTTGGCCTATATCTCAGCATTTCATTCATTTCTGTGAAGAAAATTTAATTGAACTGTTATTTTTAAAGTTTGGATTATTATTTAAGATATAAACAGGATAAAGGCACGGTGAAGACCTGAACACAAGTTACATTCACAGAGTCTTCCCTAAGGGGTCCCTTAAGGAAAAAGGTTGGGAACCACTGATCTAGCACCTCAGTGGGCTAAAATAAATCCTAATTAAGTATTATGGCGAACATGTACTTTTCCCTCATTTCGTGAATAAATAGTGATCTCCTGCTGATTCTGGTTTTCTGATACACAGAGAAATACTTTGACATGAAGAAGAACCAGTGCAAAGAGGCTTTGGAGATCTACAAGACTTTCCTCAACAGGATGACCAAACTGTCCGAGTTTCTCAAAGTCGCAGAGGTAACGTCCGTTTGTCCTGCTGCTCCTCCGCGGAGGAAACGCAGCGTTACACACCACCGGAGAGGGCGAGAGTATCTGTCTGGGGCGAATCTCAACGGCCTCCTATAAAAAAACACATCTCAGAAGAATTTAACGTGAAAATCCACTGAAAAACCTGTTGAGATTCGCTCCAGACTTGTGTAACCCTTTGGATCTGATTTACGGTCGATATTTTCCAACCTAAAACTGACCGTAGATCAGCGTCCAGGGGCTCTCCTTAATCTTCCAAGTCTTTTTTTTTTTTTGCCTCTAGATTTCCCTCCTGTTTCTGTCCTTCTCTTGCTCTGACCTGGGGAGGGGGTTACTCCATGACAAGTGATTAATGGCTGAGTCTTAGCCTATCAGAGAGCCACTCGTGTAGTGCTTCCAGTTGAGGGACCCCTCGCGTGCTGCCTGTTCACATGCCTGCACTGCATGCCCAAGCAAGCTCTTTTTTCTATCACTATCTCTGTCCTCCTCTCCTTATTATTTTATTTCCTCCCTTTTCTTTAAAAAAAAATATATATCCTTGCTAGGCTTCACAGTGAATATAAACAGTTTTATTATCCCGTGCGCCACCTTTAAAAGGCTTTCTCTCTGCTTGGTTTCGTTCCCATTTGGAAGGTTTGGGGTGCAGCCGCTCGATCCAAAGAAAAATAACAACAACAGACTAACGTTGACTTTAAGGACCCATTCATTTTACCTGTCTAACAAAATGTGTGTTTGTCTGTTTGTGTGTCATCTGTGCTCCCCCCTTTCTCTTTCTGTTCAAAGTCAACATTAGTTGAGTGTCTTCCTTTTGGATGTTTCTTACCTCGCAGTCACGTGACCTGTTGTCTGCCCTGCCTGTTCAATCAGTCGGTGTGCTCAGCATTCATTTCAAACCAGTCTCCAGATCTCAGTGTGTGTGTGTGTGTGTGTACTTATAAGTGTGTGTGTACGTATACTGTGTATATATATAGGTGTTTGTATGCGTGTGCATGCGCCCTCCTCCTCTGTTGTCTTTTATTTGTTTTCCTTTCCAGCCACTGCATGAAGTAATGAATGCCTGGGTTTGATTCTTCTTTCTCCCTCCTCCTCTTCCTCCTCCTCTTCCTCCTTCACACGCCTCTTCCCTTTTTTTACTCTGTTGGGTTTATTCCTTGTTTTGTTATTACATTTGGTTTATTTTTTATTTTGCCTCCCTCCTCCCTCCCCTACCCCTCCCTCCTTTTTTGTGACACAGCGAGTTGGGATAGATCAGGGCGACAGCCCCGATCTCACACAGGTCAGTCTACATCTCATCTCAATCAGTCAATCAACCAGTCAGTCAACCAGTATTTAGATCCGTCCAGTCAATCCCATAATGCTTCATTCTTAACGCTCCCGTTCCCTACTCACCCTACAGACCTGCCCACACTGCAGCTGCCCTGTCCTCCTCTCGTCTTCACTCTCCTTAACTCCTTCGCCTTTTCTCCTTTTCTCTAGAATAGAGAGGAAACAATAAATGAAGACCTGCAAAAGAACATTTATGTTTCACAATTTTTAAGAATTAATTAGCACAGAAAATTCTTTTTTCTTATTTGATTCATTGCAAAAACAAATTTTACTCTTAGGTATGATTTTGAAAGCAGCTCTAAAAGTTTTTTTTTGCACATTTCTATTTTAGATGTCCATGACCGGGGCTTATTATCTGTCTGAATTCCCCCAGCAGTATTTCTGGCATTTTCCCAGTGTAAATATCAAGGCTTGTCTCTTCATTCGAAGGCTTATCATATAAATAAGTCAGCACAGCTTTATGAAATAGGTTTTTTGCCCACATAAGCAGTGTTCAAATCATTTCCCTGAAAAGATTATGTCCCTTTGCATTAGCTGTGGGGAGAGCAGCGAATGGTTTTTATTAAATAGGTCTCTGCAAATATGACTTGGATAGGTGTACATAATGCCATCATAAGCACTGCATATCATGCTAAAAGGCCCCAAATGCAATATATCCTTTTCAGTGGAACCATAATTGGATCTTTACAATGTGACAAATCAAGTAACAAACTGAAAAGGGTTGAATTTTATGAATTAAAGCCATGTTTGCAGTGCTCATGAAGACCTTATATGCCCTTGTTCAACAACATAGTGACCCATGCCTATACTGAGCTCTAGATATGTGTCTGTTTTACTTTTAAACCTTTAGCATATTCTAGATTTCTCTGAAGAAGGATATCCAGAATTCGCATTTTACTCTCTTTCCCCCTTAAAATAAGTATATGAGAAATCTTTTCTTTGCTTGTTGTGTTTGCGTTGTGTTCTCTGGTGCTGAAATGTAAGGCTCTGGATGAAAACCGTGGTATCACATAGTGGTCCAAATGAACCCACCCATCCTTTTTGTTTTACAATACAGAGCTGGCCAGCTGCTCAATGTGTATACCTGGTTTTTCACCAGATGTTTACATTTCACGGAGTTAACTTCCTTGGCTTCCAGTGAGATAAGATTTTGGTACTTCTAGCTTTAGCTGCTGCCTAATTTCCAAACTAAATCAAAATGACTTAATTTGACTTTTAACCTAACGTGGAATCCACCAGTTAACTCTTAATTTTTGGACTGTGATTTTCTTTACACGTATGCGTGTGTTAAGTGTGTGTGTTTATGAGAGCGTTTGTGCACTGCTGGCCTCTGCATGGGCTCGCTAGACGGTTCAGAGATGTGTTTGTTGTGTTTCTACTCTGGAGCCCTGCCTGCAGCGACGACGCTCCGCTGCTCTGTCCTGACCCGTCAGTCCCGCTGCGGACTAAGCTTGCATGATCCAAGGCTGATGTGTGCATGCTGGTCAACCAAACCTGATGAAACCAAATGCAAAAAAAAAAAAAAAAAAAGAACAAAGAGCTATTGTAGAGTAGATAATGAGTCTGAGGGTAATGTCTTAATTTTGCTGCTGCTTTGTGTGAGCGTAAGTGAGTGAGTGAGATCAAATGAGGAGGTGATGAGGAGGTGGGAGTGAGAGAAAGCAGTGTGTCCCATTTTGTCCATTTGGCTGTGGTTTTAATGTTACCCCATCAACCCCCCTCCCATTTACCCCTTCCTCAGGCTCCCAGCTCTCTCCTGGAGGCTCTGGAGCAGCATCTAGCCTCTCTGGAGGGCAGGAAGCTCAAGGACCTCTCCACAGCCAGCAGGTACGATCACATCACCAAGAAGCTACTCAGATCTCCTGTAACACCATTACTGCTACTGCTGTTCTTACTGCAATTACTAGTATTACTACTACTAGTACTACTGCTGCAACGATCAATTGATCAGTTTTAAATTAATCACCAACTATTTTGATTATCGTTATGAGAAAAAAAAAAGTAAAAATTCTCTGATTCCAGCTTCTTAAAAAGTAAAGGGACTGTTTGTAAGAATCAGAAATGCTTGTTAACAGCGACAACTGTGGCTGTTAAGTCAACGAAAGTCAGCGTCCTGTTGCTCGCGCTTGTGCTCGCTCTACATAGACATGAACGAGCATCGCTCAAAACAGTGAGGCAACACACGTCAGATTAAACCACAATATCTCTCTATATTTCACCTGCTGGGCAGTAATGTTAGCTGACCAGACGAAGGTCTCTCCATGAATCACTGCTGATCCTAGTGTTGGCTTTTCCTGCTTCAACCGCAGCCGGAGGGAACAGGGGATCTCCGAGTTTTGGTCGGAGACGATAATATTTCTCGCTGCGGAGCCCCGTCACTTCACAAGACACGGAAAACCTCTGTTGGTCTGGAGGAGCTCCAGCACTTATTTCTGCACAAACGTCCACTGTACATTCACTAGATATTCTCAGAGCTAAACTAACTCTTCTGCAGTGTGTAGTGTGCGCGCATGCACATGAGAGTGGAGCGAGCTGAGCGAGAACGTGTGCGGTGTGTGAGTGAAGGCAGGCAGGCAGAGGAGCAGAGACTCCGGCCCTGGAGACCAAAGCTACGGTCTCTCCTGCGTCCTCCGACCGCGGCCAACACTGTTTTGCAAGACGGGCTTCACTAGATAGAACTTTGCGGTTTTGGTGCTTCCGTGTAGTTTGTGTTGGAGTCTGAGTCTGAACAGCGTAGCCACGCGCGAGCGCGCATGGGACACCGACCCGGATTGATTTATACGTGTAAGAAGCTACAAACAATCCCTTTAAATGTGGATATTTTCTGGTTTATTTACTCCACTATGAAGTCAAATGAATATCTTTGAGTTGAGGACAAAACAAGACATTTGAGGATGGCATCTTGGACTTGCCAGGGCAACCGCTTTGGTCCAAGTGTACTTCCTGTCAGCTACTGCATTTAGCAAACACTGCAACAGGAAATACAAAGATAACAACTGATAATCAATTATAAATATACAACCAATAAACTCCACAGCGCTGCAGCCAGTCAGTAAAACAAAATCACACCTTTTAAGGTAAAAATAGAGCAGCAGAGTTTTTACACATCCGTCGCCTAGTTACAACAATCACAGGTAATTAGCTAGCGTTAGCTTGTTGTTGTGACGTTACTCACCTGTCACCTGTCCACTCAGCCTCTCTGTCCCTCACACAGGCCTCCTCACCTCACTAAAGACAGAAGCTCCTCACGCACCTGTTAATGACGCAAAAACGTGGGTGTGTTACATTTGCGTCACTTAACGTGCTCGCCGCCGGTGTCCTGACAAATAGAGCTACCGTTCAGAGTAGTGATGGGAATTCCGGCTCTTTTTAGTGATCCAGATCATTTGGCTCAGCTCACCAAGAAGAGCCGGCTCTTTCGGCTCCCAAACGGCTCTTCGTTTTACCACTTCTGCCTTTTATAATTCAGCCAAATTTAGCTTTAGCTGTTTTGACCTATGATTAGTATGTGTGCACATATATCACTTAAATTATTCAATATAATTATACTAAACCTTATAATTTACAGAATATCATAATTTGCCATGCTGCTTCTTTTATACTGTCACTCATCTTGTCTGTTATTCCTGCAACGCACACCACCGCACCGCAACACACCGCACCGAACCGCAACGCACTGCAGCGCAACGCAACTACTGCATGTAGGCTACTTCTATAACTACTACCAGGTCAGCCATCAAGAATTATGGACAAGAGAAAAAAGTAAACATTTTCCAAATCGGGCCCTTCATCCTAATCCACACCCACTCCAGGTCATCTAGTTTAACATATGCTTGAAAACTTTTTTAATATGCCAGCAGCGTCACTTTGGTTATGGCACAGTCAAGTTGGTTAGTCCACCATTCTGAAATATCTCAAGATGTATTAGATGGAAATTTGGTGCAGACAGACATGGTCTCCAGAGGATGAAACATTATGACTTTCATCGTCCTCAAACCTTTCATCTAGTGCATCATCTAGTCAAAATGTAAATATGTCCCAACACTTTCGTTTCTGTAACCGTTTGGTTTTCTTAACAATGAGCAAAACAGCCTCAGAGCTGCGAGATACTTAGTCTTGTTCAAATAAAGCTAAGGTTACAAAGACAAACGAAACAAAGCAACCAGCTTTGCAAAAAAAAAAAGAAATGTTTGTGTGTTTCACCTTAAGATCCAGCACCTTGTCCAGTGCAGTGTCCTCTCTCTCCAGCACTGGGATCTCTCTCAGCCGTATGGACGACAAGACAGAAGACAACAGACTGCAGCAACACAAGGTGAGACATTTGCAAGACATTTTTAAACATACACATATAGACAGCTAACGCTACACAGCAACAATACTATACTGAATGAAACCACAATGAATTGTTTTTTGCTTTTATGTGAGAAAAACACATTGAAATCACTTTAGTGTGTGTGAAGTGTACGTCTTTTTGTCCTCCACACTGTTGTTGAAGTTGAATGGACAAATGCATTAGTCCTGCAGTACAGTGAAATACACTGTCTGTCTCTGGCTGCTGGCCCATAGCGTAGAGCTGCACAGAGAATGACAATGAAGTCACAATCTCAAGACCCTCTGCAGTGGATTCCTCATTCAAATAAAGAAGCATAAATATGTATAATGGCTATCTTTCCTAACACTATTCATGTGTCCTGCAGGGCTGTTTACAAACCATGGAAATATCATATTATAGTGTTGATGCTTTTCATTGCAGGAGGACGGTCATAAAGTGATCGACATCCAGACACCCAATGTGTCACCCAGCGCCCAGTCAGTGGGCAGTGCCAACAGCAGCGGAGGGGCCACAGATCTCTTCTCCAACTCACCGATCGTACCCGTCAGCAACCAGTGAGTCTGCAGCGTAAAAATGCTACTCCAGGTCTTCAACAAGAAGTCTGTCTGTCATTATAAATCAATTTTATTTTAAATGGGTACGTAAAAACAAAATGAGAAACAAAACTGTGCTCTCCTCTCCACTTTCCCTCCTGCAGTGTGCCAAACCTGACCAGTGAGCTGTTCACCCTGCAGCCTAACTACACCCCCATCCAGACCACACACACTGTGCCCAACAATAACAATGCCTGGGGAGGTAGGACTGCACACACACACACACATATAATCATGTAAACATACAACGAAGCGTGCAAATAAACACACTGCTCAGAGCTGGATACGCTGTGACAGTGATGCCCGGTGATGCTTCATGCTGTTGACTCATTTCCCCTCTTTTCTCCTTTCACGTTACCATGGTAACCTTTGGATGTCAGGTGACCTGCTAAAGCCAGCACCACCCGTTCAAATTCACAGCCCTGGAGTCCAGTTGCACTCTGGGAAAATGCTGCCCAATGATTTGGACTCTTCATTAGCCAACCTCGTTGGTAGTGAGTATGCAGAATCTCTCTCCAAATATTGCTTCTAATATTTCCTGTTATTCCTCTCTGGCTGTGTTGCTTCCTTTCAGCTGATATATTTGTTTTTTTTCTTCTCTCAGACCTGCAGTTTGGCGGGACGCAAGCTAAAAAGTGAGTGGGCTTTCCTGACTTAGCCACAAGCAAATGACTCAGCTGTCTATCCATCATTATCACAGTTCAAACTCTCTCACGATCCATTATTTCTCTTTCGGATTTTACACAATCGCATCTAAAAAATGCTCTGTGTATGTGTGTTTGTGCATCAGGCCAGAGCTCCAGTGGAGTCAGCTGGTAGAGAAGAAGCCAACTGGTGGCGGTTGGCAGTCAAAGACCATGTGCACCAGCACCAACTGGACTCACACCACCCATCCCATGGCACCTGCACCCATGCCCGTCCCTCAGATGGTAATTTAAAGGCTACATTGGCGCACTTTTTTTTTTTGCACCGCAGATTGATTCACAGCTACACTTATTCTCCTGTTAGTTATGAGCAGGACAATTTACACCATCATTGGGTGCCCTCCAAAACCAGATCAGCACTGTGCCAATTTGTGCCTTTTGGGGTTTGACTTTCACCCAACAAAAGGACGTATTTCACACTGCTTGTTGTGGTGGAATCCAAAAGGAAAAGGTGCTGCAGTGTCTCTGCCAACACTTAAAAGCTGTGAAAGATGATATCAAAGAGTACAAAACTGTGGTACCGCCAGCCGCCGTCTGGCTTCCATTGCTCCTAAAGTAGTGTTATTATGGTAAGGATGGCCTCTGAGCGAGGCGAGCGGTATTACCACGGTTTTGTACTCGGCGGCTCACGTTACCGCAGTCTTGGAAAGGGAGGAGTGAGCGGAGGGGTACTCAGCTGGTTGCAATCTGCAACCGCACCACTAGATGCCGCCATATCCTACAAACTGCACCTTTAAAAGCTGTGAAAGATGAAATTAAAGAGTAAAAGATATTCAGTTCATGATATCAAACAGAGCAAAAGCTGAAATCAGAGACTATTTGGCAGTTTTTGCATGAAAGGTTACTTAAATGATTAATTGATTATCAAAATAGTCGCCAATTAATTTTATATCATTGCAGATCTAATGTCATAATTTCCAAAGTGGAGAAAAACCTTGGCCGACTCTTACCGGAATGTACCATGAGGAAAAAAATCACTTAATACCCTCCCTATGAAGTGAATTTCATTATAGGATACTGTAAACTACAAAAATCAGCTTTCTGGGAGTTACAAAATAATGATAGAAAATGAAATTTCATAAAGATATCACTATCAACCTGACAATTAAGTCTCTATATTATATAGGGTCAGGTCTGTAAATGTGGCCTTTTGTCCAGAAAGCACTACTGCACTGCTCCAGCCGAAATCTTTGTAAGAAGTATTGTATTGTGTATTAATTTGGTGCCATCCATCATTCTGTCAGAGGAGCCAGTTTCTCCTAATGGTCTGATATCTCATTCTGGAATGAAACTCATTAAATGTACCTGTTGGCCAAATGTAACTTTCTGCTGCATTCAGGGCTTTTTGAAGGAGCTGCCAAATTTGCGTCTGTCCTTTGTGCTCCACTCTCAATTATCCGCGAGTCTCTTCCATTCAATCTGGTTTCATCTTTTAATTTTCGTCTGATTGACCTCTCGACTCAAACCGCTCACTTATTCAGCAAATGGCTCGGAAAGACGGTGGCACGACGTGAATAGAAAGTACAAGTGATTTGAACATGAGGAATGGGCGAAGGTCTGGTTTATCTCCTCTGCTCATTTAGAGAAAAGGCCTGAGCATGGCTTTTATTGTTGTAACGCTCTTTTTCTGTAACTCTCCACAGAATGGGATGATCTATACTGGCTATGTAAGTACATTTCTTTATTTCACCTCCTCCCTCGCTCCTCTTTCTGCACCTGATTTCACCCTGACATTCAAAAACCTCCCTTTTTTTTAAATCAATGCTTGGGCACTTTTACAGTATTATTAGGCTGTTTGTACTGGTGATTAAACATGGGGAAAAGGGAATTATTTTGCTTATTGTACTGCATTGGCATTGTTGTTTCATCCCTTGCTGCCAATCTTCGCTACCTCAATTCTACTTTGTTAAACGTTGCACCTCTTTTTGTTGCTCAGGATTAGGTGTCTTGCTACAAACAAATGCAAATGTTAAAGAAAGTCAAGACATTTCTGTCTTTGTTTGGGGGAGGGGAGGGGCATCTTTGACAGGTTAGACATGAGGCTGACAGTATCAGGATTATGTTTGTAATCAACTCTCAGGTCAAGATTAAAAGACTGCAGCTCAGACAGAAAGTGGTATATTGTGTTTTTCTCTTTATTTCCATACAGGCTCCCGCACCAGTGGCTTTTCCTATGACGTCACCCCAAGTGCCTGTGTATGGAATGGTAAACAACGGCTTTAATCTCAGTCTTACATTCATACTCTGCTGGCGTTAATCTACTCTAAATCTGAAATAGTGTGTGCTCCCCACCTATCACCATCCATTCTCCCACCTGTCCTCTGACCAGCTCCCTCCTCAGATGAGTCATCAGATGGGGGGCGTTCAGATGATGCCCCCGCAGCCTGTCATGTACAACCAGCCTGTCCTGAGACCCACCAATCCCTTTGGACCCATGCCGGGGACACAGGTAACACACACACACACACACACACACACAAACATTTATATTAGTACATATGCCATGTATTGCCGTTAAATAAGTAGTTTTGAGCCATTTGAGTGGAGCAGCGTGTCATATAGACATGACCACTGACTATTTGTGTAACAATTTCGCCACAAAACAGACTGACCATACACAGTCCAGTCATAGACTTTGGACTGAGTCCTGTTGTGCATGTAAAAGAGAGTTACTGAAACGCTTAGCTTGAAAGCACTTTCTTCCGTAACGTGGTGATGTCACTAAGTAACATTTGAATAATACCTGCGTCGCGGAAAGTTTGGCACGCCCTCAAACAAAGCTAGTTAGAGTGGAGCTGGAGCGGAGTCCGAAGAGTTTGGTTCGGTTGACCAATCACAACAGAGTGGGCCAGCTGACCAATCAGAGCAGACTGGGCTTTTCAGGAGGGGGGGGTCAGGATCTCAAACAGAGCGTTTTTAGACAGAGGGTGAAAAGAGGTTCTGCAGCACAGCGGGTATGAGAAAAGTAAAGTGTTTTTTGAACATAACAGCATGTAAACATGTTCTAGTGGAAACACAAAATACAAGTATGCACCTGAAAATGAGCATAATAGGTCCTCTTTAAACCTCAGTTTAGAGCTATATTATTACAGAAACGCTTTCATTTTAACCTCACAGGCTCTTGCTCCACCACTCGCACGTACTTGCACACATAAATATGAGGCACCTGTCTGATAAATGCTTTCACCTCTCCCTCAAGAAAATCACAGTTTATCACACAATGAATGTAGACATGTTTAGGAGACAATAAAGAAGGTGTGAGGGGAAACAATCCAAATTTAAACTTGACTGAATATTGGGGCTACTCCTACTTTTATGCTTTGGAGTGTGTAGCTTAAAGGGGAGTAGTGTGGATCTATAGGCAATTATCTTGGGGTTGTTGAATACTTTTCTGGGAGGTGTAGAGAATTACTAAGTAGGCAAGACACAATGAAAAACAAACTGGGTAGACCAAATAAGAGTATGGACATCCTAAATTGACATGTAACAGCATAAGAACAAACAGAGGTGGAATTTGACAGTATGTCTGCTTCATGTCCGCAAGTCTTCTTGAATAATAGACGTACTCATTCAGCTGTTCTTAACGACTGATAAGTAACATTCAAGGTGCGGACCCTTACAGAAGCAGGATGAATCATGTTGTCAGATAATTGACCAGCAAGTGTGAAGACAGTGTTTTTCACAGTGAGTAATCATCCGTTGGTGCGGCCACAAAACTCTCAGGAAAACAAACAAGTATATTTGGACCAATTATTCAAAACATAACAGAGTAATATAATTGCCGACTGAGCGCTCGCGCCCACGACAAGCTGTTTTCCCGGCACTGCGGCAGGTAATACGCTTGTCAGTAGATGTCTGAACACTTGATGAGGTGTTTTGTCGAACTAAATTATTCTCCATTCTGCTCTCGTCCTCTGCAGATGCACTTCATGTAGGGATGATGTTGTAACCATGGCAGCAAAGCCGAGAGAGAGAAGGCGAGAGGGAAAGAGATGGAGAGAGAGAAAGAAAACAAATCCAGAACCAAATCCAGTGGCGGAGGAAGAAAGAGGATGACAAGAGAGGGAAAAGGGAGGGGAGAGGAAGAAGGAGAGAGGACCAGAGGATGGATAAAAGATGAAATGCTGATGTCTGTTTCCATGTCGCCTCGCCCTCTAATCTCCTCTCCTCTCTCCATGTGGCTACTGATCTCTCTGTCTTTGAATGGGGCACCAGAGGCTCCGCATCAATCCCACTCATCCTCTGTTTGATTCGCCAATTCAAACGGCGATTATGACCTGTGATGACAGCTCTGTGGAAGTGCTCTACTGCCACTTCCCGGCCTCCTCATCCCCGATAATTTCCTGTATAAAAACTTGCCCACTTCAAACTCGGAGGACGCGCGTCTCTTTCTCTGATTGGATTGTTTGCTGGCACTTTACTCAATGTGAACTTTGCCAAGGGTTGTATGTCTGTGTAGGTGATTTTAGCGTCTTGTTCAGATTGGTTCCCCGGTTTGCGTGTCATCCATCACCTGATGTCAGAAGTGATCGATTTGAATGCGTGCGTTTTCCTTTTTCTACATTTCAATGTGCTGCATCGACATGAGTCTTTTTATGAGCTCCATTTGTTCTTAATTGCCAACTTCAACATCAAAACATCCGGCGTGGAACGATAATTTGTGTGTGTGTGTGTGTGTGTGTGGATGAACGTGGTATGTGTTTCTCTTTTGGTACCTGATGTCATTAACTGTGTTGCCAGGTACCAATGTGTTACTGCACTGGAACTAACTGATGAAAGCACTGAGCCAGACCCAGGCATCGCATTTGGATGTAAACAAACCTCTTACACTGACTTTGCTACTTGGGGTCGTGCTGTACACACTGTGTATTTTTGTTCTTTTCTTTCCTCTACAGCTGTGCAATATCATGCAAATCTTCGTTTACTGTCTTTTCCACACCCATCTGTAGGCTGTTTAGAAAGCTGTTCCCTGCTGTAGTGTTGTTGTGTGAAGGTTTCTGTACAGAATGACGTTTTATTTTCTAACCTCTTCTGTTTGACCCGTACTGCTCTAAAAGTAGTGAAAAATGCACTGAGAGCCAGATAGAGAGGTGACTGGATATTAGTAAGGAGGTGATTCTCAGTCTTGCCAACTCTCCTATGATTTCCAACCCTGTCCTGAGCATCCGTCCTGTCCAAAATGAGTCTCCTGTGAAGTCCTTTACACGCCAGAAAAACTGGATAATTACTGCAGACAAAATGTCTCACCTCCGCTTGGAGGAATTAAAAAGACACTGCTACCACAGAGAGAGGTTTGTTAATGTAGTCTTAACATTTATGGACAGGACAGCTAAAGGTCAGTCGGGAGGAGTCAAACGAGGACTAGACCGTCGAAAAGCGACTGAGGGTAATGTCTGTCGATCATGACCCTAGTAATGCCTGCGGTGACGACACACAGATTAATTCAGACAGCCAGAGACGGGAGGCTTTAATGAGACGTTAAATGTTAATGTGGCTTTTCTGGCAGATCCAAGGTCAAGTCAGACCCACAGACAGACAGACGATATATAGATATATATATAGCACAAACCTTCGAAGAGGGGACAACGCTCTGCTGCACAAAAACCTAAAATCATTGCTGGGATGTACAGTTGAAAGGGGCAATAATCGATTGGGGATGAAGTCGTTTTCTATTGATTGTGTCTGTTCTATGTACATGTACTGTATGTGTGTTTGTGTGTGCACATGCCTTCCCATAGAGATAAACAGGGTTAGAGATGAAAGGTCTCTAGTGAGCTGGCAGCGTGTACTAACTTACCGAGTGTTATCGTGACCGTGTCTCAGTCTGTACAACCCAAACATCAAATTAAAAAGGTGGTTCCAAGGATCACTCATCTGCTGAAAACAACGCCCCGAAGTCATCGGACCTGGAATCTCAAAGTGAATCTGAATCTCTCCAGACAGCTGGAGCTGCACACGCTTGTGATTACCAACGAAATCGTCAGAGAATAGCGACTGTATGGTGGCGTTATGATTCAACATTCGACTGCTGGCTACGCAAAAACCAATCTCCCCGCCAGCTACGACTCTACTACCAGCAGAGAGAGGCTTCAGTGTTAGAAGTCGTCACCAAGCAGGCAGATATTCTCTGAGGTTTCTCAACCCAAGAAGCCAGCTGACATTTGGATATCTCCTTCGGAAAAAAGAAATTGTCCTCCATTACTCCTCGTCCCGGTGGTTTGTCTTTTTCTCCGTCAGCTGAATGCTCTTTTCATTGTGCACTTCACTCCCACGACGCAGCTCGATCCATCCTGGGCCAACCTCTGACTGTTACTGTGTCCTCTGTATATAGGTAATGCCGTTCATGTGTTTTTAGACGTGCTCTCTGTAAAGTGATCGAAGCCCCATTGGATGACGTACTGTACGTGGGACAATTTATTGCTGTATCTGTGTGTTGAATGGTTGTATTTTGAAGGTGTCATCATCCAGGGACGGGCGGGCGGGTGGGTTTGATGTTTGTGATGTTTGTGTCCATCTCGAGGAGGAAGGGGGTGGGGTTTGTGGGGCGGGCGGGTGGGCAATGGGGCGGGGCGGGGCGGGGTCAAGGGTAAACTATCACAACTGGTCTATACCAAGAGTGTCTTCATCGAGGAAGTGGACAGGACAGGGTCTGTCCTCTTCGAAACAGGAACATTTTTTTGCACCAAAGTCATCATCAAAGCGCAGCTTCTTCTTATTCAAGGTCACTACGGATGGATGATATCAGAACTCAAAAAGGATTTTTTTTGTTCTTTTATTTTTTAAGAGACAAAGAAACTGTCTTTTTTTTTGCATGATTAAGTGTCGTCTTTTTATTGGCTTGTGTGCCCGGTAAAAGCATGACCATTGTGTGAACTCTCACTTTACCGGTGTGTTTGGAACAACGTTAAGGAAATTTCTCCATGAGATTTTTTACTTACCTCTCTCGACATGAACGTTCATTGGCATTCATAAATCAACTGTTTTACAATGTAGGGTCCGTAACTGTTTGAAGGCTGCCTCGCATGCAGAAATGCAAACTTGCAAGTAACCCATCAAACTTCAAACCCAGTTACCGTAAACTGCATCTTTGTAAAACGCCATGGATGTCAATGCCAGTTATCACCTAGCTAGCTAGACATTGCAGTCTTGTAAAAATCGCTCTTTATTAAAGCGTTGCTATTTTCAATACGTGTGTTTGAATGCTCGCTCCTTTTTCATACTATGCCAGCAGCATCATGGGAGGTTGTGATTGAAAGTCAAAGTACTGTAATATGTGTTTGGTCTGGTCAACATTGTGTGGTGTTTTTAACGTGTTTGCCCAGTCTTGTCCTGTCTGTTGCCATCAACCGGACTTATTCTTTCCCAGTCATCCTCTTAAAAAGCACGGACTGGTTTCCTGAAACCAGGCTTTAGATTCACCGGAAGCTTCAACTTTATTTTTCAGACAATTTGTAAAAATTTACTATCCCAGTTGTGTCTCTGTACACTTTATTTTTTGTAGTTTAATTCTCCTTAATTGTCATCTCCCCTGCTAAAATCAATATAAGGGACGCCGAATAAAAGCTATAAAGTAAAACTAGAAGTTGCAGTATTTAATCTGGGGTCGGATTCCCTGAACGCATCCTCAGACTAGTTTCTCATATAAAATAAATATATAATAAAAAGGACTAAAAAAGGAGTTTTCCACCCCAGTATGTACGTGAATTATCAGCACACACTTCTACCTGCACTCCAACTTTACAAAAAGGACATAGGAGGTGAACTTCAATGGGTTGCTTGTAGTGTTTTCCACAACGGAAGACTCCCAAGACAATTGTCTACCAAACAAACCTTTGTATTCATCACTGAAGCTACTTCACGGACTAATCTGGCAGCTGGAAACCAGACTTGCGTGTTATCAGAGCAGAAACTGCATTTCCATGTCGTTTTTTGCCAGTGAAAGGCGCATGATGTCTATGCAGTTTCACGCTCCATCCTCCGTCCATTTAGGTAGGCCTACTCACCATATTACCTCAGTATACCCTCAGTATTGTGTATACTGCGTTCACTCCACTCATTCAGTACTCTCTAGTGTCCATCTGTAAACTGTTCATTGTTGTTGAGGGCATGAAACTCAGCAGTGTCCATGAAAATGTCTTGTTAGCAGGGAATGAGGTTCCATAACCTTCGATTTCTTCTCGTTTGATTTTTCTTTTTGTATATCAAAGTGATTGAATTATCAACAGGTTTGGATTGTTTATCAAATTTATTGGTTTTTATTTGAGAAGCATAGGTTGATGTTTTTGGAAGAAAATGGAATAAAACGTCATCTGATGCTGAGCTCATAGTTATTTGGTGACTCCTCCACAAACACTCTGGGACCCAGGAAGGAAGGTTTGCTGCTATTGCAATAGAGCGGTGCAGGGATGACGGATTTGTGTAGGCCAACCAGGAAATTAGCATCGACACTGGTTCCCTCGACAAAAAGCTAATGGGCAAACAAACGTTTATGACACTTACACATTTTGTTCAGAAAGATAATCTTCACAAATGAACACCACTTCTATGATTTTTTTAAGTGTGAATGCAATTGCCAGAAGTAAAAAGCTAACATTAGGCTATAAACAAACTACACCACGGTCGCATGACTTCACGTCACCACCACTAAAGGCGAGCGATTTGGCATGATGATGTTTAGTAGTCTCATTTAGCCACTTGTTAGCTACTGCCTTGTTTAAGACACGTAAAAAGCTTCAAAATTCACAAGTGCGATATTTACTGATGTATTTTATGTCGTAGAACAAAACATTAAAATCGCTTCAGCTTGTGTTAAACCACAGACCTTATTTCAGGCATTCTAAATGAACAAACTTTAAAAGGTAATAATACATTAAATCAGCTGGTAACAACACACCAATTCATGATTATCTGGAAATATTCACACAAAGGCTACAGTTCAGTTCAAATTCATTTATTGATAATTAAACATTTCAAAGAACATAGGACAAAAATGTAATTTAAAACAAAATGATAATATTTGTGTTCATTGTCATTCATACAAGTTGAATGTGGCATCAAAAATCGTTGTTTTAGGGGAGAGGGGGAGGAGTCGAGCGTTGAACCAGCAACCGATCCTGAGCCGGGTTATTCAACTCTGAAATGAAGGGCCTACCAATGTGCTCTTACGCAAAGGCACTTAACCCCGAAGTGGCCCCAGGGGTGCATTTACAAAAACTAAAACAACCCCTCCGTACTAAATGTCCCCACGTCCAGCTCTGGCTGTGATCGCCTGGTACTCTTGAACGACAGGCTGTTAGATACGGGATGTACTAACAACAACAGAAAGGGTTTCAGATTTAGACTAAAAAGACAGTATACGTGTCCTCCAAATCTGGGTGTGTGTGAGAGCGGTCAGTATGTTGTGGGAGCAGGAATGTATGAGCAGAGTATGCAGGGATATGATCAGGAAAATCAAAAGCAGGAAAAAGATAATCTCCCATTTAAAAAAGGACGGGAGATCCATTTCCAAAAATCTGAAATCCTGACGAATAAAACTCCCTGAAGACGGGGTACGGAATATGAAGTATGGATATCGGTATCTGTGTGCGTGTATGAGTGTGTTTGTGAATGTGTACGTGTGTTTTCAGGGAGGGGCAGGAGTGTGTGGTCTTGAGTGTTTACCTTAGTGGGGGGACACCCCATCGTCCACAGCAGTTTCAGGCCTAACGCTGCTGATTTCCCCATCCCACGCTACAGCTGCGTGTGGCGTACGTCCAGGGCAAGGGCTCAGTTTGGCTCCCTCCCACTCTAGCTGCAATAATCAGCAAGAGGAAGAAGGTGGCTGGAGCAGCAGCAACAACAAGGCATGCAACTAACAGTTCACATGGAGATGGTGGAATATAATGTGGCAATTTAGAGAGGCTATGTGTCACTTAAAACCTAACAACAGCACTACCAACTCAGGTGGGCGAGTAAGAAATAAGATGAGTGTGTGGTACAATCACGAACGGAACAACTACTGTAAGTAAAATTACAAGTGGAATCAGGTGTGCATTAGTAGCATTTGCACGTGTAGCTCTGCTTTTACATGAGTAAAAATGCAATGAACCCAGTTAAAAGACATCTAGATAGAAGTGTGGAGCTGTCTAGGTGTGGTGGGGGATGCAGAGAAAAGCCAGTAGTGTCAAAATAAAGTGTGTGATTCTGGTGAGATCAGAAGAGGGAAAAGGAAAGGTCATCGGCCCTTCTCTCACTGCTGCTCGGGGAAAATCAGCGGCCTTTTACTAAAAACAACCTTCATATTCACCTGCAGCACCAAGACTGTCACCTCATATCCACTCAGTCAATAACCCTACGCTATGCACATCAGCAACACGCCACTGCACTGCATTTAGAAAAAAAACTTGTACCTGCTCTCAGCTCAAATGGTGAATCACTGTTTTCTCCCATTTTTTTTTAGACTGCGCTTCAAATCGTATGCAATGTCTGATTTCATAGTACGTTTTGATCATACACTCACATGCCACAATGGTTCAACGCTACACGCTACAAGCACGACCGTAATCGGATTACCGTCTTGCTTGAGGGTTTGCCACACAAATTGGGTTGCCTCTTTTTTAACAGACCGATACACAACTGTCCTCCTTCATCTCGTCTATTCACCATCTCCTACTGTTTAGGAAGAAATACAATCATTTCATCTTTTTAACAGTCAATATTCCTACCGATCAACCAAATGTTGGTTGGCATTCGTTTTTCAGCTTAAAAGTAAGGTTTTAAGTATTTACACGAGTATCAAATTGTACATTTCCTGGTCTGAAAACGAGTTCAACTTCGCCTCTAATATCATTCCAATGTGAGCAGAAGCACAACATTAGCTGATGAGAAACGCGGATAACAGAAGATGTCAAAAACCAATTGGGAATTTAAGTATCAGTAATGCTCAGATTCTTTTACCATCATTGACCAAACAAAGCTTGCTGCCATTTCTTTTATAAATTCAAATATTTACAAACCAAAAACACAACTTCTCTTCTTCAGTCTGAAAAAATATCAAAAACCTGGGTTCAACTGAGAATTACCAAAACTTAAGAGTAACACGTGGATGCATTCAACTTTCTTTTCACGCAGGAGGCTCTGATCGCAAACTCAACACAAAACTGAATCAGAAAGAAAGAAACGCGAATGACTACAAAACGAATAAACGATTCTGTTCTAATGTTTTACAGGCAAACGCTGATTTGACCCAAAATTCTTGACAGGATAGATTTAACTCCTGAGTTTGTGTAGACATCGAGAAGCACAGAGAGCCTGGGCTAAAGCAAGAAAACACAAGAAATGTAGATTATGGAAAACCGCTCCAAGAGAACATCTGAGTACTTCAATTTAAATCGCTGAAAATGTTGTATTTTTTATCCTGTTATCAAAGTCATGTTCACACTTTCTATCCCTCGTGACTATGAAACTTCAAGCACACACTCAGACTGGTAATATCCATCTTATGTTAAGCAAACTCCCCCGATTAAACAGGAAGAAGGCCTGTGTGGACTACACATTTACTCTGCGGACACAACAGGTAGCCTCAAGTAGACTTTTAATGCCAGCAGTCAGAATGCAATCACAAAATCAGCCAGTGTTAATTGGATTGCAACAGATTCTAAGTAACCTAACCTTCAATTTCAAGAAGCCAATTTGTGATAATTTCTTTTGTCATATCGGAGATTTCCATGACCCAAAATAGAGAAGAGTTATACAGTTATATGTCATCACTTTGAGTGGGAATTGCTTGATAAGCACTAAACCTGTCAGCTCAGTGAAACCAGCCTGAAACACGAGACAAGCCGGTCAATTAACAAACATTCTCCATCTTTACAACAAAAGAAGGTTCTTCAGTAAAGGCTGATTCACCGCTCCATTTCACTTCACTTCTGCTTTCTGTTCTAGTCGACATGTATTACCAACCAAACAGACTGGCTGTTAGAAAAGGGTCAATGTGGCTGAATTCAAACCGAGGCCTCTTACATACTCCACACAGGGTGATCTTACACCTGGATGCATATTCTATAATAGTTATTATGGAGACATATGGATCTCTGAAAAATGGTAGTCAGTGTTACACGGGGTTCAGGCACACACCGATTACATTACTGCCCCCACCGTTGTCTTCCTTTTTTATAGAAATAAAACCCATTTAGTTCATTTTCGCGTATCAGCGCTGTGTTATCAATACATAGTCAGAGAACCGATGCTACAAACTGAAAGTAAAGAGTCTGCTCTGTACGGCAGGAGTCCGATTTCACACACGGGACGAGAGAGTTGACAGACAAGACGATGGCGGAGGATTTGGTGTCGAAGCGAAACACAAAAGCGCCTATTTGGCAATATTTCAGATTCAAACCCAATGCTATAAGGGAACCATAACATAAATGAGGCAATCTACATGGAATACAACTGTTTTTATAGCTATTTAATAATGTGTGTTTTCATTTTGTACCCTACTTGAAACATACGATGATGCATGACTTTTGATTGTTATAATCAAATATATATTTGATGATATATTCTAACACAGTTTTATCCAGGAAACCCCTATTTGGTGCACGTGTTTATGTAGAGTATATAAAAGGCCTCGATTCAGTACAAACAAAAAGCTTTTCCTATCCTGACCTCCGAGTCCAACTTTGTCCCGAGAAACGTTTAAGCTTCTTAAACATCCAACGAGGAACCGGCTGTGCCTCATAACATCTAACAGAAACTGTGAATGCTTGACGATATTACAATATTAGCTGTCCTACTTGGCCACACAGCCATCAACTGACAAGTTAGAGTCCATGTAAAGATGGAGAAAAGGGGAGATGCTTCAGATTTTAAATTACATTCGAATAACGACCCTGCTCCCTCTCTGGTTGTCCTCTTTAAACTGTCCCTTATGTAAATACACATGCACACACACGCACACACGCACACACACACACATCTGCAGTGTGGAAGGAGTGTGTGGGGGTGGGACTATCGATAAGGGGGTTCTGGCGTGTTGTAAGGGTAATCATGGCGCTGGGGCATGGGTTGCCCGTGTGCGGGTGTCTGCTCATACGGTGTGGATGTGGAGTAGCTTCCCGCTGCAGCGTAAGCTCCGGATGAATCATATGCTCCCGGTGCCCCATAGCCTCCAGATGCGTCATAGCTCCCTGACGAGGCATCGTAGTTCCCGGATGAAGCATTGTAGCTCCCCGATGAGGCGTTGTAACCACCCGAAGCGTCATATGTTCCTGGCGGTGGGTAGCCTGCCGGTGCCGCATACGTTGGGGGCGCCGAGTACGTCCCGGGGGGTGCAGGAGTGTTGGCCTGGGCCTGTGTGGTGGCCGCTGGAGGCGGCGGCGGAGGGGGAGGAGGATTGGTGTAGGCATACTGGAGGTACTGGTACTGTTGCTGGTACTGTTGATACTGTTGGTATTGATGCATTTGCTGGTAGTACTCTGTGTAAGACCTGGAGTGTTGAAGTAGAAGAAAGGAGAGTAGCAAGAAACAATGAAAAGTTAGTCTTAAAATCACATCTCACATGAAATGTTGGTAGTATTGATCAGTGCTATGTAAATAATCTATTCTTGTTATTATTATATGTGCAAGAAGCAGGTTTAATATGCTTATTTTTCTTCTGCCTCCATCATTTATCAAAATGTGTTATGTGTACCTAGCAACGGGATCTGACCCTTCAGGAGTGGTGGTGGCGGCAGCTGGGGGCTCCTCAGGTGCTCCGGGTGGCGTTGGCAGTAGGGCACGCCGCTTAGGTCGTATCTGAGCGAAGGAACCCGGAACGGGGTCGGGGAGGAGGGGTGCTCGGTTTCCTCTGATTGGGCTGCGGTCGCGCTCGCTGTCTGCAGACGCTGCTTTCCTCCCTGCCTGCTGCTCTGCCAGAACCTTTAATTCAAAATACGTCAGAAAATATAAATGAAAAGGTACAACATAGATATGGACACAGAGGAGAAGATTATACATTTTGACTCAGATAAATGTTAAAAGACCTTCTGTCCCTCCTGAAAGAACTTGGCTCTTGCTGCCTCGAAAAGCGTCGTTGGATCTGGGCCACCCGATGGCTCTACTTCTTCAACGGCGGCGACCACCGCAGAATTGTGATTGGCCATGTCTTGGTACACCTGGTCAGCAACGGATCCATACACCTGGCTGGCGAGAGCACCGTATATCACCCCATCTGCACCTTTAGCGCTTGTAATACCCTTCAAAGCAGCGTAGGTGGGGTCAAAGGATGTGGTGTTGTAGAATGAGTTATGGACACTTTGTTGAACCTGCAAAGAAAGATGAGAGACGTCAGCATTTCAAATAAAAGCAATAAAAATAAACTCAAACCTAATTTATCTTTTTCCAAGATAGTGGATGCCCTGCTAGAGAATTAACTTACTTGTATGGGTAGCCCAGCCGCGGCTGCTGCAGCTGCTGCTAGCACGGCTGCTTGACTCTGATGGTGCTCTAATGATGGAGGTGGTCGTGGAAGAAGACCCTCCCTGCCACCTGCAAGGAAGGAAGGAAGGAAGGGAGCACAAAACATGATGAGAACATGAATTCTTTTCAACATTTAAAGGTCTTATTGATAACATTTTTATGTAGACAAACACTTAAAAAAAACAAAAAACTTCCACAGAGCTTTAAGGAGGTATGGTTTTTCCTGAATAAAATGTATTACGATTGAGGATTAATCCTTTTAAAAAATGTTCGCGGGTCCAAAATGAATGTTTTGTTTATCTTTGTGGAAGATATCTGACGTTTGGTTCTCACTTCTAACAAGGCTTGTGAGCTAATAGTAAAAAGACGTGGTATCTCTGGGTCGTCAAAAAACGGATAAATGGCTGAGATTAACAGTAAGTGCCTGGCAACGACTTGTTGTGAAGTAAATGAAACAAAACGGGGGAGGGCGAATGTGACATCTAGTTGCTGAAAGTTATCAATAGCACCTTTAATTACATGCAAAACACTTAAAAACAAAAGGATCCTTCATCTTTACCTCCTACACCACCGCCTTGGTTTGAATTTCCGGACATTGCAAGCTGGTTGATCAAAGGTTGGGCTTTGGACAGCTCTACGGCCAACTGACGGCCCTTGTACATGGTCCCGTTGAGTCCTTCAATAGCTACCAGGGCCTCCTCCTTCCTCTCCATATGCACAAACGCATAGCCAACATTTGAGCATAATCTGGCTGTATAGCATACAGGAAGCAGGTAGATCAGAGTTAGCATGAGACATTTAAAAAGAAAATGCATCCATTCCATATTTTTATTGTCACTTTTTGTTTAGCATTATTCATTTCAAAGATTTAACACTTGAAACTATGAAAAGCCAACGGTCTTGATATAACACTGCATTCTGACGAGATAATCTGAAGACTATTGTTACCTTAAACTGTACTTAAGCAAGCTCATTTTAGTCCATCTTTTCTTTTTTAACTTTTCAAGAAAACCCCTGCATGTATTTGCGTTGTACCATCAGTATTGGTGACAGGCTTTCTAACTCACCTTTGACTTTATCACAGTCTAAAACTCTTCCGAAGGTTGAGAACAGCCCGTGCAGGTCATCTGCCGAACACGTCGCGGCAAGGTTCCCCACAAACACTTTAGTGGAGTTGGGTGGGCGTGCACGTGACTCCTCGACCACCAGGGGCCTGCCTCTGTACTCTTTGCCATCAAGATGTCGTATGGCCCTGCGAGAGTAAAATATCTTTGCATCATCATCAGGTGTACAGCAGATAGCAGATGACAGTAACAGTAACACTGCAGACATTTTAGCTGAGGTTAAAAATGAATAAAACAATTTGTAGAGTTGAAGATATGAAGCTGAAACCAGCCAAATGCTGCTAGTCTTTGTTTTACTAGCAATTTTATATTTCATTGGAAATGTCATGCTTTACTCTGTAAATAAACTTAAGAACCGAAAGTATCTTTGAACTAATCAGTTTTTGATTCTGCAGGGGTCCAGGTTTGTACAAAGCCTCTTAAGTTATTTTGGTAACTCAAAGTCTTAAAGATACTGCAGCACTAAACCCAACAGGCCTGTCAGTTCTAATATGCAAACCTTTAGACCTTTCTGAGCTTCTCCAATTCTGTTATTTTGATCTTGGTCTGTCAGACATTTTTCAATGATTCTAGTTGTCTTTTGACAACGTAAGAGAAAGTGCCATCTTTTGTTTAAAAACCCACTGACAGTAAGTAAGAGCAACAATTGTATTTCTGTTTAATGTGTTCAAAACTGACTGGATTAAAGGAATTTAGCAAACTTGCTCGACTCATAATTGTACCGAATGAACAAAAGTGGCAAAAACTACCTCTTTAAATCTGTGTATAAACTTCCATATTCCCATTTAACTTTATACCCAAGGCTCCACAACCAAGGCTGACCCCCACATGAAAACTGCACCATCCGGACTATCTGCACTACCTGCAACCACCTCTCCTAACCACTGGTGCACTTTAAACTTTAAACTTACTTTACACTACATCCCATATACCATTTTATAGACTGCACATATTACATCTATTTATTGTACACTACATTTTTTTTATTGACGGACAGTACACGCTATGTCCATTCACTATGTATATTCTGTATTTCTATTTATTGTTTTATAATCTTTTTGTACACCTGTACCTCTGTACCTGCGCTTTGACACCTGAATCCCCCCCTGGGGATTAATAAAGGTTCATTTTATCTTATCTTAACATATCAGAGAATGTTTCTAGAATAGCAATATAATTCATACTAGTATGTAATAATGGTAATGGTAAGAGTTGAATACCTGTCTGCTGCCCCGTCTCCCTTCAGGGTAACGAAGGCATACTGTCTGAGCAAAGAGCAGGTGTTGATCTCTCCATATGGAGCAAAGAGCTTGGTCAGCTCGTCGTGTGTTGCGTCTAAAGGAAGGTTCCCCACAAACAACTTCACGTTGTCACCGCTCATCTCTGTATCAACCAGGCATCTGTAACAGAGAGGACAGTTCAGTTCAGTTCAGTTCAGTTCAGTTCAGACAACTTTATTTATCCCCAATGGGGCAATTCATTTGTAGCATTCCCAGTCCAAACATCTATACATACAACAGACAACCAATAATAAGTTAAGTCTGCTGCTGGTTTACAAAGCACTAAATGGTTTAGGGCCAAAATACATTTCTGATCTTCTGCTATGTTATGAACCATCCAGACCTCTCAGGTCATCTGGATCAGGTGTGCTTAGTGTCCCCAGAGTCAGAACTAAACATGCAGAAGAAGCGTTCAGTTTTTAAGCACCAAATATTTGGAACAAGCTCCCAGAAACCTGCAGGACAGACTCCAACTCTGAGTTCTTTTAAATTAAAGCTTAAAACCTTCCTGTTTGCTGCTGCCTTTTATTAAACCAGATAATGATCTTATACTGCACTAGAGCTTTTACTATTGTGTGTGTTATTACTCTATTTTAGCTTCTATCCTAGCTTTTATTTTTGTTTTTATTTTCTAATCTTTAATTGTTTGTATGTTTTTATAACTGTTTTAATTATGTCCTAATGTTCTTTTGCACTTTGTCTTGAATGTTTATGTAAAGCACTTTGAATTGCCCTGTTGCTGGAATGTGCTATACAAACAAAGCTGCCTTGCCTAAGTCAAAGGACACATATTAAAGGCATGGGGGCAGTTGGAGGGACAAGTTACAATAAGAACAATATAAATACAGAGGATTATGGCAATAAAAGCCTAAAACAAATAAGAAACAATATATAATAACAACATATCTTCCTCTAAATATGGGTATGGTCTGTGTTCAGCAGCTTAACAGGATGAAGTGGCTGATCAGAGTTGATTGTATTCACATGAAGTGATGCTATTGACATTCAGAGTTATCACCATTGTCATCTGGTACTGAGGTGAGCTAGCTGGGTCTTATTGACTAAGCTAACTTTCGCGGTGAAAACGGATCCAATGAAGTTAGAGCTAAGTTAGCTCACCTAGCTACTGATACACAAACGACGCTTAATCTGTAACATACAATTAGTGTTATGGTTAAATGTGAGCTCAGTTATACAAACAACAGAGAGCTAAACACCACGGACATCAACTACTGGCCATTTTGTTAACATTAACGGTGGAGCTAACGTGGCTAAGCTAAGCTAAGCTACCGTAGTTGTTTTTATCATATTGGTTGGAAACGCTTGACTAAACTAGATCTCCATCACGGGTTTGAGCTATCGTGAAGTATATTAAGTGTTGGTAATCTTGTTCCGTTTTTAATTGTGTATAAAACAAAGAGGAAAAGCATTATAATTGTTGCTAGCGCTAGCATAGCAACGTTACACAGACTTCTTACCCAACGCGGTCCTGGAGCTGTATTAAAAAACGTCACATCCGGTTCCGGTTTCTTGTGGTGCCGCTGTGCTGGCAGCCGCCATGGGGGCGCAGTTTCATCAGTTCACACTACGCGATGCGCCACTGAGCAGCTCTCATAGAAATGAACGGGGCCCCGCCTCCAGTTCTTTTAATACATCCATGGCTCACACACACACACACACACCAGAAGCGTCAAGACTAAACGGTCGTGGTTGAAAAATAAGATGCACTCTGATATAAATATAATATAAACCGGCCTTAAAATACAACGGAGTATTAGGGCCACATTGAGGAAAAGAGAATAAAGTTGTAATTTTACGAGAAAAAAAGTTGTAATTTACAAGAATAAAATCAGAATATTACGAGAATAAAGTCCTAACTTTACGAGAAAAAAGTCGTAATATTACAAGAATAAAGTCATAATATTACGAGAATAAAATCAGAATATTACGAGAATAAAGTCCTAACTTTACGAGAAAAAAAGTTGTAATATTACGAGAAAAAAGCCGTAATACTACGGGAATAAAGTCCTAACTTTACGAAAAAAAAAGTCAGAATATTACGAGAATAAAGTCATAATATTACGAGAATAAAGTCATAATATTACGAGAATAAAGTCATTGGTTTACGAGAAAAAAAGCCGCAATATTACGACAATTTTGCAACACCCGAGCTAGAGACCCTTAAAATAGCAAATCTTTCAACGCGTCTGATAAGTGTGCCAAGTTTAACAACTTTTTGAGTGTGCTAAGGCCCTCAAAAAGGTGATTCATTTTAAGAAAAAGAAAATAATTCCTACAGTTTCAATAGGGCCATGGCTGGCCCGATGTTGTCGGTAATCGGGCCCTAAAAATAACATAATATATATATAATATATAATAACAATAACCTAATATTTTCAGGTTTCATTCATTCATTCTCAATGTGCAATATCATTTACCACTTGTGCAATTTTGTTAATAGTCTGTTTATTGTCAATACTGTATATACTGCTCCTATTTTTATACTTCCTTCTATTTAAATGGTTCATATTTTGTTACACTTTGTTTAGCTCTTTTTTTTACTGTGTTAGCTGATGCATCTTGTTTTTTGCACTATCCCCTTTCCTGCTGTACACTGCAAATTTCCCCACTGCAGGACTAATAAAGGAATATATTATCTTATCTTATCTTATAAAACACAAAACATGGATATAATCTTAATATTCAGTTCCATTTCTTTCTTAAAAACATTAAAATGAGGTTTAACTTTGCACTTTTCCACTATCACATGGTTGTTATCAGGTGAGATCAGGTGGGAGAGGAGGAGGAGGAGGAGGAGGAGGAGCCAGAGAAGAGAGACACCTCCGGATCTAGGAACAACACACGTCATGACAGGCCGAAGTGGAAGAGGAGTTGAGTCTTCATCGCAGTGAAGTTGATGGAAGAAGAATAGGAGCATGCCAACAACATAAAGTGGATCCGGAGGGGATAAAAAAGAAGGATCGGAGGCAAAGAGGTAAACGACGAGGAGCCTGTTGATGTTAGAATGAAGAATCGTTGTGTAATATTGTCCAACAGGAAGACTATCAGGGTGCAGTTAGAGGAGGAAATATGCAAGTTTGACAGGAATGTGCTGCGGATCCAGACAGATGTTGACATGTAGGCTGCGGTGAGACTTCAACATGGGACAGACTGAGTTCATATGTTCAGAGTAATATCCTTAAAAACCAACAAGCTTACTTTTATTTTTATATTCAATGTTACACACGCCGTCTGTGTGCGTTTGTGTGTCTATTTCATTTAAGTCCTGTCTGAGCTGCAGCACTTTACCAAGTCTGGACTTGCTGTCCCAATCCAGGCAGGTTTATTACACAGGTGTGTGGATGTGGATGTGTGTACAAACGTTTACCAAATAGTGTGCTATTAGTATACTTATTTTAAACTTAAAATAAGAGAGTAAACTTTCAGTTGACTTTTTATGTACTTATCAGAGATATACTATACTTATACTAACAAGTATACGGAAAGGTCTAAGTATACTTGGTTTATATTGACAAGTACAGAAAAGACTAAGTATACTTGGCTTATACTGACAAGTATACAGAAAAGTCTAAGTATACTTGGTTTATATTGACATTTATACAGAAAAGTCTAAGTATACTTGGCTTATACTGACAATTATACAAAAAAGTCTAAGTATACTTGGCTTAATCTTTTGATCAAGATATACTTAAGAAAAACATAATTAAGTGTTCTTGCCTTATATGCCTATGGAAATTAATACATGGCTTGTAGTTGTGCTTACTTTTTAATAGAGTAGAGTAGTTAAAGAGTGTGAGAGGTTGTAAACTGATGTTTTGATATGAATTTACTTAGATTCATCAAGAATTTTCTACGTTTTTGGATTCTCCGTTCACTGTGGAGGCATGTGAGAACATTTTTTTTTTTCCCTCTTTTTATCATCACAAAACATCAAGTCAAATAGCAAAAGTAGCAAGTCTCTTTATGTTATACATAAATCATTAGCTAAGTACTATAAGTTACAGGATACAAAGTGTACTTTCATAAACTAAAAAGTTGGCTACAAGTATATAACAATTCAATTATACCTTATACCTTGTAGTATAGTGCAAAATACAACGTAGGTGTAAACTAGTTGTGTACTCAAAGTTTACTATTCTTACACTTAAAGTACACTTAAAAGTATACTTTTATAAACCAAAAAGTGGGCCAATTTATTCCCAAGAAGTATTGAAGTAGAACACTTACAAGTATAGTACTAGTACACTGATATTAGTATACTTACTACAGAAGTTATACTTAGGGGAAATATACTTTAACTTTACTTAAGTATACATCAAAAGTATACTACTTTTTGAGTAAGGGAAGGCATCCCACCCATCTTCCTGTTGTGAATGTGAGCCACAGGGAGAGATAATCACCACCTGTAGCGTGCACACATTGGGAGTGCATGATAAGTGTCAGGACAATAATAACCATGGGTGTACTTTTTGTTGTGTGTGTGTGTTTAGATGGCACAAGAAGAACCGCTGTATGATTTCCCGGAGCCCTCCACCCTGTCAGAGCGCAAGTTCGCGGGGCAACAAAGAGGACAGGGCTCCCTGAAAAGCGTCAGCGTACTGGACCGTCTCCTGCTCACAATTCCTGTCTGGCTTCAGCTGTCCATCAACCCGGCCACCGCACTGCACATACTGCAGAGGGAGCCTCCTGGGGTCAGCGCCACACACGCACTTAAAGAGGACCTATTATGCTTTTGTGCTTGTTTCTTTTTCCTTTCGTGTGTTATTTTGTTTTTTGCATGTAAAAGTTCTGTCAAGTTACAAAGCTCAAAGTTCATGCCAAAGGGAGTTACGGCTGGAATCGTGCCCACGTCCTTCTGGCGCCCATGTAAATCAATTGGGCCGTTCACATAGAACGTGCCGCGCCATAGAGCTCCGCGGCCTGCTCACGATCTTCAGTGTGATGGTACATGTCCAGAGGGGCGATCGCCTCGCTTCCCAGCTTTGGACGCTTGATGGGCTGCCACTCAACACGAGGCACCTGATTGGACCAACACTTTCCCTCGTGGGCTGCTGCTCCCAGCTTTCAAACCGGAACCAACATGGCGGCTAAACTTTCTTCTCTTATATCAGGAAAATAGTTCACCGAAATGTGTCTCTGAAAACATTTTTATGCGAGAAATAAGCCACGCAGTTGCTGAATCTGTCTTTATTTTGGATCGACAACGATTAGTTTAAAAGTTTTTTGGGAGTTTCCAGAGGCGGTGAGTCGCAACAGACGCCCCTGATTTTTATTTTGCATAAAGTAGCCTTGACCTCAACTTTATGCAAATGAGGAGCAGCCAACGTGATTCCCTCGAATCGCGCTGCCACTCGACCAGAATGCAATAGTTTCACCGTCTGGTCTATTTTCTCCGCGTGCTGCGACCAAATCTGGCAAGAAAACACACTGACGATCTACTATAAACTATATAAATGATATATTATATGTGTTATAAATGATCTGATTCTGATAAGATGATAAAATATGCATCCCACAAACACCTTTGACTTCCCTCCCCTCTCTCCCTGCTGTTCTCCTGGAGTTTTGATTCCTCCGATTCCCCCCCAGTCCCTCCAAACACATTTCATAAAAGAGCTCAAACAGAGTGTTTCAGACAGAGAGGGTGAAAAGAGGCGCTGCAGCACAGCCGGTATGAGGAAAATAGTGTTTTTTGAACATTACAGCAATTAAACATGTTCTTGTAGAAACCCAAAATACAAGTATGAAGCTGAAAATGAGCACGATAGGTCCTCTTTAAACTAAAGAAAAAAATCACAAGTGCACCATTGTGTCCACACACACACACACACTGACTACTATACTTCACTCAGTAATCACTCGTGTTGTCCTGCAGACCTTCCTGGTGCGCAAGTCCCGCACGTCCCAGAGAAACGTGCTGTGTGTCCGCTTGGCGGATGACAGCGTGCCGTCCTTTGTGCAGCAGTTTGGCATCAGGGAAGAACACTCCAGCAACAGTACGACTACTTTTCATGAGTTTCTAAAATGTGATTTCTCTGTCTGACCCCAACCACTTCAAAACTCAATCTGCCTTCTTTGGTACACAAATGAATAGACAACAGATTTCCATAGGTACAAAACTGAAAACAGAGCAATTACATTTTTTTACTGCGCTTATTTCAGTTAATTGACCCCTACTCATGTAGGTCTATGCTTTACAGTATTGCCAACCATTTTAACAAGTATAGACAGTATAGTACTGAGTACTGGCCCTTTTTTTCACATTAGTACCCCCACTTCTTATCGCATATCGCCTCCTCCTGGTGAGTCTAGGTGCGAACCTCTAAACACCTGCTGAAAAACTGTGCTAAAAATGCCTTTCGTACTCCTTCTCATTATCCAATTTAATCTGTAGGCCAACAGATGTCATATTTTAAGTTAGTTTTATTGTAGCATATATATAATATTATATTTGTGTACAATTTGATTTGTATCAATAGCTACATAAATAGTTTTTATTAACCAAATATACATTTATGTACAAACTGTGGAAATATATGTCATATGTATGGCCTGATGTATGTGATGAAATGCAAAAATACATATGAAGTGGGATAAATTACCAAGATAAATATGACACATTATCATGTGATACTGGCACCTTTTTTTGGTCCAATTCAGGCACCGAGTATAGATTATGAAGTAGCTATTCCTGGTTTCCCTGCAAGTCCCTGGAGAGCAGGAAATCAATTAAAAAACGTATGCACGGCACGCTTTATAAAATGGTAAAAATGACTGGTGTGGTCCTTTAACACAGCTTTACTCTAGTGTTACACAGTATTTAAACACGACTACGTCTAACTACCGTTCTCCCTCTCCAAAAATCCCTGCACCTTTGAATTCTCCTCTCCCACCACAGCTCTCTCTCTGGAGACTTCAGCCGTCAGCTTTCCCGATCTCCCAAGACTAATTTCCTTCTACTGTGTCAGCAGGTAAAATATTTTCCTCCATTCTCTCATTTTCCCGCGGCTGTTTTCTATTTGCGCCTCCTTTATGATCTCTTTCCATACTGTTTTTCTGTTGTCTTTGTTTCTTTTCCTTACCTTCACTTCCTCTAAAATATGTTATCACCATTTTTTCCCCACATTGGTCACTGTCAGTATTGATCTGCAAGAACTAGCGTTGGTGTTAATATTCTATATTGTCTGTGTATCAGAGATGTCTTACGCTTCAATCTGGAGCTTCCTGAAGCCATTGCAAGGGCAACATCCCACAAAGAGCTCGAGTCCATCTCACACATGGGAATAGGTTGGTGAACACAACTCCTTGTTTGCACACATACTACATACAGTATTATCATTTTTGTACAATGGAAGATATGAAAATTGCAAAAAAATTGACCAATTAAGCAGAAATCCCTGTTTCACTATAATAAAAAAAAACATCTATATTGTTTTATAGAATTCTGGCGCTCCCACCTAAACGTCCGTGGGCCACGGGAGAAGGACAAGGAGAAGAAGACAGACACTACAGCCCCAGCCCTACCTGCTGTCGGACCACAGACTCAGCCTGGTTCGGCTCCCCAGCACAACGCAGACAACCATCTCTTGACAGAACCTACACCAGAAACAAAACAGTCAGCTTCCAATCCCACCCTGTTCCACGAGTTTTGTCCGATCACGACACGCAGCCCCATAGAGCTGGACTGTGGCTCCGGCCAGGGCGCTCTGTGCTTCGTCAACCCCCTCTTCCTGCAGTCCCAGAACCCTTTGTGCAGACGACGCATGTTCAAACGCAGCCTCAAGATTCGGATTTCCACAGAGTCGTCCACCATGCTTTCGCCCCCGCTCGCTCCTCCGCCTCCACCGCCGCTGATGCCCAAAAAAAAAGGAAAATGTAAAGCCCAGAAACAGTTACAAAGGGTCGCCCTTCCAAGTAAAGGTCAAGCTGCTCAGACTGATCCCACAATTCAGGACACCCCCAGTGAGGCCCAAGTTCAGCCTCCGTCAGCAACTCCTCACTTCCAGCCTGAGATGCAGGAGCAAGCTGGAATCAGGAGAGAGGAGGCTACAGTTCAGCTACCAGCAGCGATGGAGAATCTTCCAGACGATTCAGACTACATGCAGCCCTCTCCAATGATCAATTTCTCCAATGTGCTCTCACTCTCTCCTTACCTCTCCCCGTCTGGTTCTTCTATGGCGCCTCCCCTTTTCCCCAAAGCATCTCCATCCCACTCTCCTCATGACTCTCCCTGTGCTTCTCCTTCCTTCTCCCCATCTCCTTCTCCCAAGGCTCCCTTTTCCCTCTCTCCGTACGCCTCACCCTGCGCTTCGCCCTCTCTTTCACCTTACCAGTCGCCGTCTCCTTCTCCTATGATCCCCTTCTCCCTCTCTCCCTTCACCTCCCCGTCCTTCCCTCAGCTGATGGAGCAGATCTATCAAACACCTACGACTCCTATAAGAGCAGATCAGCAAAGACCAGGGGAGGATGAAGATGAGACAAATAAGGATCTGCAGACGAGGAGAGAAGAGGAGGAAAGGGGTCTGGTTTTACAGATGAATGCTGCTTCTCTAAATTACACAGACAGCTGCAGTTCCTTCAGCAGTCTCGAGGGGGCAGCAGAGACTCCGCCCGACTTACCCCAAAAACGGCACAACGGTACGAGCCTCTAGCGAACAAACACTTTAGACTGTAACTGAATAACATTATTACGAAAGCTCTGTGCAGAATTACTAGATGAACTTTGAATTAAATAAGTTGAACAAAACCTAAAATTGTAATGATGATACTGGTTGTTTTGCATGTTTTTAACTTAAAATGTGTACAGTTTTTATTGTGCTTTATTGCAACCACTTTCTAATGCATACCAAAACATTTTTAAACTGATTTGCTACCTGACAGGAAGACATTTGTTTCCTTTGATATCAGTATTTTCTGAAAATTAAATTATGAAATTTAAGACTTGAAACTTTCTTGAGTTAGGTAGTCCATCACAATTAACCTTTAACTGTCTTTATTTTTTTGCACCAAAGGTACAAATAAAAATGACATTATCATTGTTGTAATACAGTTACAACTGCTGTTGAGTTGGCTACCAAAAGTCACTGCAGTCAAAACCTTTTGTTTGTTTGTTGTTTGTTAAAGCCACAGTAGGTAGAATTGGAGCAAATATGATTAAAAAGAGGTATTTTTATAAAACGGTCACTATATCCTGACAGTAGTGCATGAGACAGGTAATCTGAAAAAAATCATGTGCCTCTGTGTCCTCCGGTGCTCTTAACGGCATCTGCAGGATTTCACAGACCGGAGGAAAACAACCAATCAGAGCCGAGCTTGAGTCTACCGTCTCTAAGCAGCTGTCAATCACTCGCAAACTGATCAAACTAGGCGGCACTGATCAAATATTAATCAATATTCTGTTACTTTAATGCCTATTTCTCGCCTCAAATGTTTTCAGAAACATAATGTAGTGTACCGTTTAGCTGTAAAATGAGGAAATTTGTGACCCGGCAGCTATGTTGAGATCTGTTGTGGAAATACCAAGCACCGCCCACCAGCCGGAGCACAGCCAATAGGAACGCTCTCTATCTGAAATGACCTGTAATTTACCAAAGTCTCCCGTCATGGGCTAGATTTTTTTGTTTTCTCTCAGAACACTTGAATTACAATATGCTGAAAGGTTTTTATGGATTTTTTGCCCAATGATGCCAAAAACATTCTGCCTACTGCAGGTTTAACACTGTAAGAGTCCATCAACAGCGGATAAACATAAAATAGGATATTGTGAATCACTTACAGGCATCCATAATTTAGGGGTTCTTGCAGAGACATTATTCTGGTTCCTTGTGGAAGAAAACTTGAATTGTAGTTATCCACAATCGTAGTATATTGTACAGGTTTTTTGAGTTGTTGAAGCTTCCTTTGATGGGAAACCACCACAGGTGCCTTCTACTGTAATATTTAGTGGAGTGAAAGCTGAGATTTCTGAATTTAACAACTCGTCTCTGCAGACATGTCAACATACAGACCTTCAGACTTCAACTAAGCATGTGCCATTTTGATAAAAGTCCTCTTATTAGAATATGTTGAAATTCAATCTCACACTGTGGGTGAATTTCACACAAATTAAACAAGCAACTCTCTAATGGTTCTGGTAGAAAAATATACCACTAAGATCTTATCAAACAAATTTTATTTGTGCAGATTCAACACCACTTTTCTTACGTAGAGCCTTTTTTTTTTTTTTAGGCCTTCCAGACACAGCAATATTTTATACAGTCAAGTAATCAGTCATGACTTCTTTATACCAAACTGGTCAAAAGTAAGCATTATTTTTACCTTTCAGTCAATATTAAGCCGTCATTGCATTTTGGTTAACAACCTTAACCGTTCAAATCATCAACACCAAGGCTGAACAAACATTTATCTTAATGGAGCTCTAAAGATGGAACTGTGTTTAGCCAAAAGTTGACTGTAAAAAATCAATTTATGGACATAATTTTGAGTACGGACAAAACATGTCACAATGATCGTTTTATGAAGATTTGAAGCCAAATTCTGATCTTGCCAAGGTTAGAAAGTGAAATCTACCTACAGTCACTTTCGTTTATACCCAGGAACCATTTTTATTGTCAGGCAGCATCGGTGTAATGGACAGTTCTCAATACTTCTCATTAGAAAACTAAGTGTCCTAAATGCATCTGAAAGAGCGACGATGTCATATCAGCTCATTTCTTTGTATTTGATCGTGTTATCAAAGACAGCACCTGACGTTAGATCTGAGTCGTGGCTAGAAAAACTGTGGCTGGTGTCTTTGGCAGATCTGTTCTTGTCTTATGGCTTTATTGTATTGTATGAAACTTTAATTTAGTCTCTTCAGAAGTGTCTTCTAAAAAGGATCATTTTACAGTGTTGTGTGTTTTAACATCCATTAATTTGATTTCACATAAAAAAAATGATTTCAGTTGGTACTTTTGAAGCCTATGGAGCAGATCATCCATCAACACCAGCAGGGGGCGTCGCTTTTGCACAGCTCCAAAAGGTCGGCCTCCAGCTGCTCTGCGTCGTCTTGGAAGCGCTCGGTGAAGGAGCGGATCAAACCTGCCGCGCTGCCTTCGTATTCGATCAGCTCTATGCTGTCCCCTTGAAAAACCACAGAGTCAGACACAAACTGAATAAATAACTCTGTCGGTGTTTACAATCGGTTCGCCGCATGTACAATCACAGTCACAGTTTTGATCAGTTATAGCTAGTTATCAAGTATTGATGAAATAGCAGGTACAGGTGCAGGTACGTACCATTGACTCTGGTGTTGGCCTGGACAAACATCTTGCGAGCTTCCTTCCTCAGCAGTACCGTCTCCCGGAGACGCAGGAAGTTGTGAGCACCGCTGTCGCTGACAGTGGAGTAGCCGTCATAGAGAGCCCTGCCTCCTTCCACGTCTGCTGTCGCCTTCAAGACCTACGAAACAGTGGAATAAGGTTAGCAACATGTTAGGTGTAGAAGTGGGGGAATGCTGTTATCATACAGAGAAATAATTAATGACATTAACATTTTAGCAATTGCACTTATACTTTTTGGAAACTGGGCTAATGTGAGAAGTTGGTTATTTGGTTGGGAACTGAAATGTGAAGCTTAAGTTTATATTTTACTTAGGGCTGTTACTAACAGTTATTGTCATTATTCATTAATTTACAGATTATGTTATTGATTCTACCATTCATTATTTGGTTTATAAAACATAAGAAAATAATTAAAAAAAATAATATATATATACACATACACTTTTTATAATAGAACACAAATAAAACCAGCAAATATTCACTTTTTTTGGCTTTAAAAATCACTTAAATTATTACTCAATTATCAAAATTATTGCAGATTATTTTTTCAATTGATTATAGGTAAATCAAAAGGTACCAGTTTTTTTTTTTCATATAGTGCTTTAAAGTACTTTTTTTTTTTTTTTTTTTTTTAATGCATCCCCATTGTATTCGTCTCTTGCACGCACATAAGCACATGTATAATACACCAGCAGTGCATTAGTGCAATCAAGCTGACATGTATCTACAGTATATTGTTTTTATTTGATCAAATCCACAATGTTGTTTTTCAGTATTTGTTGTATTTTCTTCAATATGTTGTTATATAGGATCTGCTGTCCGGGGCCAAAAGTATGTCCATACCTGCAGTTTACGGAGGAACCTGTGGATGGCGTTCTTGCCCACGGTGTGGATCTTGCTTCTGTCCAGAGTGATTCGAGCGTCAGGCTTGCCGTCCTGTCCCGTCACTTCCTCCAGGCCCACCAGGCCCTCCCCGGCCTCCAGCAGAACACGCAGGATCACGAAACGAGCCTGCATGTGAGCCTTTAGACGCACAGATATACAAGAGCACGTGTGACATTCACTGTATACACCTCCTGACACTCATATAAACAGAGACAGACTTAGTGTAAGCTGGATTATAAAACAACACAGACACGTAAAACTGAGCCAGTCAGGTTGTAAGAAACACATGCTTAATGGTCTGTATGTTGACTTGTCTTGTAAACACTGTTCGCCCCAAAACTATGTATCTCTGAAGTTCTATATAAATTAAAGTAAAGTATGTATAAAGTTATGATTAATTTTTTACAGGCTGCAAAGCAGTCCATGTAAAGAGTGAGAGAGACAGCATGTTATGGAGAAAAGCAAGTTGACAGATTACCTGTCTCCAGCTCTTGCTCTCAGCTGTGTAGAACTCCAGACCCAACAGTCCAGCTCTGACCATGCTGAGCCAGTTGACGTACACCACATCCTCCGCATCCTGGTCCTCGTGGCCAAAAATACTGGAACACACAGACAAAGGCAACGGTTAACGTGCTGGCCTCCCACACAACCATCAGCCACAAATCACCCAGACATTTACCAGAAAAAAAAACCCTCCCCATTCCAATAATTGTCATTAAAACAACCTAATAACATCAATAAAGTGCAAGACGGGGTGTGTGTGTGTGACACAAATAATAACATAGTATCCCCTATACAGAGCCGGCCAGAGGTATGAGCAAACTAAACAACTCCAACTGAATATACACATTCTTTAGGTTCTTCTTCTAAGTTTACTGACGTACTTAAATAGACTTCCTGATTTTGTTATGGCTCCTAATTGTTCTAAAGTCACAAAATGTTCTCCCAGTTAAAGAAATTTTAGGATTTAGAGGATATAGAGGCTATAATGGGGCTGTGCAATGAATCAAATCACAATTACAGCTTATGAAAACAAGATAATCGACATAAAACGATTGTTGTGCCACATTCTGTTTCGCAATGACGCTCTCGTTTTGTCTTGTGTCATAAATCCAGAGCACCCCCTTTCCTTTACAACGGTGCGCTTTTGCCCCGCTCGGCGGGTCAAAAGTGGCCACTCGGTGTGGGAGGATCTCCTCGTGGGAACGCTCCCCGGGGCTGGCGATGAGTTTTTTTGGCTGCATCATCACCATTCATATCTATACAACCAATGTGTTGATGATTTAATTGTTTACTGGAGCACAAAGTTCTTCATAGATCTAGCCTCTTCATTTTGCTCTCAAAGTAAGCTCTTAAAATGTAGGCTACAATATTTTCTTTCTAAATGCATGATGTTTACAAAGTCAATGAGTGATTGTGTTGAATAATCGTTATTTTAATATTGAGCAAAATAATAGGCTATAACCTAGGCTATAACATTTCTGGACTATACCTAAAGCGTCCAGTCTTTGCTTCACCATGGAAGAAGATCAGGGGGTGTATACCTGAGCACTTGCTTCTTGAGACACAGATAGAGTCCAACACACTCAGCGCGGCATTCTTCATAAGACGAAGCAATCGTGGAGAATTTACTGTCCCACGTCTCGCTGCCTTGATACCAACTGGACACCTAACAAACAAAAAAAATACACTCACACGTTCAGTTACTTCGTCTCTTCTTGCCAACTGAGTTAAAAAAATCGGTGTCCAAACAAACAAACTCACCCGTTCTCCGGTCTCTGGGTTGGTCACCTTGTTCTGGTCAAAGTTGAATTTGCCCTTGTCATCCTGCAGTACGAAACGGAGCAAAACATCAGATTTTTATTTCCTTACTGATGATTCTTCAACCAAATTAAACACTTTAACAGGGAGAAATCAATATGTTTGACTGACCTGGACAAACAGCTTGCCACTTCCATGGCCCAACAGCTCGTGAAGTCCAACCTGCACCTCGAATGACGGGCCCTTCCACTTGATAAACACGTCCTAGTGCAAACACACAGGACAAAGATGTCTCATTTTGTTAAATGCCGGTTGCCTCGACTCCTCTGTCCTCCGCTCGCATCTCCCGTGGGAGGGTCTAAGACGTGAGGAGAGGAGTCGAGGAAAGGAACGGAGGATGTACAAACTGGGAAATGGCTCTGGTGTGTAAGAGAATCAGGAAGCTGCATGGGTTACCTTGTCCTCCTCCTCCAGGAAGGTGAGTTTTTCTTTTTCTGTAGCATAGGCTACAGCCAGCACGTTGCCTAGCGACACGTTTTTAAAGCCCTCCGACTGTCTGATGTCATCATCTACAAACAAAAACATTGTTTTAAGTATAATACTGTGTGACGTAAACCAACTTTAACTGTGTTACTTGACATAGTGTGTAAAATCTCAGTGTACATACAGTTGGGGATGTTGATGCCAGCTGGTATTCCGCTGCCAGCGAAGGTGAGGACATCCAGCGAGGTGAAGTCGGGTTTAAGGAAAGTGTCCTTCTCAAACTCCCTCGGCCAAGGCAGCTCGGGGAGCAAGACTTCTGCTGAGCTCACCAGTTTGGTAAAACGCTCACTCATCGCCTTGTTCACGACCGCAATGAAACCTAGGAGGCGACATCGCAAAGTGAATTGATAGAAAGAGAAAAAAACAAACAATTTCTGACCAATTTTGAAGAATAGACAGTTATATAAACCCTCCTGTTATTTGAGTTCACACATGAGCCCCTTTCTTTTAATCTAAGTATATTAATAGTAACATGTTCACCATGGATTTTAGGATTTATAGCAGAGTACTAACTTAATAAATAGTGTAATATTGTCTCATTCTAAGTATTGAACCTTCTTTACAGTATGTCCCTCTAAAACAAATGTACTCATCCTAGGATGAAACATTATTTACCTACTGGAGTTTAGAGCTGCACATATCTACTTAAGTAACAGTTTTAAAGTAGCTCAACCACGATGTTAATTTTCCCCAAATAGTCTTCAGCTCCGTACTACGGCAATAAAAACAGCGAGAGGCCCATGATCACAGCTTGCATGCCAATAAAGATGATAATATCACTGCTCTTGATCACCATTACCTTCAAACTCTCCTCTGGAGCCAAATGGGTCTCTGTAGCTCTCTATGAAACCTATATAACTGAGAGAAGAAGGAGTGAAGAGCAGAGAGAGAAACAAAGGTTTCAGAGATTATTACATGAGAGTAGTATTCAACCGCCACATTGGAGGCCTTTACATTACAGCTGCTGAGTTTTAGGAGATAATTGATAAGTTTGGACCAGAGAAAGCACAGCAACAAATCTATATCTGTGTTACCTCTGTCTTTTATAAATCAGATGACATTTAAGGTTAGCATGATTTGACATCACAAGTAAGGAGATCATTTTGTGTTAATTTGATGTTGCTCTGGTTCAGTGAGCTCACCTCTCAACAATTGGTCCCTTGTCTTTGATCCAGTAGCGCGATCCCTCTTTATGGGCTTCAACTGAGCCAAAGGTGAAGCTGCGACTGTACTCTTCAAGCATCTTCCTCTGGTTCTCATTGGCAGCATAGGCCTGTGTTCATTATTTGGAAACAGAAGAAGAATTATAACAGTGGAACTGCGGCAGGACGGTTGATTTTACATCAACTCATTCAGTCACTCCTAAAGATATATACATAATAGGATGTAACAATCTGGATCGATATATCGATTCAATGATCAACAATCCAATATCATCGATGCAAAGTGAAAACATTGATACATATCATCCTCCTAAAAATAAGCCTATATTTTGAAATTCCCATGGCACGTCTGTGTCACAATTTACGTTATCTCTCTATCAACTTCATATTTTGGTGGTATTGTTCCTGTTGTGGTTTCCACACAGCCAAAACAATACAGCCTGAACATTGACTATAATCCGCATCGTATCCCTCGCTCTCACCTGTGCTTGTTGGAGGTTAGAAGAGACTTTCTCCATGAGAGGAGCATAGTCTCCCCTCTTCACAGTGAACTCCTTGTCTTCAAAGTTGAAGCTGCCGCAGCATGACTCGCATTCCCCCTCCACTGCGCAGTCTGTGAAGCAGTAGTATACATTTATTTGCTTTGATTGACTGTGTAGCATCATTAACAACATCAGTTACATAAACATATCAATCCACATCAATTTGTTGGGAATGCGTTTGAGTTCACAAGCTAGAATGTGTCTACCATAACACGTGGAGTCTACATGAACATGTGATACGCATTACATTCTGTATGCCAAATCTGTCACAAGTGCAATATGGTTGACGGATGTTTATAAATCTTATTCTGGTTCTCAAGTAAGACTGTAGTTCTGACCTTTCTGCACAGCCGAGGCCAGGCGCACCTCATAGCAGGCTTTACCTCCATTGTCCCTCTTAAACAGACGGGTGTTATAAGCCGACAGTTTCTAGAGATAAACCACAAGAACACAGCAGAAAATAAGCCAAATCAGACTGAAAGTTACAGAGAGGAGAGAGAAAAGACACAGGATGAACCATCAGAATGGAGGGCAGAGGGGAAAGAAGATTAAGAAAAACGTAAATTAAGTGCAAGAAAGAAAAGAACGAGGTGTCAGAATGGAGTACAGAGAAAAAGAAAGTGCAGGTTATTACAAAAGATTGGGGGATACAACAATATAAGAACATTACTTACTTTTGAGTCAAGAAACTTCTGAGCCAGCTCTGCATCCTCCAGACCGCAGTTTGCTGAGAAGTAGGTGGTAATTCCCTGAAGAAAAGAAAAGCAAAAACACTTCATGAGCCGGGTCACCTGTAGAACCCAATGGAAGTTTGGGGCTCAGTGGTTTCCTAAAGGGCAACTGGCATTGTTTGCTGCCAATTTAAAAAGGCCCAGACACGCAGAACCGACATCAAAGAAGTAGCAGCAACGAAGGCCGACTGTTGCGTCGTCTCACGTCACCTGTGTCTTGGCCAAAAAGTTGCATTTGAACACCCTTCAAAGACCAAAGACTACAGCCAACGGCCAACTACCACGTACGTTTTGCACGTTTTACCAGACAAAACAGTTCACAGTCAAAGCCTGAACTCTGCATTAGATGATACTCCCACCTTGTCGCCCAGCCCCAGCTGTTTCTGTTTGTCTTCCAGGGAGTAGAGGGGACACGAGCAGCTGTCCCACAGAGCCTCCATCTCAGTGGGCTGGTCCTGAAATGCCTGGCTGGCCTTCACCAGAGCTTTCAGCTTATCCTGGGTGGACACACCACAGATACAGACAGCTTAAAATATGTCACAGTTGTTTGACAAGTGTTGATCCAACTCTGAAAATTCTTGGCACAATATTTAATAATGCTATTGTATCAGATTGTTCATATTATTGTGTCCACTAGAGCTGCAATGATTACTTGATTAGTTGTCAACTATTAAATAAATCGCAAACTATTTGGATTTGGGTGATTTTTTAAGAAGAAAAAAAAGACAATTCTTTGATTACAGCTTCTTAAATGTGAATATTTTCTGGATTCTTTACTCCTCTATGACAATAAACTGAATATCTTTAAGTTGTGGACAAAACAAGACATTTAAGGATGTTGTCTTGGGCTTTGGGAAACACTGATCGACATGAAAATGATCATGAGTTGCAGCTCTAGTGTCCACCACTGCGAAAGCAGCTGAACTGAATTTTTACCTTGGGTAGATTTGGGATGAACTTGGTGTCTCCGAAAGACTTGTAGTTTCCCATGTTGGCATACAGACCAGCTGCATACACCAAGAGTGCCTAAATATCAACCAAGAAAAAAATATAATAAAAATCATTTTCATCTTGTGTATAGCATTACGAACATCTTTACAAGTTTGCATTTGTTTGTGGGTGAAAGGGTGTATCAAGACAGCACCAGAAACAGCCAAAGACATGAAGACTGTGTACCTGGTACTCCTCGGAGCTGAGTCCAGCTGCTGTGGCGACCTGTTCCAGCTGTGCAGGCGTCTGCTTCCTGAAGATTCTCTGCAGCAAGACAAAGATATTTGCCGACTCTGGGGATGTCTGCAGCAGCACTGCCAGACCACCATACCTAAGACAGAAAATGGTTTCAGTTCTTCAAAAGTCTTCAGTTTCTATTCTTTAAAACAGTATGAGAAGTGTCTTATTTCTTGATTTCAATGCTGCTTCACTTTAACTGTTACATCCTGAGATTAGTAACGTACCAAGCGGCGCGTGACAGGTAGTGGGCGTACATCTTCTCCTGAGGTGAAAGCAAACGGAAGGCCTCGCCGCAGTCAAGAGCAGATATGCCAATCTCATTTGGGAGGTAGTACTGGGAGTCCACCATCTTTAGTCTGAGGTTTAACACTGACGATGAGGAACTGAATTAAGAGAGAGGAAGGGGAGTGGGGAAAGAGAGAAGAATGAGGAAGAGAGCGATAGATAACGTAGGGAAAGGTGAGTATGTAAGTGTAAATCGGATGAGACAAAGAAATGAGAGGACAGACAGATGCAAAAGAATAGACCGTAGTGATGAGTAGAGTGTGGGAGAGAGAGAGATAAGAGATAAAAGTGAAATTACATGTTAGAAACGACAGCATTTTCTTTTTACATAAGCTCTATTTGCACACATGCAGGTTAAACAGGTTGTGTACTGTACAAACACACAAAATGCACATTTTATAACAGTTACACCAAAGTACTGGTAAAACAGTAAGCTTGATTATAAGATAAAATCTGCAGCTTGGTTTTGGAAAGTATGATTTTTGTATGAAGAATATTAGCTATGGTATACTTCTTACAAGTCATTATTCGTGATACTGTATCAGTTGAAATATTAAATAGGGCTAACACTAAGGCTTATTTTCCTTATCAATTAAACTGTTGAAAATTTTAATTTTCACAATTTGTAGTCTATAAAATGTGGTGAATGACCATCACAGTTTACCATCTTAACCTAGGTAGGTTTTGTCCAACTCACAGCCAAAAACAAACAAACAATGATATTAAATTTACAATATCAGAGAAAAGCACCAAAACTTCACTTCACTATTAAAGTATTATCAATATTGTTGACAAACATTGTTAAAGCTCTAATACTGATTCATTATTGAGTCTGCTGTTTCTTATATTATGGGATTTTTTAAAAAGATATTTTTATGAAAAGTTGCAGTGAATGATGTGGTGTGTAGTGTAATGAAAGGTCCATCTATTACTGTATAATAAGCTAAGTTAAAGCCTGGGATGTGGACAAAGGTACGAGTTTATTCAAATTACAGATATCCAATAGTAAGTTTCTGATACGAACAGCAAGTGCTAATCATCCCTGAACCTTGATCAGAGTTTACTGTTTTACCATTACCATATAATTAATTTAAGCTTTAGAATTGCTTTTTAAAAATAATATTTCTTAATATAAAGAAAATCTGTCTGCCATGGTAAGATAAGATAAGATATTACTTTATTAGTCCCGCAGTGGGGAAATTTGCAGTGTACAGCAGCAAAGGGGATAGTGCACAAAACAAGATGCATCAGATAACACAGTAAAAAATAGCTAAACAAAGTATAACAAAATATGAACCATTTAAATAGAAATAAGTATAAAAATAGGAGCAGTATATACAGTATTGACAATCAACAGACTATTAACAAAATTGCAAAAGTGGAAAAGGATATTGCACAGTGAGAATGAATGAATGAATGAATGAAATTTCACCTGAAAATATCAGGTTATTGTCAGTTTTTTGGTGTATAAGTGTAAGTGCTACTGGGAGCAGTGCTGGTTGTGGAGTCTGACAGCTGCAGGAAGGAAGGACCTGGTGGCAGGTGACCTGAAATTTTCCCCTGCCACAGCCCACTGTTATCTGACAGGGGCTAGTTTCATTCCCTGTCTATGAGAACTGACCAAAGCTCAGATTCAGATTAGACAGTTCTCACTCACACCTTCACTTTTAATGAAAACCAATAGACTAATTAACAAAAAGTGGTATGCTGAGAGCCACACATCAGCCTACTAACAACAATGCAACACCAAAACTGTATATTTCGTTAAGTAAACACTGTTATAGTCTCCAGGCTGCTGCAAACAGCTAACTCAACATTAATGTTAGCTTCCTAGCATGCATGCTGAGCCGGTTACTGAGTGCCTTTAAACACGCTAAAACAACTTCTGTAACAAAAACAGAGAGTCGCAACTATTATATGTATGTTTAACTACTATTTCAATACATTTCGAGAGGTATAAATGTGTGTAAACCAACTCAACTTACCTTATTTTCTTCTAACAGATCCGGCGAACGTCAAACTGCAGTCTCACGCTGTACACTTCCTGTATTAATTCAACCTAAGCCCCGCCCCCTGACCAATCACAGCTCGTATATTTTGATTGATGGGGAAAACTAACCAATCACGAAGTAGCTGCGCCGGACTTTTCCCAAAGCGATTCACGTCGCCGATTTTCTGACCGTGAAAAGCACTATATGTGAACGTCTAAACACACAAGCACATAATACGGTAACCACACACCATAGATGTATGTTAATATGTTCACAGAAAGCACAAATAAGAAAGGACTTCACCTGGTATATAGGGTATAGGACGAGGTGGCCGAGTGGTTAAGGCGATGGACTGCTAATCCATTGTGCTCTGCACGCGTGGGTTCGAATCCCATCCTCGTCGGACTCCTTTTCCATAATCGGAGACATCTCAACAACATCTTTGATGATCCTGGTACGGTAATGGTCTTACAACCGGAAGTCGTGACAAGGTGACACTAAAACAAACGCTGTGCCGTCATATGGCAACTTTTCCCCCCGCTGAACAGTTCCTCCTCCTCCTCTTCCTCCAGCTAGGGAACAGTCAAAGCACTAATCCAGAGGTCTGCGACCTGCGGCTCTGGAGCCTCATGTGGCTCTTCAGCTCCTCTCCAGTGGCTCCCTGTGGATTTTTAAAAATGAAAATTTAAAAATGATTTGTTTACATTTTCATTTTTATTTATCACTGTTGTAGGTCTATGGTACGACGGTACGACGGAGTATTAGGGCCACATGGAGGAAAAAATAAATAAATCGGAGATTTTGAGAATAAAGACATAATATTACGAGAATAAAGTCATAGGTTTACGGGAAAAAAAAGTTGTAATATTATGAGAATAAAGTTTTCTAAAAAAAGTTAGTAAAGTCATAACATTATAGTGTTATTTTATTTTTTTCTATTAAAGTTATGACTTTATTCTCTTAATACTACGACTTTTTTTTTCTTGTAAAGTTATGACTTTATTCTCTTAATACTACGACTTTTTTTTTCTTGTAAAGTTATGACTTTATTCTCGTAATATTACGACTTTTTGCTCTTAAAGTTATGACTTTTTTCTCTTAAAGTTATGACTTTATTCTCTTAAAGTTATGACTTTATTCTCTTAAAGTTATGACTTTTTGCTCTTAAAGTTATGACTTTTTTCTCTTAAAGTTATGACTTTTTTCTCTTAAAGTTATGACTTTATTCTCTTAAAGTTATGACTTTATTCTCATAATATTACGACTTTTTGCTCTTAAAGTTATGACTTTTTTCTCTTAAAGTTATGACTTTATTCTCTTAAAGTTATGACTTTATTCTCGTAATATTACAACTTTTTTTTCCTGTAAAGTTATGACTTTATTTTCGTAATATTACTACTTTTTTTCTGGTAAAGTTATGACTTTATTCTCGTAATATTACTACTTTTTTTCTGGTAAAGTTATTACTTTATTTTCGTAATATTACTACTTTTTTTCTGGTAAAGTTATGACTTTATTTTCGTAATATTACTACTTTTTTTCTGGTAAAGTTATGACTTTATTTTCGTAATATTACTACTTTTTTTCTGGTAAAGTTATGACTTTATTCTCGCAATATTATGATTTATTCTGGAAATCTCTGTAGTACATTTGAACTGTGGCCCTCACTGCATTATACTTATATAATATATACTTACACTATAGGCCTAAACTGTGTTACCTTCATCACAATGGTCAAATGTTTTGCGGTTCCAGACAGATTTTTTTTGGCAGCGACTTCAAGCTGCACGTGGACTTGTTCAGACAAGTTCCAGTAACGTAAAGCGCCAGGTAGATGAGGACTGATCTGCGCATGTCTAAATGTTTCAAAAAAAAAAAGCATCATATCCCTTAACTTAGTTTTTCTAAATGAATCCAAATAAAGTGCATTAAGTTGGTCAGCTTTTTTTTACCCCAAATTACAAGTAACTTATTTAAAATTAATGTTATTAAAGGGACTGTTTGTAACTTTCAGAAATGCTTGTTAACAGCGACACCTGCGGCTGTTAAGTCAACGAAAGTCAGCGTTGGGCTCACGCTTGTGCTCCCTCTAAATAGACATGAGAGAGGAGCAGAGTACAGCAGAGACTCCGGTCCTGGAGACCAAAGCTGCGGCCTCCCCTGCGTCCTCTGACCGCGGCCAACATTGTTTTGCAAGACGGGCTTCACTAGATATAACTCTGTAGTTTTGGTGCTTCTGTAGTTTGTGTTGGAGTCTGATGGTATGTGTTCACAGGGAGTCTGAACAGCGTAGCCACACGCGAGCGCGCATATGCGAGCGCACATGGGAAACCGACCCAGTAAATTTATACGTGTAAAAAGTTACAAACAGTCCCTTTAAATACGATGTTTGTATTTACAGTGTAAGTTAGACTGCTTCTGTACATTGTAAAAAATAATGCAGTAACGTCAGATAAGTAGTGCTCAATTGTAATAGTACAATTGTGCAGAGTTCAAATAAACTGGAATAATTATTGACTGATTAATGCAACAGATTGCTTTATGGTGGATATGTGGATATGTACAGTACATTCATGTATACATGTCAGTATACAGTATATAAAGAACAGTGGTTTAGCTGTACTGTACATACTGTTACTAGCTAGAAGCTGATTTACAGCAGAACAGCGACTAGAACAAATGCCTTAACATTCCCAATCTTATAAACCCAGACACTTGTTGCCGAATTTGTGTCCATAAAATAATCCATGTGTACACAGCAACTATCGTTTCTATGATAGAGTTATTAACACTTACTGTGCATGAATTAACTTTATATTACGGGTACGTCGACAACTTCAATCGAGCACGGCTAGCAAATAAAGAGTAATTCGAAAATTCATTTTGCATAGCCTACAATAATTTCCTAGTAAATAACGTTACCGTTTTGCTTCTGTTGCTCTGTGTGCCGCTGTCAGATATGGAGAAGGGGGCGTATCCGTTGTTGTTGCTGTCCTCGTCACATGACATGCCACTGCTGTGCGTTATTGGCTGTTAGGACTTTGTAGGTAAAATGTTAGGACCTATGGTTAGGACTTGTTAGGAATTGTTAGGAATCTGTTAGGAATTGTTAGGACTTGGTTAGGACTTGCTTGAGGGGGGTAGGGAGTGTTTGGAGTTGTTAGGATTTGAGTTAGCAGGCCGATCACTGAAGGTTGTTGAAAATGAAAATAACAAAAGCCTTTAATTTGTTTTTACACACATCTTGGAGCCATAAAATTATAAACACACATTCTTCCCATACACACTTTCACTTGTTCATCCTCTTGATTAGACATTTCTGTTATTACACGGCTTTGTTGAATACTCGATTCTGATTGGACAATCACGGCGTTCTACAGTTTGTTATTTCTTTATAGCAGACCGTTGATATGTATAACAGACCGTTGCTATGGGCGCAGTTCTGATGTCCGTTTTTCTGTTGAATTATTGATTTCTTAAGTAAGTAGCCGTGTAATAAGCGGGATGATGTACAGCCAGCGGGTCATTGTCGTGAAATAAACCTCTTCAGGGCGATGCGAGATCCCTCCGCTCCGCGTGAGGGTGCGGCATCGCGCTGTCAGGGTTTATTTCACAACAATGATCGGCTCGCTGTACATTATCCCTTACTTATAACCTAGATAGGCTTACAAACCACACAGTATTTCATCAGTTTATTGGTTTTATTGAATTGTAAAAACATGAGAAAGTGAATTATTTACAAGGGGTGTGCAACAGAAAGTATTGGTAGAGCCAGTTAGCTATTATATCCACATGGTAGTGACCAGCCCTGCTATACACAAGAGAAAAACATCTGGGCCTTCAACACATCTGTGTGTTGTTTATTTTAGGGTTCATGCTTGGGTTTTGCCGTTCCTCCTGTCGGTAGGCGTTGTGGGGAGTATCCAGCGATAGCAGTTTGAGAAGCTCAGACTCTTGTCCACAGCACAGCTGGTGCAGTAGACGATCCCCAGAGCCAGCATCACTACGAGGAACACACACAGAGGCACCAGCAGGGCCACCAGTAGCCAGCTCTTGTCGTGCTTTTGTTTCCCTGCAGCAGATCCGGCCCCAGCCTCCGCCACGCCGCTGACATCCTCTGTGCCATCCACTTTAGATGGTACGGTCTCAGCTCCCACGCCATCACTAGCTTCTCTACCTTCTTTCTTAGTTTCGGCCTCATTATCAATTTCATTGCCGGTGTTGTATGTTTGCGTTGGGGATGGCGCTGTCTGATATCGCTTTGGTGACAGGGCATCCCATTGGTTCAGGTGATTGTCTGACCCATGAGCCATATCAGGGGAGAGTACTTCAGGTGCGTTTGTCAGCCAGTCAACGTCAAAGTTAGTGTCGGCTTCAAAGTTTGGGTCCGGGGTGAAGGAGGAGGACCAGGGGATATCATCCAAGTCAGGTATGTGAGCGGAGTCACTGGGGTCAGGGGTCAGAGTGGAATACTCTTCATCATCGGGTGAAGGCAGGCAGGTAAGCCCATCTGACTGCAGGTCGTAGCCGTTGTCACAGTAACACTGGTACCCCCCCATATAGTTGAGACACTGCTGTTCGCAGGGCGACTCCCCCACACACTCATCTACGTCTACGCACTCTCCCCCGCTGCCCGACCCGTACCCGGGGTTACACAGGCATGTGAAGGACCCCACTGTGTTTTCACAGAGGCCTTCACAGCTGGCCTCATCAAGGCACTCATCGACGTCCACGCACTCGCCCTCATCGTCTGGCTGGTACCCGGAGTGGCAGGTGCAGTGGAAGGTGCCCGGGATGTTGTTGCACAGTTGCGGGCACGGTTGTTGCAGACATTCGTCTACGTCAGAGCATCTGCGGCCATCTGGACCCATTTGGTAACCTGGCGGGCATGTGCAGCGGATGCCCCGCTGTGTCTCCACACAGTCGTACTCACACCCCATCTCCACGCAGACGTCTTTCATGTGGGGCTCTTCGGTGGGGCCGGCGGAGTCGGCGGGTAAATCAGGTGAGCCAGTTTGGCTCAGGGGATCAGGCTTGCAGGTGTACCCGTCCTCATCTATCATGAAGCCCTCAGAGCAGTAACAGTAGTAGTCCGTGTCTGTGTTCTGGCAGTACTGCTCACAGCCGTGGTCCCCGCTACACCAGTCCTGGTTCTGTGGAGCCGCGCCGGATGAGCAGAGCGGGGCGTCCCTGGACCAGCCCACCGTGTCGTCGTCTCTCTCCATGCACAGCACCGTCTGCTCAGCAGGGTCTGGGCCGTCTGCGGGGCACGGTAGAGCCGCTACAGACCCGTAGGGCACGTGGGTCAGCAGCGTGCTGACGAGGTGAAACGGCGTGGTGTAAACAGCCGGACCACTACCCTCGTCCTCCAGTGGCGAACACATCCCTTTGTAGTTGTACTGGCAAACGTATCCATCCAACGGCAGCGCGCAGGAGCCGTCGACCCACCGGAAATTGTCGCTGCTCTCACGCCCGCTCTCGGAAGTGTGGACGGTCATGGCGACACAGCGAGGGACCGCACAAGTCCCAGGGGTGTCTTCACGGAGCCAGTTGGTGAACTGGCCATCCTGGTCTCCTGTTGGAAAATAAAGACATGGACCAGGTCAGTAAAACTAGAAATTTTTTTTTTTTTTAGATCTATATGACACATTTAAAGTGTTTTAAAGCTGCAATGTGTAGAATTTTTTATGTGAATTTATGACAAAAAAAACAAGTGCAGTCTATGCATTGATGTCACCTCATTCATTGTTATTTTTTTCTGGGTTGGCTCAGTGAGGGACGGGGGGTTATTACTGCATTGCTGTCTGCCACAGTGTATTTTTTAATATCACCACTAGGAGTCGCCAACGTCAGATATTTTCTGGCATACTTTTGTTGCAATAAAACTGAAGTGGTGCCTGTTTGCCTGGATTAAACTCAATACAAAGCTGGTTTTACCACATTAGAATATTTGGGTTGTAGTTTTACAGATGAGTTGCCCTTTTATTAACATATTTTTTCAATTCCGTGAGCACCACAAACATTCACATTTATTGTATTGAAGTGCAGGAAGAAATCTGTACATCAATAGTTAATTAAAACCAAAACTATCCGCATTGCTAGATACCACCATGGATAAATGAGAAAACATGTTTTTTTGTAATTTTGGCAAACCAACCCTTTAAATCATGACAAATGAAAAAAGCAACAACTAAGCTTGCCACATAACTCTTTAAAATGTAATGTCTGCTCTAACTCCAAACCAAGGCAGACACTTTGAGTTATAAAAAAAACAATCTGGCTTTTAGAGGGTGAGGTTTGTGTAATGACTAAATCAGGATGAGGGGTAGCAGCAGTGAGGTCAAAAGGGGATTCAACTTCCTCTGTCGCGCCAGCGCCGTCTCTGTGAAACAAAAGTAGTTAATGTAATAACCAGTCAGTGCAGAGGTATGGAGGCTGTTGGAGAAGTTATAGGGTTGAGGGCCAGCATCATCTATTCATAGGCTCTAGATACAACTGATATCTATGTGTGAGAGTAGTAATATTGAAGTAGGCCTAATGGTTGTAAATGCTGAATCAAGTTTAGTCTATTGTTGTATCATCACAGGTCCATATATGCTTAAAACTAAAATGTATATGGTGAAAAAAAGCCTAAATCTAGCATTAGTTAATTTAGTTTTGTTCATGTTGGGTATTTTATCAAGTTGCTGATTAAAGAGGACCTTTCATGCTTAGTTTAAGGTTCATACTTGTATTTTGGGTTTCTACTGGAACATGTTTACATGCTTTAAAGTTCAGAAAACACTTTATTTTTCTCATACCGGCTGTGCTGCAGCACTTCTTTTCACCCTGTGTCTGAAATGCTCTGTTTGAGCTCCTGCCCCCTTCTGAAAACCCCCCAGTCTGCTCTGATTGGTCAGCTGGCCCACTGTTGTGATTGGTAAACCAAACTCTTTGGACTCCGCTCCAGCTCCACTCTAAATAGCTTTGTTTGAGGGCGTGCCAAACTTGGTGACATCACCACGTTAAAGGCAGGACTTCAATCAAGGCGTTTCAGGCAGTTCAGGAGCAGTGTTTCTGTGAGGGAGAGTATCTCCCTTTGTTGTGGACTTTAGGCTTTGTAACTTTGCAGATCTTTTACATGCACAGAAAACTATATAACACAATAAAGAAAACGGAAAAGCACAAAAGCACAATAGGTCCCCTTTAAATGACTAAAGATTTTTTAACAGATTTAGCCTCGGTTGTACTGACCCACAGTTTTTTTCATTAGATCACAGTCAAAGACTTTGAACTTGGAATTTGAATGCTTAATTGTAAAAAAAAAAAATCTGTTTGGGGGCAATTTTGTCTGAGCTCAGTTATTAAAATTCAATAAAAATGTCTGATATGGTGATGACGGTCAATATTAGGAAAGGTCAAATGTCAAAAAGGTGAGACTTTGCCTGTGACCCAGACGAATCCTCTGAGTGATCGGGTGGATGAGCACTGGCGTGGCGGTCTGTGCAGCCCGATCCAGAGGCGAAGCCTCGACCTGGTCCCCTCGATGGCCGACAGCAGCTCGTGGACCACACCCGCTGCCTCTTGGGTATGCATCGTTGCCAGGGTCCCACCTCGCTCCCGGCAGCTCCGCCCCGCCTCCCTGAAGGTCCTCTTCTGGAGGAAGACGGTGTAGCATCCCTCTTGGTGGCAGAGCGCGTCTTTCTCTGCCAGCGGAGCTTTGGCTGCTGGCTGCTCCGCCTCCGTCTCCTTCAGCCTCTGGCCTTGGCCTCCAGGAGCCAGACAGACCGTCAGCAGCCACAGGACACACAGGAGACTCATGCTGCTACTGCTGCAGCTACTGATGGTCTTTTGCATCCTCCACCAAGACATGAGGTTTAAACTAGGCCAACATTCAAATGAGTACTCCAACCTTACTGTCAAAATAAATAACCTAATAAAGGATTTTCTTATTCAAACAAACCTGACGCAAATCCACCCACTTCAATGAATTTAACAAACTGAACCTTTTTTCTATCCTGTTAAGGTATCTGAATAAATAATTTTGTCTAACTGACCTTTTACTCAAAGTAATCTGAGGCAGATAACTCCAAAACTGACATTGGATTACCTTAATTTACCCAAGCCCTTACACAAATATCCCTGCAGTGCAGTATCGGTCAATCATTCAACAACAAACTGTCAGCACTGGTGCCACAGTTAAGCACAAGATCATATATAAAACTAATAGGAACCAATGCAGTCCAGTGGAATACCCTAGAAAGAGTCCAGTACAGTCCAAAATAAAGTCCAGTGAGGTGCAAGTATAGTCCCGGTGGAATGGAGCAAAATCTGTGAGTCCAGAATGAATTACTCCATATATGAATGTGATGAAATTCAGTGACAGAAAAGCCTCTCCTGTATCTGATCCTGTCGGGGCTTTCTTGCCTCTGCAAAGTTGGCTTTCTGACTGAACCTCAGAAAGAGAGAGAGAGATGGGGGAGGGTGGGATGGAGGGGGGGTGAGGCTACGTAGAGGAAAAAGAATTGTGTGTTTTTTGGAAGAGGGGGCTGGTAAAATGTGTGAGTGTATAAAGGAAGGCTGGAGGGGTTGACGGGTTGGTGTGTGTGTAGCAGAATTGAAAACCCTCAGAGAGTTATGAAAACCATACGGCACCATTCTGTCCCCCTATCATGCCTATGGCTTCAGACTCGTGCACTCTCGTATAAAAACACACACACTCAGGCTGCAAGTAGTGCACGCTGCACAGCATCCACAGGAGTGGAAAGTGTTTGTCAGCTCTGTGAGATGCAGAGATCTTCTCCTCTTTCTTCTTCTTCTTCTACTCTCATATTTCTCTTCCACCTTTTGTCTTTCTGCCTGATCCTCCTGTTCTCTGTCAGCCTCGCATTGTTCTTTTTTGTGTTTCTATATTTGATTCTCTAAACCCATTTGTGCCCTCAACTGATTTTTTAAAACGTCCTTTGTGTTGTCTGGGCTTGCCAAAGCAAAAATGTGTAGAAATTTTCAAAATCAGTCAAACCTTTCTGAAAAGTGAGTTTTACTCATCATACTTTTTTTTTTAACCTTTATTTGACCAGGTGTAAAAAAAACCTCATTGAGATTAAAAATCTCTTTTTTAAGAGTGTCCTGGCAAAGATAGGCAGCAGCACTGTTACAAGGTTGCAGACACTACTATATCTAGTATTTGGGCACATGGGACTACTGTTTTTGCAATAGACTCCATTATATTTTAGGATAGAACAGCAGTCCCATGTGACCAAATACTAAATATAGTATGATAAGAAAATGTTTGTATCTATAGCTGGAAATGAGTTCGCATTTTAGCACTTACGGTTCCCTCGTCTGGAAGTTAATGTTTTTTTTTAATGTTTTTTTTAGTTAGATGCCTGAAATAAGGTCTGTGAGACTTTAACGTTTTGTTTTATGACATAAAATACATCAATAAATACCCCGTCGTGAATTTTGAAGCCTTAATGTGACTTAAAAAAGGCATTTGCTAACAAGTTGGCGAAATGAGACTACTAAAAATCATCACGCCGACTCGTCCTCCGACCGCGGTGTAGTTCGTTTATAGCCTAACGTTAGCTTTTCACTCGCTTGCCACAGAGCATTTTTTCTGGAATAATCCAAAACCCAATGGAGAAATGTCATTGGCTTTTAGTCGAGGGAACCAGGGCGATGCTAACTTCCTGGTTGTCCTACAAAAATACGTCATTCCTGCATTACTCTATATCACGGTTCTGCACATACTGTATATGCTGTGTAAAAAACATTTAATAAACACAATGTTAGTGTTTTTCCTAATTTAAAAAAAAATCCTTACTTTGACTATCAGTAAAAGTGTGATTTTTCATGTGATCTAAAAATGTCAAAGTTGTACTGTTAGATACTTGCTCAAAGTATGTCTGTACCAAATTTCAAGACTTTTTACCAATCAAAACAGATGTGTGGCATTTTTCCTTATCATCCTAAATATAGTCTTTGGGCACAAATTCTTTCTTCATCTCCCCCACTCTTTACTCTTTTTTTCTGCCGCCACCACCCGTCATTCTCTCTTTCTACCGAGTCCATACCAGCTGGAAGTTTTTACAGTTCAATGGAAACATTTGAGTATGGAGCAGGAATACCTGCTGGACTATGCACGTGTGTGTGAGTGAGTTCATTCTTATGCTGTTATACAATAATATCGTACGGGCACAGATGTCTAAGAGTATAGTGTTCTTCAGTGTGTGTGTGGCTACCACTCTGGGGCATCTGGAGGAGAGGAAACAGGAAATGCCAGATGTGCATCAGCCTGACCTCTCAGTAGCTGGGGAGCCGGAGCGTAGACTGGGGGTACCTCCGCTGCCGTCACATGATCCTTCCGCCATGCATGAGCCTGGTGCAAAGTCAAAAGCTGAGTTTGGATATAAAAATATGACCTTTTTAGAGAATACAAAGAATATTAAATGAAGGAGACCGGTCTCTTCTACCACCAGGTATACCTAAACAAAATTCTGGATTTGCACCGGCAGGCTTTATTGCCGCATCAAGGATTGTTATCCGCCATTGGAAGAGCCAGACAAAATCAGGCTTTGCTGAAGGAAAAGTGATGACAGACTCTTTTGAAGCTCTAATCGCAAGCACTAATAATTACCATGGAAAGTTTTATGAAGTTTGGTCGAAGTTTCTGATGTATATAAAGTAGGGCTGTCAAGGTTAACACGTTAACGCGTTAAATTCTAATTTCTTTAACTCATTAACGCAACTTGCGATATTTAGGTTGTAGTGGGCTCAGTTGTAAAGCTAGAGTGAAGATACTGATATCATATGAATCTAGAAAAACCTAAGGAATCCATTGGTGCCAACCATGTCATGTGAAGGAGACTAAATATTGCTCCAAAATTTACGCTATATTTTGGCGAGGAAAAACTGGCTTGACCATTTTCAAAGGGGTCCCTTGACCTCTGACCTCAAGATATGTGAATGAAAATGGGTTCTATGGGTACCCACGAGTCTCCCCTTTACAGACATGCCCACTTTATGATAATAAAATGCAGTTTGGGGCAAGTCGTAGTCAAGTCAGTTGTTGCCTGTTGGGCTTGAGTTCACCATGCTATGATTTGAGCATATTTTTTATGCTAAATGCAGTACCTGTGAGGGTTTCTGGACAATATTTGTCATTGTTATGTGTTGTTAATTGATTTCCAATTATAAACATATACATGCTATTGAATAAAGCATATTTGCCCACTCCTATGTTGATAAGAGTATTAAATTCTTAACCAATCCCCCTTTAAGGTACATTTTGAACAGATAAAAAATCTGGATTAATCCTGATTAACTATGGACAATCATGCAATTAATTGTGAATAAATATTTTAATCAATTGACAGCCCTAATATAACGGAAGGAACCTAACAGGATAATATGCTACCTTGATGACATGCTTATTTATTTATTTATTTTGTTTACCTGTCTCCACATCTTACTGTTTTTTTGTTTTTTTTATTGTACTATTTTTGGTTTTCTTTTGCTTACTTATTTTTTATTGTTCTACTCTAGCAGCTGTTTTAAATTTTAAACTCTAATTACAAAAAAGAATATTAATAGAAGCCATCAGCAGTGAGTCTGAGGATATTACAGATTTAAACAACTGGGCGAAAGACTGTAAATTGTGGTCTACCACACACAAACAAGCTTGATTGTTTGCAACATAAGTGGAAAAGTGCTCGGGAGCAAACAATAGTCCTTCACATAAACGCTCATCACGTCTTCTCTGTGGAAAGTGTGACCTGCCACAAACACAATTGAGGCAGCTTGATGTCATTATTATATGCAGCTTCTCGACGCAGCATGATGAGATGGAAAACTCATGGTGCTGTTTGTGTATAGTTGAATCAGTTAATAGCCGCGGTCCATGTGTGTCCGAGCCTGTGTTCCCTCTGTGTACACCAGATGCGCCGGCTGGCTGTGGTCTGTTGGTTTTGGCACACATAATATATACATTCAAACTATTCAGTAGTCTTTTCCAGTTATGTAACAACCATCGGAACTAGATGGAGAACAAAACCTCAGGATCCCGGAGAACCTAAAGAGCCTTTTGGTCTTGTTCCCCAGCTCTTTCTCCTCCTCCTCCTCCTCATCCCTCATCCTCCTCCTGTTATCCTCTAATTTTCTTGGACTACCCCCATCCTCCTCTCTCCTCTCTCCCTTTCCTTGTTATTCTTTCATCCCCCTTTCTTGTATCCTCCTCCCTTTCCTTATCTTCTCCCCCTCTTCTCTTTTCAGTCTCATTATCTGGGCTCCCGAGTCAGCAATCTCTCCCCCAGAACCCCAACTTTTGCCCCAGTCCTCCCTCACTCTCGGTCTGTTTATTCTATCTGGTTGACCCCACCTCCTCCTGCTCGGACTGCCACGCCCCCTAAGACACATTCCAGAAATGTAATTGATAGAGCAGACAAAACTTCTCCTTTCCATAGTCCTGCACTCCCAATTCCCCTCTTTAACATTAATCTACTTACAGTACCTCCAAGCGGCTCTATCTCCCAACCCAAAGACCTCTAATGGAACATACAGACCTCCTGATTCCCCACCTCCTAGGTCACAGCCTACCGTCTACCTCCTTGACTCCTAGCCACTTGCCACATATCATTACTGGCTCTGATATATTCTTCTGGCTTCCAAGCAGCTGAACTTTACCGTCCAGCTCCAAAGCCCTCTCCATTTCACTTCAACCACTAACTCTATTTTCTAGCAGCTGAATAGCTGTTCTGGATTTGATGTTCTTTGGTGGCCACTGAAGCTTTGGTATCCGGATTGATAACACTTGAATATACACTCTAGGCCCTTTTCTTCACTCACAAAGAACATGTGACATGTATTTAAAAGACTAAAGTCTGAGCTATGCTAGAAAAGAACTAGTTCGACAATGTTGGAAACACAGACTGTATATAAGAAGTGGACGTAGACACCGTGACGTCACCCATTGGTTCGTGGACTGCGGTGTTGAAGTCTTGAATTCGGCATTTTTGCCGTCGCCATCTTGGTTCTTTGCAACCAGAAGTGACACGAGAGGGTGGAGCTAAGTACAACCAAACGCTAAATAAGACATTTTCAGGTGACCAAAAAGGTTATAATTAACTTCAATGAAGTGAAAACACACTGTGAAAGGGTTAAAGTTGTAAGATGAAAACACGGACAACTCCCAGACCGGACAACGGCGTGGTGGCAACCTGTCAATCACGAGGTAGCCACGCCCTAAAGCATACCCTGCTTTATGGTGAAAAGTTGGGAAAAGTTGAACTTTTAGCGGCAAAGTGCGACCAGAAAGGACCCGAAGCCAATCACTATACAGATCCTGTGACTCCTGTGACATGTTGAATGAATTTCTTTCTTGTGTGAACGTAGCCATAGAGAGGAGGGAGATGCAACCACCATTTAAATATAGGGATAACACTAGTGCACATTTTCAGGCAGACGCAAAACGTTCCACATATTTTACAAGCATCAAATCTCTGCCTCTTTGGTAAAGGCTTGTCTTGACTTCCAGCTGAATATAAAGGACTGCCGCTGGTGCCGAGGTCACCAGACATCCACACCGATGTCAAGGAAACTATTTCCTCGCTGTCGTGGGTCAGCGGAGTATTAGACTCGCACCGTTCAGGCCTATTGAACCGTTCGTGCCCTATCAAATAGAGCAGGACACGTCAGTTCTCCCAGTCATTTTTCCCGACCGCTGGTGTCTTATGTCATGCACACACACATGAACACACACACACACACACACACACGCACACACACTGAAGCAATTAGCTGCGGCCTTGTGGTGAAATAACGGAGAGTAGGCATTCCTGGTGATTTTCTGTGGAGTGGAGGAAAAAGTCGATACTTTTATCCACTTCTTCTACAAGGTCCATATGTTTCATCTGTCATAGCAGACATCCATGTGCTCTCCATTCACACCCAGACTGTCAACAAATCCTCGCCACAAATATCTGAGCAGAGGGGGGTCGCTGTCGAATGGATGGATCCAGAAGGAATAACCCCCTGCGAGCCAAAGTCTACAGTTACATGAACCATCAGCTGAAAGAGCTCAGGGACACTTTTAGAGGTATGCTAGTTGGTACGAAGAAGTAGTATACTTCAAAGTTATTTTATGATGCATAAGTAAATATACTAATATCAATGTACTAGTAATATACTTAGTATGTAAGTGTACTACTTCAATACTTCTTGGGACTAAATTGGCCCACTTTTTAGTTTATAAAAGTATACTTTTAAGTGTACTTTAATTGTATGAATAGTAAACTTTGAGTACACAACTAGTTTACATGTAAGTTGTATTTTGTACTGCAACTATACTATGAACTATACTACAAGTGAATGGGTATACTGTTAATAGTTATATACTTGTAGCCGACTTTTTAGTTTATGAAAGCACACTTTCTATCCTATAACTTAGTAATTAGCCAATGATTTATGTGTTATATAAAGAGACTTGCTCTTTTTGCTATTTTACTTGATGTTTTGTGATGATTAAAAAAAAGAAAAAAATGGAGAATTCAAAATCTTGATGAATTGAAGTAAATTCATATGAAAACATCTGTTTACAAACTCTTACACACTTTAATAGACTACTCTATCAAAAAGTAAGCACAACTACAAACCAAGTATTCTTTCCTGTAGGCCTCTAAGGCAAGAATACTTAATTATACTTTTCTTACGTATATCTCGATCAAAATATTAAGTACAAGTATAAGCCAAGTATACTTAGACTTTTCTGTATACTTGTCGGTATAAGGATACTTAAGTACATGTTTATGTTTAAAATAAGTATACTGATAGCACACTTGAAAAAATGTCTATTTGGTAAGGGAACCTTGCTTGCAGCTGTGTCTATATGCATTGTGACCTTTATTAACCTTTATCTAACCTTGAAATAGTTTACTGAGCATGCTTTTCACCCATGTCCTCGTTCCTTCATGCTCAGTCTCACTCATGTCTCAACCTGGGAGCTGCCCAGTAAAAACACAGCAGCTCCAGTGGAACAATGTCAGATTTTCAAGATTGGGAACTGGCAACCAACAGGGGCACTGGGAGGGTTTGGAAAATCTAATTTGTGTCTTCATTTACTGCCTTAAAACAAGATGTAAGTCATTCTCATTTACAAGTATTCTCCCATTCCTTAAACTGGCAAAAAAAAAAAAATGGAGAATGGAAAAAGTGAATATCATTGAACAGCTGCTACTGAATTTCCAGTTAGGAGTCATATGGCAAGTTTAAAACAGACATGGCCGCTGATGGAAACTGCAGTGACCGAGCTCTATCTGTCCAAATGCATTTTTTAGCTGCAAAGGCTTGGGTGACACAAATGCACGATCGTCTGGACTGCAATCAGAAATGTAAAGAGGAACCTCAGACAAACAGAAACTCTGCATGAAATCACCAGAAAACTGAAAAAACTGCTGAGAGGCAGAAAGAGAGATGGAGAGAGCACTGGGAGAGCAGTATTCCTTTTCCAGATGATAGACTCAGCTTTTCCATAGACACGTACACACAGACATCTCGCACTTCTTTGTAGTGTCTTTCATGATGCAGTCATATTTCTCCAGAGACGGAGCCATTTCTTTGTGTGTGTGTAATGGTAAATGCATTAACAGCGGGGAGAAAGGATGACGAAGCCACAAGAAAGGGACGAGACACAAAGGCTCAGAGCAACACAGACAGACAGACAGACAGACGTCGGATGTCCTTTGAGTAAACCCGTCGCACGTCTGACTCCTCTTTGCACTCTTTGTTTCCTCCTATTCTCTCAGGTCTTCTCCTGTTGTAACTCAACATTTTGCACCCCACGTAATCCCTCACGTAACCTGACCTCAATCTTCACGTGTGCCTCACAAAGAAAAAAAACAGCCATTCTCAAAGAAAGTGCAGAAAAACATTAAACTGCAAGACTCAGCATCAGTAAAGGAAGGTAAATCACTCCCAACCACAATTGCCAAAATCTCCTGCAGACCAATTATGTGCAGGAAAGTCAAATAACAGCCTGTTTGTCTTTGCGCTCTATTAGTTCTGCTGTCGTCCTTTCACATGGCTGCCAAACCGGAGGTTGTTACACTTAATCTCAGTGTAATTCTCCGGGAAAAAAAACAGGGGAGGGTAAATAGGTACTGTAATACAGTTGCTTTTTGCAAAAACGGCTGTCAAGCTTGATCCAGAGCAGCAAAGTCCCCCAAATCCCCAAACTCTCAACAGCCAGCAGCTGAAGACTTAGTTGTACTGGAGAGATACCAAGTTGTGACTGGACTGAAATGTATGAAAGCGTATAGGAGAGATGGAGCATGATGGGAAGTCAGCAGTCCATCTTTGAATAAATAAAGATTTGAAAAACACCTCCTTGTTCCCTTTAAACCTTTCCAACATTTCACAGCAACGAGCAGAAGATAAACCTGCAGTTTGTGACCAGATCGGTATAGAAGCAATGAGGAGCTGGTGCTGTTACACACTCGCTGCTCAAACACACAACACACTCCAGATGGCTTAGCATACTGTAAAGACAGGGTAAACAGCAAGTCTGGCTCTGTCCAAAGGTAACAAAATCTGCCTAATAGCACCTCTAAAGTACACTAATTAGCATGTTATGTCTGACTCCTGGAGTCTCAACTGGTTGCCTAGCAATTGATCCCGGCATAGATATAGTTTGGCATGTAACCTTCCATAAAACAATGCGCCATCTTGACCTGTATTTACGTGATGTCCAACCGTATTGGAAACACAGACTGTATAAGAGGTGGACGTAGTCACTGTGACGTCACCCATTGGTTTGTGGACTGCTGTTTTGAAGCCTCGAATTCGTCATTTTGGCCGTCGCCATCTTGGCTAATTGCAACCAGAAGTGACACGAGAGGGGGGAACTAAGTACAACCGAATGCTGAATAGGACATTTTTAGGTGACCAAAAAGTTAACTTTCATGAATTGAAAACACACTGTGAAAGAGGTAAACGGACAACTACCACACCGGACAACGTCATGGTAGCGACCTGTCAATCATAAGGTAGCCACGCCCTAAAGCATACCCTGCTTTATGGTCTATTTGACTCTAAATGGGACCATAATTTACTAAATGAACATCACGCTGTATTGAAGAAGACTTGAAACTAGCGATTGAGAACATAAACTCATGTTTACAATGTTTACTGAGGTAATAAATCAAGTGAGAAGTAGGCTCATTTTCTCATAGACACTATTAGGGATGCACCAATTGTGAAATTCTGGGACGATACTGATACCGATGTTTAAAAAAGCAATTTGGCTGATAGCCGATACCGATGTTTTTGTTATCCATTCCTTTTTTGTGCCAGGGAAACAAAGACGTCTTCATTAAAAAAGAAATAACTGCTGTTTTAAAGTCATTCAGCATTTCATTACACTGTCTTTGAATGAGCACAAATTCAATCTGTTATTCCCACTATACAAAACCCAGCTGAAATAAAAACTCTAAAACCACAAAATGTAAAAAATATTGAGACCAGACATAAAACGATTCAAAGTGTTTGGGTGCATCAAACTCAGGGCAATTAAGTGAAATGAAATATGCATAACTATAGTCTGGAGCTGTCTATGGGAATGTCTTCCCTGGTTTGGGTTGTATACAAAGTTTTTATAATGATCTCATCAGTCTGCCTCATTAATCTTAATTGTCAGACACGACCTTCCACCTCTAAGTCCTAACCCTCTCCTCAACTCTGCTACTCCACATTCTCAATTTCCTCGGGGAATCACTAACGTTTCCTCCGTCCTCCCCCTCCATCTTTCCTCTTCTGTTCTCCTTTATTTTTCTCTTTTCTCTGAATGTCTGCTGGCATTGCCCGTGTTGCTTCTGGCTGCAACAGTTTTTTCTCACAAGCCTGTCTTTCATAGCCTTATTTGTCCTAACAATGTGACTTTACATAGCTGTTTCTCTCCACTTGTGTTGGCCTCTGTGTCTGTGATTCTGTCTGCCTGCTTCTCATCGTCTGCATATGTGTCTTTCTCTGCTGCTGTCTCCTCCGCTGCCGTCCCTTCTCACTCATTCACTTTCACAGTTCATCTGTTTTTCTCTGCCACACACACACTTTCTCTCCCTCTCCGCCAGTGAGAGTTGTACTGGTGTTGTGTTTCAATACAGTAGGAAATATTTTCAGCCATGCAGGAAATGTCTGACGTGCTAGAATCGTTCTCTTCTCATGCTCACATCCACCCACACACACACTTTATATAAAATTACTTTTTTATTTGAAAACCCAACATAAAATGAAATCCATCGTAAAAAAAAAAATGTTTTAAGAGCGGGAGTATATTTAATGTAATTTAATCTAGCATGCAGACGCTGCAGGGGCAACCAGGCTGCAGATGGGAATGGCACCATAGAAGAAGGGATCCGTCAGTGGGAAGAGTAGCACCAGAAACAGAAGCAACCCCATCAGATACGAGAAGAGTAGAGCTGATCGTTGAGGGTGTTGCAGGGCAGAGCTGATGTCAGGCAGGCCCTGACTGTTACAGAACGAATGGCACAAAACTGGACCCACAACATGACCTATTAAAGACATTACAGGTTGAATGAGGTTTGTGCTGTAGGTGAGTATGTTAGCAAATTAATGTGCTGTTTATCTCTCACCAGTTTTCATGAATATGAAGGCAGTGAAGGCACCGAACACAGTCGTGTACAAGAACTGCATCCCTGCAACAGAACAGCACAGGATTTTTGTGAGTTAAATTGATGACCAAAAGTTAATTCATGTGATGAATACCCATATATAAATCCCAAGAAGACACAAATATTGTGAAAGAATTAGGGCTGTCAATCGATTAAATTATTGAATCATGATTAATCGCACATTTTTTATCTGTTCAAAATGTACCTTAAAGGGAGATTTGTCAAATATTCAATACTTATCAACATGGGAGTGGGCAAATATCTATAGTATAAAAAATATGCTAAAATCAGAACATGTCAAACTGCAGCCCAACAGGCAACAACAGCTGTCAGTGTGTCAGTGTGCTGACTTGACTGTGACTTGCCCCAAACTGCATGTGATTATCATAAAGTGGGCATGGCTGTAAAGGGGAGACTCGTGGGTACCCATAGAACCCATTTTCATTCACATATCTTGAGGTCAGAGGTCAATTCAGGAGTTCATTCAGGAGACCGTTGTTCGTGTCCCGTGCGTTAAGTTTCACTTCCACGTTACAATCAGCTGTTCGTTTGTGTTTCGAGTTCATAACGTTCAGTGTCATTTTCACTGTACAAATGTAGTAGTGTTAAGCCCAACCATGTATTTCTTTCCTAAACATAACTATAGTGGTTTTGTTGGCTAATCCATATCGTGACGCCAAGGGGTATGACAAAGCGCCGGTATGTAACGTGTTGGGATGAGAACGTGTTGTATGTAGATATAAATGGCTCATTCTAAGGTAACAAAAACACAATTCTTATATTCAGGTGATTATACACTAAAAGAAAACATACTTAATATTATATGACATTTCTGCCAATAGGTCCCCCTAATTGTTACATATTGTTCCTTTAATTTGCTTTCATTATTAGTTTTAGAGGAGAGTTTTGTAAGCCAACTGACCTGACACCAAGAGGATGACACTCATACTGTCCTTGCGGAGGCGCCGTTGCTCTACGATGTGGTGGAAATGGGCTAGAATGACACATACAGTAGCTATGAATTGTGGTGAAAATAAAAAAATAATGTAGCCCTTGGTAACATGTAAATATGTTGTTCACAGCCTGAAAATGAGGTTGCCATACCAACACCGAAGAACAGCGGAGCCATGAAGACGGCAGCTGTGGGTCCTGTGCAGGGGAGCAGCATGGGCAGCATGGCCCCTCTGAACACCAGCTCCTCCGTCACTGGTGCCACCACCTGGTTCCTGAGCCACACTACATCTCCCACACATAACCTCCACGACTGAACATCTGGGAAAATAAAATGATGACATACACATCATATGCATGCAAGCACACTTGTAAAACTCTCCTGCTGCGACATAACATCCAATAGACACAAAGCTGAACTCACCCACTGCAGACAGCAGTTCCCCGGTGAAGCCTTCAGTGTTGTCCATCGCAGAATGAACCAGGGGCCCGAGATAAAACACCTGATGTTTACAATTAAATGAATTGTTTATTACAGCCAGTGGAAGTATATAAAAAAAGATTAAAGATCTATATGGCACATTTTCAACACGTGGTTTAAACATGCACACGGGATTTCATGGAGGTTGTAAAGCCATGCTGTATCGTATTGGGAACGGAAATTGAACCTCTGAAATGTCAAAACTGCTTTAGCGCAGCATAAAATAAAATGTTTTAAGAGGGAAACGGGATCCAGACGGCAACTTAACCCTATAGCTTCTCAGGTTGACTTAATGTGTAGCGGGTTAAGACAAATATGGTAGTAAAAGTTAGTATTGAAAGGTAAATGTTGTTTCATTGGCTTACTTTCTGGTCTTTTCTATCCTTTGATATTAGGATATCAACTCTGACAATCAGGTGCTCAAGTTGAAAACAGTCTAATTCTTGTAAATCAAAGAAAATATGCTCTATATGTGGGACAGAAACATGTTTTTCTTCAAGCTTTAATCCGAGTTGAGACTCTCTGACGCACCATGGTTAGCAGTAGTGGCAGTACGGCTGCAGGAACCACACCTTCCAAACGAACTCCCATCAACTCCCACACAGACGCATCCACCTGGAGGAGCACAAAGTAGATTTATAAACATAGTTTGTACCCTAAAGTGATTATAAAGTTAAGCCAGTGTGACCGTGGGCTTAACCTCACAAAACACCTTATGTATACAGTGAATATGCCCCCAGGAGTGAGGACGCCGTCCTTCACCTGGACGGTCAGGGTTCAGTATGAGAAAGACACTGAATCCCTGTCAGCTTGACTGACACTGACCTTTGACCTCCTACCTGAACTCTGGCTCTACTGTGCTTGTGCTGCATTATTTTGAATAATGAATGCTGTATTGTTTTGTTTTTGTTGAAACTGTTGTAGTGAGGTGTTGATTAAACTGTTTTATTTTGGAGGTCGCTATACTCGAGTATGGATTATAGTGGATTATTAGCATATAGTAGAATGAAATGGAAATACTCAATTAAAGTGCCTCAAATTTGAGCTACTAACCGACTCAGATCATTAAATGGTTTGTTAGAACACTGTCTATTGCAGTAAACTGTAGCCAATTTGTTCATGTGTACTCACCCTGACATCAGCCCAGTGCATCCAGGCCTTCACCACTACAGGTGACAGAGCAGCGACCAGCAGCACACTGGCACAGCGACGCTTTATCACACTGGGATGGTCCCTGCACACACACACACACACACACACACATCGAAACAGTTTAATAGTGCAGTGTAACAGTACCGTCACAGGTGTGCTGGTGAGTTGTGTACCTGGGTAAGCTGCTTCTCCAGACGTACAAACTGCCAACGTATAGGCAGGCGAGCAGGAGGCAGCTCAGCACACTCACCCAACACCTGGTATGGGCGTGCTGCTTCACCACCATTATAAGACCACGTTCTGGTTCCACCATGACAGAACTGAGGGTTTGCTATCAGAGCTTCAGGAAGTTCCTCAGGTGAGCTACAGCGAGCACATCGGGTCGGTTCTGTCTGTTAGTCATTTCAGATTAGCACATCCCAGTGAGGTGGAGATGTGAGCTGCAGAGTCAAGCTGATTAGCTCTAATACTCTACTGGGAGGAGACACATGGCACACACACTGTAATGATTAACTTAACAGATATAAACTACAGTGCAAGCAAGCATTGTTTTGTTCACTTATTTTATTGTATTTAAGTTGTAAACTGTTTTATTATTTTATTAACACCATTTTTTATTGTATAAGTTGTATAATTGTATCATATTTTATTGTTATTTTATTAATCACCTATCTTATTATATTTAAGCTGTAAAATAATTGTATTATCATTTTATGAATCATCTATTTTATTGTATTTAAGCTGTAAAATTGCATTATATTTTATTATTATTGTATTAATCACCTATCTTATTTATATTTAAGTTGTAAAATTGTATTGTTTTATTATTTTATCAATCACCTATTTTATTCTATTTAAGCTGTAAAATTTCAATATATTTTATTGTTATTTCATTATTACCTATTTTATTATATTTAAGTTCTAAAATTGTATTATATTTTATTAATTTAATCAATCACTTATTTTATTGTATTTAAGTTGTAAAATTGTATTCTATTTTATCGTTATTTTATTAATTACTTATTTTATTGTATTTAATTTGTATATTATTGTTCTATTTTATTGTTATTTTATTAATATAGTTTTTACTTAGCACTATTTTACAACTATTACTGTTATTATAGCTTTTAATCATATTTTATTACATATTTATAACACATTGTTAAATTGTTTTTGTTGTTTTCACGGTTCACACTTGTTCTGTCTTCTGTTTGCTTGTCAGTCATCTGTGAAGCACTTTGAACTGCACTAACCTGTATGAGAGGTGCTATACAAATAAAGTTTGATTGATTGATAGATTGATATTTCACAGGTTCATGTTGTGTCCAAAGCTAAAAAAAACAACAACAAATCCAAAGTATAAGCAACCAACCAGTATTTATGTTTCTTCAACATATTTATCAAACTCATTCATCACATCTTCACCTCATAAATATAGACAGCAACTCCAGGTATACAGTGTGTGATGGGTATTACAGTAGTGATGTGAAGCAGTGTACCGCTTTATCAGCACACCTCAAACAGCATGCATACAGTAGTCCAAGGACACAGGTTCATTTCTGTGAATCAAGCAGGCATGAACATCACAACCATACACGTGAATATATGGTTGGTTTAAGGCATTCAGGGTCTGTGTGCACACAAGGTTTCGTAACTCCTTAATATGAAGAACATCTAAGAAAAGAAAACAATCAATATTGCAATGAGTGGAAATGCTTTTAGGGTTTATAAAAATGTGATGTTGGGGGGTTAAGTTAAAAACCTGTATCCTGTACTCTCAATATTGTGAGTTTGAGTCCAGCTCATGACTTATCATATTATTTTATATCTAACATGTCATGTTGGCATGTTGCAATCAAATGTTTTTTCACTTTCAGGGTGGAAATGACTGAAATAGAAATGTAAGACGAATATCACCAGAAACAACAAAAGAAAAGAAAGGACAAGGCACAGATTCTGACAAGCCCTATCATGACAAGGGGAACCTTTTCTTTATAACAAAAAAAGAAGAAAAAGCCAGTGTTCAAATACTGAACAAACTCACAGATGAAAACACACAAAACACATGTGCAATAAATGAACAACAATCTGACACACCATTTAAATAAATACAAATATGCAAACAGAATTAAAATAATACTTAAGACAGACTGAAATTGACACAAACACATTTTCATTTTCAAGAAAACACTTTCAAAGAAGACACAGTTTTGCAGCCTGTATCTTGTCTTCCCACATAATGGGTTTTAACAGTTCTCTGGGAAAATAAAGGCACTAAAAACAGGGAAATATTGAGCCCCAAAAGCCCTGAAAGATCATCTTTCGTGACTTCGGGGTTGCAGTAGTAAAAGCTCTTTGTTTGTGTGTGTGTGTGTGTGTGTGTGTGTGTGACCTCTCTTCTCACTGTAGGACACATTTGTCTTTGTTGCTGTATTTTCGCCTCCTCATCTCCAGACCGCGCTCTAGACGCTCGTCCTCCTCCATCGCCCTGTAAACACACAACCACATATTACAGCATAGTGCATATGACTTTAACTCTTGGCCATCTATACCCACACCTGTATCAATGATTTGCTTGCAAATAAGGAATAAAAACAATATATATCATTGAACTACATTGAACTAACTACATTTTTACAAGCACCATTAATCTGAAGGTGTTTTTTTTTTTTAATCTCCCTACAACTTGTCTTTTTCACACACACTCACCCTCTCTCCTTGGCGTCGATGTCTCTGATGATCTCGTCCCGCTGGTTGACCAAAGACACCAGCTCTTGGAGGAGCAGCTGCTCCCTCTGCTGCTGAGTGGACGACTTCTGCCAGTCTGCAGGACAAACAGCAGAACTTTACGTAACGGTTCGTATGATCATGTACAGTTCGATTCTGCCAATCGATCCCCCCTAATTGTTCCTCACTGGTCCTTTAAGTAAATGATCTGAATTCTTCTTCCACCTCTGTTGGTTACTAACCTTCTATGGCCATCATCACCCGAAGTTCCCTGTTCAGAAGCTCAAACCTCCTCTCCAGATCCTGCTCCTCTTGCCTGTAGACAATAAACAAACAAATAAAAGGAAGTGTGTATACTGTATGTGTACGTACATGTTTGTATACTGTATGTATATTATGAGGTCTTACAGTAGCTCCAGGTTGTCCTGTCTGCGTATCAGAGCGTTCTTCTTGTTCACCAGGGTGAACCACTCCTGGATCAGTCTCTCCTCTTCATCACGGTCGCTTCCTGTAGAAACATGAACATGCTGAGCAATTTCTGATTCTTACAAACAGTCCCTTTAAATATTTCTTTAGTGGGGTACTTCATTTTTTTTGTTTACTGTATGTATAACCTGTGAACAAGTGGGCACTTTTTTTAAATAAGAGTGGCAGTTTTGCTGGCAGGTGACTTTTTTGTATTATATTTTCTTATAATTTCGTATCACATGTACATTGTCAGTTTATTTTTGCTTTAGTCAAACAAACCAGCTTTCTCTCTAGAGTAGCTTTGCTGTAGTTCAACTTCTTACAGTGTGAATCAATTGGTAGCTTGCAAAGCTATGCTTTAAAAGTAGCTTCCCCAACACTGGCAGTTTGTACACAACTGGATGGTTCATTGTGGAAAACCTACACCATTCACTCCTGCTGCCTACGTACTTCCTGTTTATTCCTTGCTGATGTGTGACTCACCTGTTTCCATGAGGCTTCGCAGTCGTCTCTCCACCACAGCGGCTCTGCTGTCGACGTGCTTCTGCTCCGTCTCCAGCGCTGCCAGCTCACTCAGCACATACTGACTGGTGTCCTGCAGACACTGACCACAAGCACCATCACACACACACACACACACACACACACACACACACACACGCATACATGCAAAACACACACACAATCACATGAACATACACAGGACAATGGCAGGAAAGTGAGGGAAAGGAAATCAAAGTAGAGAGGGAGTCGGGGAAACAAGAAAACAAGTAGAAGAAGAGGGTCAAAAGATTAGAGAACAGCCAGAAGGATGGAGATGAATTGAACAACTTTTTACAAGATAAATATGATTCATTCTTTCTTGCAGCCATCAGTCATTTTACAGTAATGATGTTCATTTGATCTGAGAGGAAGAGTGAAAGATAAAGAAAAGAAGAAGTAGAGAAAAGAAAAAGGAAAGTGAGGAACACATAACTGACCATTGTTTCCTCTTCCTGTTTGAGAGGCTGGGTCTCAGCTGTACTCTGCAACTCTGTACACAAACACACACAAGACAAATCAAAGTGTAAAAGGGAGAAAAGAAAAAGAAAAGATGATGACAATAATATATAATATAAAAATAACTTGAATCAATATTTAAAACGTTAGAGTATTGCCTTCAGGGTGGTACCCACCTGTATTATTAATGATTCCTGTCTTTGTGTCTTCATCCTGGACAAGAAAAACATGAAACTAACGGTAACTATCACAAGGCTGACACATACAGTAAATATCAGACTGTTTTTCCTCCAGGTGAAAGTAAAGTGCTCAAATACAGTTTAAGAAAAAGACAGAGAAAGTGTTACCTGAGCCAGTCCAGATTTGGCTGATTTATTAATAGACCTTGGAGGAGGGACCGGAGTTATTGACTCATCCCCTGAAAACAGATGAGAACAACAATCAGAAGTTGGATTCTTGAACATAATTATTCAACACAATTTCCTGAGTAACTTTTAATTCTTAGAGTTGAAAACAATTATAATAATCTATTTATTATTTAACATAATTAGTAGGGCTGTCAATCGATTCAAATATTTAATCGCAATTAACCGCAAATAAATCACACATTTTTTATTTGTTCAAAATGTACCTTAAAGGGAGCTTTATCAAGTATTTAATACTCTGGGAGTGGGCAAATATGCTTGCTTTATGAAAATGTATGTATATATTTATTATTGGAAATCAATTAACAACACAAAACAATGACAAATATTGTCCAGAAACCCTTATAGGTACTGCATTTAGCATAAAAAATATGCTCAAATAATAACATGGTAAACTCAAGCCCAACGGTGTGCTGACGGGACTATGACTTCAAAACTGCATGTGATTATCATAAAGTGGGCATGTCTATAAAGGGGAGACTCGTGGGTACCCATTGAACCCATTGTTAATTACATATCTTGAGGTCAGAGGTCAAGGGACCCCTTTGAAAATGGCCATGCCAATTTTTCTTTGCAAAAATGTAGCATTAGATTGGCGCATTATTTAACCTCCTTCACGAAAAGCTAGTATGAAATCATTCATACCAATGGATTTGTTAGGTTTTCTAGTTTAATTTTATGCCATTATCTTCACTCTAGCTTTAAAACTGACAACTTAAAAAAATCACAAGTTGCTCAGCTAATCTGGACTGTGTGGGTGTGATGTGATCAGATTTGCTGGACGATGGCAAACAATCCCACAACTGTCATCACATTTTGATTTTAAATAATTTTGCACGGGCAGAAAGCCCTCTCTCATCTGAAATAACCCAAACTGTTTAAACTTTGGCACAAAATGGGTTTATGTAGCACCTCATCATTCATACTAAGAAGCTGATTGAGAAAACATGTTTTCAGGAGCTTTGAAATTAGAACGATACACTTATTTATATCCAAAATGTTCATGGCCGCACCATTCCATCAAATGCAACCCTCTAGATGTGCATCATTTTATACATGTTCATCAAATTCAGCATGACATATCTGGTATCTTCGGGGAACTTTGGGGGAACCTACTAGAATCTTAATTGAGGTGCTGTGAACTTGATTTAGAGATTTCTTTATCCCTCCTTCTTGTCTCCGTAGGTCAAACCGTGACACTTAACATTCCTAAGTTCCCCGGAGACACATTAATGCTTCCTCGTTCTCTTTTCTTTTGTTTTTCTGACATTATTTGTCTCTTATTTGTCTTTTGTCTTCTTTTCACATTCCGATTGAATCGAGCGTGCCTCCAGCAAGAAATACCACTGAATGCGGACTGGAATTTTAAGTAAGTTTGACTGCACAATTTGTTATGCTGAACCCACTAAAAAGGTCCATGATATTCAAGACAGATGGGATGAATCACAGTAAAAAAGAATAGTATAAGTATAAGTTGAAATGTTTAAAGGTGGAAAAGAGGCTGATACCTTTAACCAGTCGTTTGGTCCTTGGTGCAGGGACGACCAACGTGCTGCTCCCTCCTTCCTCTAGGCTCACTCCTTCGTTCAGCCTGGCCATGCAGAAAGCAGCGGCGTCGACGTTAGTGGGACCGGGACCAGAGAGGGCGAGGCCGTAGCTGGACTGGCTGCTGTTGTGCTCTATCTGCAGCACGCTCAGCTCCTGGTTGGTGAAGTGCGAGCGGATCTGGCTGAGGTAGGTCATGACTATGAGCCTGTCGGGGACGGACAGAAGGACCATGTCGGACGGCTCCAACAGGCGAGAGATGCCCAGCGCCTCAAAACCGTCAAACGCCTGAAGAGAGAGACATCATCAGTTCAAAAACAAGAAATACATGTGAACTATCAACACTTCTAATGGCACTAAAGAGCTGAATATAAAACATGAGCCATGTCTCTACCTTCTTGTTGTTGAGCTTGATGTCATGAGAGTACAACCGGTCAAAATCTCTAATGGGACAAAACCAGGAAAGAATATAATGAGAACATACCTACAGAAGGTTTACAGCATTCAAAGTAATGTAGATTTATTATCAATTCATCTGTTACATACATTTTGTCTGGATGGAAGTGATGTAGGATGGCACAGAATGCCAGGCCATTTCTCCAGGAAGTGCTGAAGTTGGTGACCTTTACCCCCCGGTAATCGTTGGTGATGTCCTGACACCACTGGAGCAGCGACTGAATGGAGTTCACTGGGCCCTGCAGAGGAGGAGGAGGAGAGAGGAAGAAGTTTTGGTTGTGTGTGATTTAAAATGTCAGAGTTTACGTGCACATCTGTATTGTGTGTATTTACCTCAGCTGCATCGTCCTTCCCGTCAGCCTCCTCTCTGACCATTGGAGCCGGATGAGGGGATTTAAGGTCGGAGGTTTCCTCTTCTGGTAACGTAGGAAGTCGAGATGTGGTCATCTCACAGTGATGGGGAGGAGTGATGTGGGTGTCTGTGTGTGTGCTGGAGGTGTCTCCAAACTGCGATGGCGGTTTCTTCTCTCCACCATCTGGGAGGTCGGCCAATTGGCCTTTTACCCTAAGAGGAGACAGGACGTAAACAATTAGAAAAACTCAACGGAAAGACAGACTTAGGGAGATCATCCAAGCAGCGAGTCGTAGATGTGAGCGAGAGACGTGCAAGCTTGCCGACACGACAGATGGCAGCACAGGCTTGATGTTAGAGGGCAAGCCAGGGAACATACAGCATTCAAGAGAATGACTCTTCAGTATATTTTTTCAGCAACACAGTCTATGCTGTTTGGACAATTTTTTTTATCACCTCAGAACAAAGCAGATTCACCAAACACTTTTTTCTAAATTGTGTATTTTCCTATGCTTTGGATATTCAGGTGAAAAACATCATATACAGCAGCAGTTCTTGAAAACACACAGCACTTCCCATGCACTCAGGTGGTAACACACACACACATATTGCCAGAGCTATTTTAAGTCTTTTGCGTGTCCAAAAACAAAAACATTTTGCTTTCTAAGCTTACGTTTCTAGTCATTTCTAGCAGCATGGCGGCGGTGTCACAAACTCTCATTTTACAGCTAAACAGTACACTACAAGATGATTCTGAAAACATTTGAGGCGAGAAATAGGCATTAACATAACAGAATATTGATTCATATTTGATCAGCGCGGCCTAGTTTGACCGTTTGGTCGGAGCTCGCGACTGATTGACAGCCGGCTCTCATAGACGGCAGATGGACAGCAGACCTCAGATCAGCTCTGACTGCTTGTTTTCCTCCGGTATGTGAAATCTTGCAGATGCCATTAGGAGCACCGGAGGACACAGAGGCACATGATTTTTTTCAGGTTACCTGTTTCATGTACTACTGTCACGATAAAGCGACCGTTTTATAAAAACAACTTTTTTTAAATCATATTTGCTCCAATCTCGCCTACTTCAGCTTTAAGTCCGACTCAAGTCTCAAGTCTACATCTCTGCATATCACAAACACAAACAAACAAACACAAGGCTTCAGTCATTTTCTAAGGCAGCACAGGTTGACAGCCCAAGCTGACTTACACATCCTCCTCTCCTTGACTTTGCCCCGGCTCAATGGTCGGTGGCTCCTCTGCCTCAGTTAGTGATATTTCCTGCAGGGTATCACTGCAGGGTATCAAGTACTGACTGCGATCGACAAGCTCTGTGGTGTCACAGTCGATGTCATTGAGATCGGGGATGAGGAGCTTCATGCCGCGAGGGCCAGAGACAGGGGATGTGTCACCTGTCATCAGACTGATTTTAGCCAATAACAACCTCTCCTCCTCTCGGAGCTGCTGCTCTTTGGTTAGACGGTTGAGATCACGGGTGTGTGTTTCTGTGTGAGGGCTGTCACTCTTTGTGGTGTGTGTATTCAAACTGAGGCTGCTCATGTCTTCATCATCCCTCATTTCAAGACTCTTGTGTGACTCTGTAGCTACGTTGGCCATGCTCGCGTCATTGTTTATCTCATCGATGTTCGTGTCTGTGTGTATCTTGGTGTGTGAATGCATGCTGGCAGTGCTCAGAGGAAGGGGCCAAGGCACCACAGACGAGTGGACAAGTTCTCCCTCCTCATTGGCTGCTGCCTCCAGGCTGTGACAAGTTTTTGTGACCACATCATCTCTCTGTCCTTTCGCTGGCTGTTTTTGTGCTCCAGTATATTGGGGAGCAGGTTTGGCTCTAGTTGTCTGACCGATTCCTTCCTCTTGCTTAGACCCCAAAGGAGGTTTAGGATGAGGACGGTCTGCCAGACTGGTTAGGGAGTGTTCAGGTTTATTTGGCTGACTGGCAGCAGAGCTCTGGTAAAAGGTTTGTCCACAGGAAGGGAGTGAGGAGGGCGTCTGGGTAACGGCAGGGGACGGGTGGCCTGGGCTGAAGACAGAAAAGGAGATTTCAGAGCTGAACCTAAAGGCTGAAGAACTATTGAGAAAACTGAGCAGCAACAAATCCTTGTCGGGATGCACCGATTTATCAGCTGAACATTGGTATCGGATGATATTTGCCTTGTTTGCCTTGGCAGTGGCTGATGTGCATCTGCTGTGTTGCATCAATTTTGCACGGGCTAAATGCTGAGTAGGTTATTTGCGGACGGTCTCGGACAACAGTTAAAAGACAGTGTAATGAAATGCTGAATGACTTTAAAAAAGCTCAGTTCTTTTTTTAGAACAAAGAGGTCTTTGTTTCCCTGGAACAAAAGGGGAATAAATAACAGCAAAAACAAAATAAATAAAAACAACCATATCGGTATCGGCTAACAGCGAAATTGATATTTTAAACATCGGTATCAGTCCAGAATCTTGCAATCGGTGCATCCTTAGATCCTCGTCACGCTCCATTTCCCTCTGGCAGCATACCACCACTCCTCTCACGCAGCCAGACCTCCATCTTGTTGATCTCACAACGGTCGGATGGAAATTCAAGCATAAAAGTTGTTTAGAAAAGACACAGTCGGCTGTCGCCATATTTTAAACAAATTAAGAGTAAATTGAGGGTAGAGGATGGTTTTCGTGAAAGAAGGACACAGCTAATCTCATGAATGTCTCAAGTTTTCTAAAGGTCTTTACATCCCCGTTGTTTGGACAAGATTTTCCCCAGACTTCCACAAGTTTGACGTGACAGAGGTGTGGCTATGCAAGATCATACCAAACTAGACAACCAAAGGCAAAACACCAATTTAAAACATGCTCCAGTCTCCACTGTACTGCAACATATCCACTGACCAAACCAATCCATTTATTCATGCTACTTCACATGCTTACTCAGCTGAAATGAGCACTAAACAAAATGCAAGGAACTCTCGATGTCAGCCGTGACGATCATGGACAGAAACATACAGTAGATATACTGTAGATACATCCATTGCACAGCTTCCCCTTTTTTCATGCTTGCTGCACTACTGCTGCATGTTAGACCAAATCTTTTTTCCTCCAAGTATAAATGACAACAACAGCAATACAGGACAGACTCAGTTTCCCTATACAGGTTCCCTTAAGCAAGCATCAGTGCTTTTGAAAAACTTAGGACAATGCTATAACTCAGCTGCGGCCCTCCTAACCCCACAATGCTCTTGGGGATGTAAACAGGAAGTATAATAGTTTAGCCTGTTTTATGGTTTACATTATTAGCCATCAACAGTTCCTGGAGTGTCTTTTTTTTCCTATGATTTCTAAGGAGATTGATGGAGGTTTATGGAAATAGTGATATCTTCGGAAAGTGTAAGTCACACTGAATTTAAAAACATGTGTATCATGTCTGTGTAGGGATGTTCATAATTGACCGTTTAACCGTCAACCGACATTAAGCATTTTAACCGATTAACGCTATTGGTTAAAATGGTTAAAAGAAATATTTATAATTAATTAAAAAGCTGAGCGGCTTGTCACTCGTCACTCAGGTGAACTGGGGACTCAGTTGTCTGTTGTGCTCATACACTGCAGCTGGTGCGAGATACAAATATTGGCGGTTAACGGTTAATAATCGGTTAACGAGGGTCGGTTAACGGTTGAGAACATTTTTCAAAATGAGCATCCTTATGTCTGTGCGTTCAGATTTGATTGAGTCAGGACTCTAACTTCCTGTTGTTTCTAGAACCAGCAACATCCTGTCTCTTTCACCTGACCCAGTGTACTTGCCCTTCACCCCTGCCCCCCAACACTCCCTCTCTCTCCTCATTTTGAAAACCTCTGTTAGAAGTCATAACTGAGGCAAGATGGGAAGAGGAAATTCCAGTTTCCCTCACAAACAACATGGTAATTAAGTTGTTTGGGGAACATGACTCACATGCCAACACACAACTCTTTCTCGAGAAAGACCTGCAGGAAAAGACCAAACCCTCAGTAAATGAAGGATAGTAATGACCAGTGGTGGAATGTAACTACGTACTGTACTGTACTTCAGTACAATTTTGAGGTACTTGTACTCCACTACATTTATTTGACAGCTTCAGTCACTAGTTACTTTGAATAGAAAGAATAGAATAGAAATCAACTAATAAATTATGATATATTATCATAGATTAAGCTACCGAGCAATATACCTTTATCAAATGGGCCTTTCTGCATTATGAGTACTTTAACTTCTGGTACTTAAAGTACATTTTGGCGCTAATACTTTATTACTTTTACTTATGATTTTGAATGCAGGATTTTTACTTGTAACAGAGTAATTCTACACTGTGGTATTACTACCTTTACTTAAGTAAAAGATCTGAATACCTCTTCCACCACTGGTAATTATTATTTCCCTGCAGAAATGGTGAGTCAGAGCCTCAGTTATTGGAGGAAGCATACACAACGAATGCACAGGCACAGTCCTCTGATCCACAAGAGGCAACAAGCCGATCTCTCTCATACAGCCAACTCTTCTCCCGTTACTCACCTCTCTCTCTCTCTCTCTCACCCTGCGGCTATTTGTCCCTCTCTCCCACCCTTACTCACCCTGCTTCCCCTTCCATGTACAGCTCAGCCAGCCAGACGGAGCCCAGATCTTCCTGTCCTCTCTCATATTCCACCTCCTCTTCCTCCTCCTCTCTCATCCACACTGGGATGGCACCAGATTTCAGGTTGGATTTTTTAACTGATCTCAGACCAGGTTTATCCAGGGCTTTCTTAACAGCAACTACAGATTTCTCGGGTTTGACCGTTCTGGAGTCAGGTTTGCTTGTTGTTCCGGCTGCAGGGACAGAATCAGCAGGTCTGGGCGAAACCGGTTTGACTTCAGTATTCGTTTTCACTACTTTGGGATCAGACTTGTTTTCTGACTGCTCTTCATCACCCTGTAGCCTCTCATCATATGCAATATCATCCAATTCTGCTTCCCTCAGAGGAGGCCAGTCATTTGATTGGTTGTTCATGACTTCCTGCAGTGACGTAGAGCCAGAAAGGATCTCTCTTTTGCTATCCTCTTCCATTTGCCTCACCCTGTCCTCCTCCACCCTTCTCTTCATCTCTATTTCCATCTTCCTCTTCTCATTTTCTTCCTCAATGTGCTGCTTCCTTTCTTTCTCTGCCCTTTCCCTCTCCTCCCTTAGCTTGTTCTCCCGCTCTTTACGCTCTTTTTCCAACCTCTTCCTCTCCTCCTCTTCCCTCTCCATCCTTTCTCTCTCCATTTCTTCTCTCTCCTTTTCCACCCTCTCTTTCTCTTTCCTATCTGCCTCTTCTCTCTCCTCCCTCTCTCTTTCCTCCCTCTTCATGTTTTCTATCCTCTCCTTCTCCCTCTCCTCTCTCTCCTTCTCCTGCTCACTAGCTGCCATTCTCAGACTTGCCACCAGACTTAGCCCATGTGAAGGTTTCTGAGCTAAACCAGTCTGTTCAGTAATCGTCAGGTCTTCTGTTGTGTCGGAGAAGGCCGTGGGTGGAGAAATGTCCACAGCGATGGGAGTCGATGGCTCGTCATCTGGCTCAGAGGAATGCAGCATCTCTGCATCTACTTCATGTAAAGTCGGCTGACCATCGCATATAAGGAGGCGTTGAGGATGACCTGCATCAGCGGGTCCAGATGTCTGCAGGATGGAGGCCACTGTCTCATAGCTAAAGGGACAGACACGAGGGACAGGAAAATCTCTGAGACAGTTCTCACCCTACAACGACCTCAGCAGGCTCTCAACGGTGTGACACAAAGCCAGACAGCATGCTTGATTAAGTAGTTCCTTTTTCTCAGACTTTGTTTTGGTGCTTGTCCAAAGCACACAGAGGATATTGTTGGTTGCAGTGAGAACCACCCTTCACTTTCTTTTTCTACCAAGTACACAACGCAGTAAAGCCCACTGGTATTTCCATCATTTTCCATTAAGAACAGGTGAAAACGCTTTCTGGTGCCATGCAGCTCAGAGAAAGATAACACAGCTAGCCAATACATATGCACAAGACATAAGACTTCAGACAAGACTGAAATTAACAGCACATTGTGTACGACAGCTCACTGAGCGGAGCGTCGCAGTTATTAAACAGCAAACTGTTTCTGGTTTTACACAGCATCAAGCACTTGTGTACACTGACTGTATGTGTAATGGTAAATGTAGCAAGCAACCCATACTAGAATAACTGCCACGGAGATAAAGTCAGGGTTCGACATTAACCGACATTGGCGGCAAGTAGGCCACCAAGTTTTATCAGGTCTCTCTTGAGATCGGCATTAATGCTTCTAGTTGCCATTAGCTGTTAGCAGCCGGTGGGCAGCAGAGTCCTGCTCGGCTAAATAACGGACCTACTAACGTTAACGGAGGTGCCATTGAGTTACAGTATGATGCGTTCAAGCTCTATTCAGTAAAATGAGTATTGAGCGAAGGTAAATTATAACGTTATGCGAAAAAGATGGACTGTATCTTTTGTAGCGTATGCACTAAGAGACTGTTAATGTAACAGTTAAGGAAGGCTGTGTTAAGTTGAATTAAATAGCCTTTTCTATATTGTTTTTACATGTTTACATTTGGGCAACCAAAAATGTAGTTTGGCCACCAAAGTTAGGGGCTTGGTGGCCTGTGGGGCCAGTGCAAAAAAAAAATTTTGTGTCTATCCCTGAAAGTAATAACTGATCAAAATATAATAAAATGTTTCCTTAAATTGATTAATGACATGTGTAAAAGGCAATAAAAATGTATGATAAGTAAATTCAATACTGTATAAGCATACTGCTACATTTCCTGGCCATTATCAGATAAGGGGTGTAACTTTTATCTTTTACAATCTTTTTAATAACCTCTGATAAAATAATGATTATAAGTTAAAAATGTAATATTTTTAAGTCTAAAATCTATATTATTATTATGTTTTTCACTCAATTATGTAAAATGTTCTCCCTCTTTTGAGGTTGTATTTGATAAAGTAATAATACTGTGTGTTTACTGCACCTATTTTTGGAAGGATATTTTATTATATTTGACAAGTTATTGAATTATCCAACAGTTATCTAATTATTGGAAATATGTTCTGACTGTATGTAAGCTTGGTCTACAAAAAACGTCTTTTGCATAATGCCTCACACTTTAACAATTTTAACAGACAGGCAAGCAGAGAGACTCACCCTCTATACAACACCCCAACTACTGCTGACATGAAGCCAGCAGGCGCCTCCATCTGCTGCTTTGCGACACACACATCTGCCTCTGTGTGTGCACCTTTCTGGGCACTACCACACACACAGACACACACACAAAACATACTCTTGTGAAAAGCTCTCATCAAATAATAAACAACCAGTCTAACAGCATAGACAGAGGTTGAGATGAAGAAAAACAGCATCAGGTTAATCAGGTTAATTGCAATAAAGCGCTGGTTAGGCTGCTGCACCACGTTAGTTAATACAGGTGTGTGTGTGTGTGTGACTGTGTGTGTTTGTGGTGGTTTGCAAGCATAAGCAGACATGTCATGTCATGCTGCAAAGGAACCGTCACTGACTCACCCCCCTATTACACCACCCTCCTCCTGCTTCTCATCCTTCTCTTCACTACTTTCCATCCCTCTTCCTGTCTCCGCTGTGGTCTCCTCCACCGTCGCCCACAGCTGCTTCTCTGCCTCGCACACTGGCTCCTTATTGTTGGTGAAACTCCCCAGACCACCAGCCACGACCTCGGCCGGTTTCTCCTCATCTGCTCCCTCCTGTTGTGGTTTTCCCGACGGCTGGAGGACTTGTTCCGGCCGCAGTCCCGGTTCTGGTTTTGAGGGAAGCAGCGGCTCCAGCGCCAAAGCCGTGCGCTCGGCGGCTGGTTTGGGGGAAACCTCGGGTGAGGTTTCTGGTTCCACGCTGGGTCCCTCTGGCTCTTTGGGCTCCTCTTTAACCGGTGGTGCGCCGGGTTCAGCAGGAGTTGGGACTATGTGAGGTGTTTCTGTGTCTTTTGCTGTTATTGGTTGGTGCTCCTGCGTGACGGGGGCATCCACCTCAGCAGCATCTTCTCTGTGTGAGCTAGAAGAAAGGTAAAAAAAGCCCACATTTTTACATTTGCTATACCTACTACATCATTAAGAAGCCAGAGCATCAGCGAAGCAGACAGACACACAAATGGTTAGAAAGAAAGACAAAGCAAACAGACGTCCCCCTCATCCATTCTTACCCTCTGCACAAAGGTTTTGCACCCTCCTTGGCAGAGATTGTTTCAGAAGTATCTTTCCCACTTCTCCCTTCTAGTGTTTTCCATACAGGAACCTCTGCAGCAGACAGCCTCTGAGGAGGTGGCGCCAGGGTCAACACCTCTAATGTGAATGGTTTATCCTGACCAGTGGGGCCTGAACGGGTGCCAGGTGGAGCACATGTGGCAGATATTTTCTTTTCTGGGACAACAATGTTTGACAATGAACCTTCCTTTAAGAGAGAGGGTTGCCCCAGACTGGATAAAGGGGAGAGAAAGAGGAAAGGTTCATCAGAAATAAGAAAAGGAGAAGAGGAAAGCCATACAACAACAACAACAACAGAAAAAAACAAATAGTAGGGGTGGGCGATACCACAAAAATCATTTGCATGTTAAAAGGCAAGACAGCTTTTAAAGGAGCAGTGTGTAGGATCTGGCGGCATCTAGTGGTGAGGTTGCAGATTGCAACCAACTGAAGCCTCTCTCGTGTGCAAAGCGTGTAGAAGAACTACGGTGGTCGACGCGAAAAAGCGAATGGCCCTATACCTAAAGCCAGTTGTTGCTGAGGCCCTGACACACCAAGCTGACGGTCAGCTGTCGGACAGTTTGGGGGCATCGGTGAGCGTCTGTTGGCCTAGTTTTTGTGGCGTATCCGGCACAGACGGAGCTTGTCGGTGAGATAAATCACTCTGATTGGCTGTTCAGCTTAAACGAATCAGTGCACGAGAAGAGAAACGGAAGCGAGGAAAGCAAGCCAATGAGTAAAGTCCAGAAGAAAAACTGTAGTCTTTGCGTTGTGTTCGAGGGCAACTTTCTGGCCAAGACACAGGTGACGTGAGGCGACTCAATGGTCAGCCTTCGTCGACACTAGTTCTTTGATGTAACGGCTCATACTAAGTTAATGAAAACACAACAATTCTTATTTTCATGATATTACACACTGAAGGAAACATATTTACTGATATTATATTCCATAGATTCAATAGATCCCACACTGTTCCTTTAATGGTAACACACGCAGCAGAAGCAGGGAAGCAAAGAGCTAGCTAGTATCAGTAGTCAAAACAAGACTTAGTATCGGTGGTATCAATACTTTGGGGATCGATCGGTCCACCCCTACCACACAGATAATCAATGACGACTTGCGTGAGCAGAGAATCACTAAATAATTACCACAGAAGAAGAGAGAAATAATCAAAATAGAAATGTTGAATGATTCAGCCCAATTTGACGACACTTAAGCGCAGAGTAACGGAACAAAGACTGATGTGTAAATCAGTAGAAAGTGAATTTAAAGTGACTTTTTTAAGACTAATACTGATTGATTGATTGATTGATTGATTGATTGGATCGGCAGATGGCAGCCATTCGATTGTATTAAAACAAAAAGAAATCATCACCCACAGTGACATTACTTTTTATTTCAGTGGTGTAACTCACCGCTCATCGGAGGCAGAGCTTGGTTTGTTCACTGAGTGAAGGGTCGTCTCTCTGTCTTGTGATTGGCTGAGAATAGATGTAACGCCGGTTTTGTCCGGAGGAGGGAGATCGGGAGCGGGAAGTTGAGTTTGTGTGAGACTGGGAGGAGGAACGGCGGCGTGTGTGTTTAGTTGAGGAGCTGGCAAAGAAGAAGAAACCAGAGTTTTCATCTTCTGCTTGTCCTCATCTGACCTGTTGGCCTCCACACTGCAGACCGGAGCTGCTCCATGCTCCTTCCTCCTCTTGTCTTCCTCCTCCTTCATTCTCTCTTTCTCCTCTCTACATCTCTTCTCCTCCTCTTCCCTCTTTTTCCTTTCCTCCTCCATTTTCTTCTTCTCCTCCTCCTTCCTCCTTTGCTCCTCTTGCAGCCGTCTTTCCTTTTCTTTCTGCTCCTTCAAGAGTCTCTCTTTCCTCTTCTCCTCCTCCTCCTCACGTCTTTTCTCCTCTGCTTTTTTCCTCCTCTCTATCCTTTCCTTCTCCTTCTTTAAGAGTCTCTCATTCTCTTTCTCCTCCCTATCCTTCTCCTCTTTGAGTACTCTCTCCTTTTCTTCCTCTTCCCTCTTTCTTCTCTCCTCTGCTTCTTTGACTCTCTTCTCCTCCTCCCTCTTCTTCCTCTCTTCTTCTGCCTCCTTTTTCTTTCTCTCTTCCTCTTTCCTCCTTACATCCTCCATCCTCTTCCTCTCCTCTTCTGCCTCCTTTTTCTTTCTCTCTTCCTCTTTCCTCCTTTCCTCCTCCCTCTTCTTCCTCTCCTTCTCTGCCTCATTTGTCTTTCTCTCCTCCTCCTGTTGTAGATGTTTTTCCTCCTCCTCCCTTTTCTTCCTCTCCTCTTCTGCCTCCCTTTTCTTTCCCTCTTCCACTTTCATCCTCTCCTCCTCCATCTTCTTCCTCTCCTTCTCTGCCTCAATTTTCTTTCTCTCCTCTTCTTCCTGTAAATGTATTTTCTCCTCCTCCTGCCTTATTCTTCTCCCTTCCTCCTCTTTCATTTTCTGTTGCTCCTTCTCTTTCTCCTCCTTTAAGCATTTCTCCTCCATCTTCTTCCTCTCTTCCTCTTCCAGGAGCCTCTTTTTCTCTTCCTCCATCCTTTTCTCCTCCTCCTCTTTCATTTTCTGTTGCTCCTTCTCTTTTTCCTCTTTCAAGCGTTTCTCCTCCATCTTCTTTCTCTCCTCCTCTTCCAGGAGCCTCTTCTTCTCTTCCTCCCTCCTCTTCCTTTGCTCCTCGAACACTCTCCTCTCCTCCATCATTTTCTCCTCCTCCTCTTTCATTTTCCTCATGAATCTCTCCCTCTCAAGTCTCCTCTCTTCCTCCCTCCTAAGCTTTTCCTTTTCCACCTCCACCTCCAGGAGTCTCCTCTGCTGCTCTCTTTTCCTCCTCTCCTCCTCGTACCGCTTCCTCTTCTCCTCCTCCTCCTCTCTCAGCTTCTCCTGTTTGTCTCTCCTCGTCTTCAGGAGTCTCTCCTCCTCGCATTTCTTCCTCTCCTTCTCCTTCTTCCCCTCCTCCTCCTCCAGTAAGAGCATCTTCTTCTCCTCCTCTAACAGTCTCTTCTTCTCCTCCTCGTGTTTCCTCCTCTCTTCCTGCTTCCGGAGCATTCCTTTTTGCTCTTCCTCTTCCTCTTTCCTCCTTTCCTCCTCCCTCTGCTTCTCCTGCTCTGCCTTCATCATCACTTCCTTCTTCGTCACCGCTCCCTCTAACTGCTCCGTCAGTGACGGTTTCTCTCCACCAGCCTTTTCATTGGTTTTCTGCTCAAGACTGCAGAACAGATAAACAATATTCCTTAATCCTAAATCTGTGTGTGTTTTTCATTATCAGCACATCAGTTCACATTTTGTAACCTTATTTTTTTAATGTTCTGTATCTTGATTTTATCTGTGAATATAAATACTCACCCCGGAGGACACCTTTTGATAGTATCCCGCTTAGAGTCATCCTCTTCCAGAAACAAGCTCACTGATTCTTGCCTCTGGTTAAACGACTCAAAGATGATGTCGTCAAAGTCAGGGTCGGGTTCAGGCTTCGCCAGTGGCGGCTTTTCGGCCTTAAATGCGCTAATAACACTCGTCTCATTGGTTGGCTTTTTCAAATCAGTTTCCCCCTGAGCACTTAGCGGTTTAGGAGTGATAAATGCCGCCACAACATTGGTGGAGGGCTGCTGAGGGGTGGAGCTCTCACAGCAGGAGAAGGGCCACGGAGGGGGCGGGGCTACTATCAGCTCTGAACGTGACTGGGCAGGACTGCGGGACAGAAACATTTGGAGGTCAGACTCCAGAGGATGAGCGGGTGAGATTTCACAAGGCTGAGCGTGCAGGAGGTGATTAAGGGTGGGACAACAGGCCGGCCACAGAGCAGACTATACAGTCCTGATCGTTTTTCCACTGCTGTGTACTGGAAGGTCAATGCAACAGGAGGAAGGGTACGAAACACTCTGCTGCTGAGTGTTAACACGTTAGCATCAAGGAAGCACAAACACAAAGCAACCACGAGGCCTCGAGCAATATAGTTCGACAAATCTCTCGATCAGCAAATGTGAATAAGCTGTTATTCAACAAAACGTGTCAGCAAGCTGAAGCAGGTTTTCCTAAGTCAGCACGAAGGTGGGTTAAGCTTGGGATCATTTGGACCATAATGAGTTTAATAATAAGGCACTGATCAATACTATTGGATTGGAGAAATGACGAGAAATGTTCATCCCAATGATGCACTCTGAAGCGCCTTCAAAGATTGATGCCCGGAACGGCCGTAGCGTCAATAGCATGGAGGCCGCTGAATTAACGGAACATCTGTGCAATTTAAAGGAATCTGTCTGAACGGTAAATATGAAGCTACATCCGGTTTACATGAAAAGTGGGAAACTGCTAGTCAGGCTCTGTCCAAAAGGTAACAAAACGTGCCTACCAGCACCTCTAAAGCTCACTATTTAATGTGTTATATTTTGTTTGTTTAACCTGTACAAAATCCAAAGTGTACAAATGACTTCACTTTACTTCCATACTTATTTACAGGAGTATTTATTGTACAGATTTAACAAACAAGATATAATATGTTAATTAGTCAATTTTAGAGGTGCTGGTGGGTTGATTTTGTTACCTTTGGACAGAGCCAGGGTAACTGTTTTCCCATTTCCAGTGTTTATGCTATGCTCTGCTAACTTTCTCCTAGTTGTAGCTTCATATTTTACAGACATACATGGTATTGACGTTCTCATCTAACTCTCGCGAAAAAAACATATTCCCCAAAATGCTGCACCTTTCTCTGAAGCAATCATGCAATTTCAAGCAGGCAGCCCATCTCAAAGTGTACAGATGTGCTCTCTACACTTCTACACCTCTCATGAGTCCGTGTGTCTATGTTTCTCCCAAGCTGTGCTTAGGGCTGTCGCCAGTCTTCAAGACGCCGCTTCAGCTCTGTGGTCTGCTGACACATTCTCTCTTCACACAGCATTTCGGAGCCAAAGTTATCCAAACCAAGCAATCAAAATCTAAACACTCATGTGGAGTGACCTCACCTGATCCTTGCTGGTTCAGCTTTGTTTTCTGTGACGGCCGCCTTTGAATCCTGAGCTGGTCTGATCGGCTGGTTGGATGCTCTGATGTTGGCCACCGCCCGGTTATTATGAGGAGAACCCTCGTCTCGGCTCGGAGTTGTTTCCTCGTCTACTTGAGCGAGGGGGATCGTTGAGCCTATAAAAAGCAAAAGCAAAGGTTATTTTTGATGTGATGAGACATATTCACACGTCAAAAAAGCACGAGGTAATTGTCTTGGCTGAAATAAACACTGATAGGAGGTTGTTTGATTAGTTGGCTGGTGTACCTGACTGACAGGAGGTGAGCGGAGCAGAAGGAGAGACAGCGAGCTGAGGATGAGGAGAGGAGAATAAAACAGAGGTGGAAAGAGAAGAGGAGCGAGCGGGTGAGGAGAGGGGAAGGGAGGCGGTATGGGCTGGAGCAGCAGGGTCACAGAAGGCATCAAGGTCAGGACTACTCTGCAGAGGGACAGGGGTGATGTCGCTACCGGATGTCAACCATGCACCCTGAGCACCTGAGGAAAGCAGATGAAGCAGGTTCATATAGGAACATGTGAAATGAAGAAAGGAAAGGTGAAGACAGAGGAGAACATATTCTTGACATTGGTTTACCTGACTCTGAGATAGAGGGGTGAGATTTGGGGAGAGGAGTTGACTCAGGAGAAGGTACGTCAGCGGAAAATGGAGAGGGAGAGGAGGGGCGGTCGACTGACTTGACAACGTGAGGCCTGAAAATGTGAACACGGCCTAGTAGAAAGGACAGATGATGGAAGATATGAGTGAAACAGAGAAGGAGAGAAGAAAAGGATATTTTTAAAGATCTGAAAATAATATTAGTAATGGACTAGTATTCGAGAGACAGTCACAGCAGAGACAGACCAGAGACGGAAGTGAGATCATCTGCAGTTTTAACCTCCAGGGGGCGCCGTTGATGTGAAGCAGGAACTGAGGAGGGTAGAAACAGGAGGGATGAACAAAAGAGGAATAAAGAGAAACCAATATAACATGTATGACAAAGAGTGAAAGGGGAACATAGCTAATTTTATATCATGCATGTTACTAATTGTATTACAGCACAGAAGTGATCTGTATCTGTCAGGAACAAACTGCTGCAGTCTCAACAGTGATTAGTGGTGTCAGAGTAATCAAAACACTATCACTGTACAATGATATTATTAAGAAGGCTGAATCAAATATTTAATTTTCTTAATGTTCAAAACTTCCGGGCCCTATCATTATGTTACGTTAATGCCTATTTCTCGCCTCAAATGTTTTCAGAATCATCTTGTAGTGCACGGTTTAGCTGTGAAATGAGAAAGTTTGTGACGCTGCCGCCATTGTGAAATCTGGTGAAGGAACACCAAGTTCTGGTCACATGACCGGAGCACAGCCAATAGGAATGCTCTCTCAATGAAATGACCTGTGATTGGTCAAAGTCTCCTGTCACGGGCTAGATTTTAAAGCCTGAAAACAGAGCCATGAGGAGGTGCAGAAGTCTAGTTTTCTCTCAGAACACTTGAATTACAATATGCTGAAAGGTTATTATGGAATTTTTGCCCAATGATGCCAAAAATATTCTGCCTACTGCCACTTTAAAGGGGAGTTTTTTCTTGCCACGGTCGCTTGCTCATGGGGGAATGTTGGGTTTCTGTAAATTATAGCGTACGGTCTAGTCCTGTTCAATATGATAATTTGGTTTGTGAGTTCATCTGGTTGCCTTTTCACTATCCACAAATGTAATTGTTCTTTTTGTACACTTGTACAGTCACTTTATGGTTACAGAATCTCTCTCCACCTCCCTACTATTTGGAGTGTAATTCATTTGCTAAAATCAGAGACAAAATGCACAATAAACAAAGTTAAAGATGAATTTGACTGTCTTTTTCTTTACTATTTTCCATATATATCATGATAATATCGTGAATTCTTTTGGACACGATAATCATGTAGTGAAAATCTGATATCTTGACAGCCCTGGTTCAGATGTTTAACTCTGACCTAAATTATGATATCATGACAACCTGATCTCCCTTACAACATACCATACTGTATAAGTAATATACTTTTGACCTATAAAGTAACATGTGCATGACTGTAAATCATGTGGAACACGAGGTCAAGCCAAACCATCACACACATGAGGAATCAGTTAGTGTAAAGCATGCAGCGTGCCGGTCTGCCAGCCAGCCAAGATACCTTTTCCTGAGCCTGACTGGAAGATTCTGGGCAGAGATGGAGGCTGAGAGGGGGTCCGTGTGAGTGGAGGGTGAGCGGACGGAGGCTCAGAGGACGGGGTGGGCTTTGAGGGGGAGGAGGATTTAGGTGGGAGAGACTGGGAGGCAGTAGAGATGGTTTTATGGGTCAGGGTGGTGGATACAGTGAGAGAAGCCGTTTGGGGAGTCATGGAGGATGATGTTATGATATTTGTGGGTGAGGACAACGCTGGGGAGGGAAGTTTGGGAGTTAGTGAGGTAATATGTGTTTCGGAGGCAATGGGTGGCGTAAAGGGCAATTTGGAGTTTGAAGAATTCAGAGGAGCGGAGGGCGCTGCTAAAGAAGGCTCCACTGACACAGAGTCAGAGCATTGGGAAGATGGAGGATGAAGGGAAGAGGAAATATTTTGGGAAGAAGGTGAGATCATGGGTGCTTTGGGGGATGGAGGATTTGCAGGAGACACATCAGAGAGAGGCGGGACAGAGGAGGCACTCTGGGTCGAGGGAGTAGCCGCCGTGAGCTGTGAGCCTGGAGGATTAGGTAGTGGGTCAGAAGAAGCCTCAGTGAGAAGAGGGTTGGATGATCTTTTATGTTTGGATCTGGGTGAGGGCTGAGGGGAGGGGCCGGGGGAAGGATGGATCTCTGATTGGACGGGGGCGGCGGAGAAGGGGTGTCGGCTGCGACGGGGCGAGGGGCGAGGAGCGCTAGGTAGAGGAGGGCGGGAGTGGATGGCAGGACTGGGAGGACCGCCACAGGCTGGATGAATAGATGGAAGGATGATGGTTGGATGGATGGATGGATGGATCAGTGAAAGTAGATTTTTCCAGGAGGAGAAATTATGAAAAAGAAAGAAGGCAAAGGTCATGAAGTGAAAATGAAAATGAAAATGAAATGACAGTTGATGATTTGACTCACATTTCAGCTGTAAATGTGTGCACATCAGGGGTGGAACGTAACTCAGTACATTTACCTGAGTACTGTACTTCAGCACAATTTTGAGGTACTTTACTTGAGTATTTATATTTTTCTACTTCACCACATTTCAGAGAAACATTGTACTTTTTACTACTACTACTATTTATCTCACAGCTATAATTACTGGTTACTTGGCATATTTTGCAATTTATTTTCTTTTACATGGAATATTATTAAATTAATTTTAATGCAAATTAACTAATTTAATAATGTTATAAAAAAAATCAACTTTTAATTGCAGTGCAGCAACCTAGCATATTTTTTTCTTATTTCTTATTATTCTTATTTATCTTCTTTTTTATTAAAAACCTTATTTTGTATTTTAGGAGTCTTAGACAGAGATGTCTTTATAAGAGTGGATGTTTTTGCAGATTAAACTGCCTAACATTTTATAAAGTATTTGAAATCCCCTCGAGCAATGTCAACAAAAATGCTGCTCACATATTATTACATCAGTGATAATGATCCTATAATATAATAAATAATGGGTACTTTATGTTTGGTACGTAATTTGGCTATTAATATTGAACTTTTACTTTTTTACTTTTACATTTAGTAAAAAAGTAAGATTTTGAATGCAAGACTTTTACTTGTATAATATTTTTACATTGTTGTATTACTACTTATACTTAAGTAAATGATGTGTATTCTTCTTCCACTACTGGTGCCTATTCAGATAAAAATGCACGCCCTAAGGCCATACAATATACAATGTAATATTAACATTTTAACACTACTACTACTACTGCTGTACCAGCTATGAGATACACCACAAAGACGTACAGTGAATGTAGCAATAACATTTTAAATGGACCGAGAACATGTAATTTCTTTCATGCTGGTCATCATCTGATGTCAGCGTTATGGTGATTTTCATGTTGTCATAGTAATGTCTCTCTGCACACAATGATCTCTGTCTGCCATGATGCAGCTGAAGCTTGTCATGCCTCCAAACAAACTCCCAGTACATTGGTGGCATCAGTCCATCATCACATGATGTTCTCAATAATGTCTAGATGAGAAATATGTGGTATGCAGAGCAAATGGCATGAGTGCGTGAAATGCTGTTATATAAACTGAGCCTCCCAATAGCAGACAGGAGGAGAGAGAGTTCCTGTTCACACTTTCTCCTCCTCCTCCTCCTCCTCCTCTCTGGCAAGAGAAACAAACAGCAGGAGCGGGTGAAAGAAAGGGCAAGAGGAATCTACCTGAGGCTGGAAAAGAGGGTCCAGCGGAGTCACGCTTGTCAGGTGGAGGGGGAGCAGGGCGATTTGGGCGAATCAGAGTGTGTGAAACGACTGCGGCGGCCAGAAAAGAGTAGAGCGGAGGAAGTGACGGGAGGAAAAAGGAAGATAGAGGAGGAAGAAATGTCAGAAGAAATACCTCACAGTGAAGGTCAGAGAGAAGATGCAGTGTTTGTGTACGTCTGCCTACCTGAAGCGGTGACAGACTTCTTGTCCTCCTCTTCGTCGCTCTCGTTGAAGTCGTCCAGGTTGCCGATATCTGTGGGTTTGACGCTCATCAGGCTGGCCAGACTCTGCATGTCTTCATCGCTGAGGAACAAGAACATGAGAGCAAACATTTTACATTACATGGTCAGTATATCAAATGTGGTTGAGGCTTCATTTCTCTACATCCAAAGTGGAATACTCACAACAAGTATACACAAATACATAAAACACTTTTTATTTAAGTATGTCCGTTTTCATGTCCGTTTTCATGTATGTATTGTTGTACTCACGTGGCTTTCCCCTCCCGAACGAAGACACATGACAGCGACAGCTTGAGCGTGGCCTCCACCACTTTGACAGACAGCGGCTTCAGCTTCAACGTCAGGTCCGTCTGGGTCGGCGTCAGACTGGCAAACCGCTTCAGGTTGATGTCTGCTGATGCCAGCACCTTACGATGCCCCTTGTTTTCCTTTACATGGCCAACAAAAACAACCGTGAGACGTATAGTATTTTGAGTCACATCAATCTAAAGAATCAAAATCAGAGATACTCACACCCTCAATGACAAACGTCCACTCTTTGTCCTCAAACTCATCAGCATTGACCTCCTGAAAAGACGAGAACAAACTATAAAACTTGCAGTCGAACATCCTCTATCCTCATCTGCATTGGTTATAAAGTATCTATAGTAGTAGATCTCCACTTCCCCACTTTCCCTCTAATTTCTCCCCTGTTTGCATGTTTATAATGTAAACAGTGCATTCTGGGTTTGGTACCTTGAAGAGTGTAACAGAGATGTCGATGTTCTCAGGGACCGGCCACACCACCATGCCCCTGTAGGGGTTCTTGATTCCGGGCTGCCAACTGTGGAGCTGCACAACAAACAATACTGGTGAGAGACTGTCAGACTGTCAAGTAAACAGACTTTTTACTTTAGTAAAAATCGCAATAACACAGTGTAGAAGTACTCTATTACAAGTAAAAGTCCTGCATTCAATATGTTATTTAAAATTTACAGAAGTATTAGCATCAAAATATACTAGGGCTGCACAATAAGAATAAAATATGCGATAACGTTGAATATCGCGATATTACTTGCGATAAATAAACAGATATTGAATTGCATTCAGAAAAACAATATATTGTGATGCCCTAAAATATACTTTAAGTGCTAAAAGTAAAACTACTCATTATGCAGAATGACTTCTGAATAATATCAGAATAATACACATTACATAATTGTATATATTGCTGCATTAATGTGTAAATCACTTTAATGTTGCAGCTGGTATAGATGGAGCTATTTTTTTTTAAACTTCACATACTGCCGGGTAGTTTAATTTATAAAAAATACATCAATTTGTTGTTGATAATATATTTTTTTAATAATCTGAATCTGCAAAGTAACTGGTAACTAAAGCTTTAAAATAAATGTAGTGCAGTAAAAAAGTACAATATTTCCCTCTGAATGTAGTGGAGTAGAGGTATAAAGTAGCGGAAAATGTAAATACTCAAGTAAATTTCCACCACTGGAAACTGTGTGTGTGTGTGTGTGTGTGTGTGTGTGTATGTTTGTGGATCAGTGGTTTCACCTTGGAACACATGCGTCTGTTCCTCCTGGTCCACACCACCCTGAGCTTGTCTGGTTGCCTACAGAAACACACAAAACATTGGTCAAAACACAGAAATGACGTCTTGCCTCATGCTGTTACCTGACAAAATGATTGATGACGTAATCTGCTCTTCTGCAAAAAAGATTTTAAAAAGTCTCTGCAGTTTCACAACCATTTCATCAACATCAGTTACACTACAAAACCCTCAGTGAAAGACACACGGACAATAAATAGTACCATGTTCGACCTTCATTAAATTATGACTCTAAACAAAGTGGATATTATACAAATGAGACAACACAAGGTCTAATAGAAGGTCTTGTGAGTCACTGCTGAATAATAATGCCCTGGAGTCAAAGACAGGGCACTGATGTGAGTGAGTGTGAGTGTGTGTGTGTGTGTGTGTGCAGACAGTGATCAGACTGGTAAAGCTGTGAATGTGTGTACAGCTGTTTATATGTAATTAGGCTACACAATGCATAATAGGTGTGTGTTAGTACTGTGTGTGCCTGTCTTTTTGTATATGTGTGTGTTGGTAACATGTGTATATGTGTTGCCACTGTATTTCCTCAGTCCTCTGCGGCACAGGAAGTGAAACTGGAGTCACGTGACCTGAGTCTATGTGAATGTGAGGCGTGCCTCTTGACAGGAAGTACTGTAGGAACCGCCTTTACAAAAGAACACACACACACACACACACACACACAGAGACCCAAAATCAGTACATAATCATAATTCTCTTCATACCTCAAACTTTAATTATAATATCTTTACAACTATATTTCAACGCCTACGGATGATTTATAGGATATTAGTTCACAGAATGTCTGTATATTGTCTCAAGTGTCAGTGTATCGGTGTTCAAGTGTAGCAAAGAGTGCAGCTACATGTGTTTATGTGTGTTAGGGGGTCAGGAGTGGCATCAGAAATAGCCCAACAGGCACACAGCGAGGGTAACTAACGGAGGGGAGAGGAGGAGGAGGAAGAAGAAAAGAACAGCACAAACAGGAGACAGGAAAGTATGATCTGAAACAACATCTTCTGTACCACTGAGCTCAGTAACAATGGGTTTTACACGGGCGAACATTAGGGTGTAATACAGTTTAGTAACATGTAATTACCGTAATTGTGGTAGGTTGGTGTTTTGTCATTCAGCAAAACAATGGTTATATCCCACAGCTGACTAGATGAGGGATAAATATTACTCCCATCCATGTTGAAATTGTGGTTTTAAACAGCATTTAGTGCTTGTAATAAAAACAGAACATATATCACATTCATTTACACATTTACAGACAGTAAAATAAATGAACTTACTCACTAAACCTCAATGTTTTCGTCACAAAAAGCACTCCTCCTGTTACTGTAAAAATAGCCTGTTGCTAGGTCTTTAATTATGTCTGTGCCACTAAACTGTATTTGTTCGACATCACTTCATCATTTTCTGACGGCATGTGCAAACTGCCAAGCTGTCTTATCTTTTGGCCCCTCTGTATTTTTCTTTCCTTTATCCAGTAGAGATTGTAATGGAAAAAAAGGTTCTTCCAGTCATGCTATCATGTATTTTTCTGTTCAAAGTCTAAGTATGCATCTCAGTAACTAGTCTGTGTGGTCTCAGTCTCTTAGAAAGGTAATGGTCTCAAATCATAGCACTAAATTACATTAATACAACCCAACCAAACACACAGAGTAACCTCTGACCCCGGATACAGAGTTTAATAACATAAGAACTATGAGCTGGTTTCCTTTTCAAAAACAACACATGCCTAAAGTAATATGACTTTGGATTAATCACCAGTTTTTCCTCACTTCCTCCTGACCGCTCTTCTCCTTCTCTCTGTGGTTCAAGACTTTTGCCTCCCTGTTTCAACTGGTAAAGGCTTACAAACTCTGATTTCATCATGTGGGAGTTGTCATTCTTTCTAAATCACTCTGTCCCTTTCCTTTGTCCAGACAACACAAGCTCTCTGCTGCTGATGAAACTTTTAAACTTTATTGCCTTCAATTATTGCAGGGAAGAAAAAAAAAGATCTCTGTGTCTTATTGTGTTGCTGATAAGTCACTTACACAATTATTCCATACTTCAATGTAATCTGGACAGATAAGAAGGTGGCGGCTTCACAAAAAGGGGGTGATATTATTCCCAGTTTTCCCTTTTAAACGTGACCCTAGCACACTTAAACTGACAATCTTTAAGTATGTTTTCTCTTCAAGGATGTGTCAGTGTACAATATGTCAGAGCAGAATAATGCTTCATGCTGAATCACCTGGCCACCTCCCAAATGTTTTGTACAACAGGAAATTGCACAAGTGGGGGAAGCCCTACATAGCTTGAGGGCTATGAAGTGATTTGATTGCATCCTTGAAATGAAATAACAGTGAGACAAGTGAGTCTACTGATGTGCTTATAATCATAATGATAAAGGATTCAATATTGATGTTGATGTTGTTGGAATACTAAATCTTGTTCACAATGTAACTACAGGTACTTTCTTCTGATTGCCTGCATCTGTATACATTACAGAAAGTCTAGCATGTTCGATTCTTTTTGCCTTCCACGACGTGTTCCATCATAGCCGTGACCAATAGCGTGCTCCCGTGTGTTCAGACAGGACTCCAACACAAACTACGCGGAAGCACCAAAACCGCAAAGTTATATCTAGTGAAGCCCGTCTTGCAAAACAGTGTTGGCCGCGGTCGGAGGACGCAGGAGAGACCGTAGCTTTGGTCTCCAGGGCCGGAGTCTCTGCTGTACTCTGCTCCTCTGCCTGCCTGCTTGCCTTCACTCACACACCGCGCTTGTTCTCGCGCTTTCGCTCCACTCTCGCGTGCCTGCGCGCACACTACACACTGCAGAAGAGATAGTTTAGCTCTGAGAATGTCTAGCAAATGTACAGTAGACGTTTGTGCAGAAATACAGTAAATGCTGCAGCTCCTCCAGACCAACAGAGGCTTTGCGTGTCTTGTGAAGTGACGGGGCTCCGCAGCGAGACACGTTGTCCTCTCCAACCGGGTGCCTCCCTGTTCACTCCGGCTGCGGTCGGGAGACGATAACGTTACTCTTCCTGCCTCAGCCCCGGAGGGTGAAGCAGTGGGGCTGAAGCAGGAAAAGCCAACACCAGGATCAGCATTGATTCATGGAGAGACCCTCTATGTAGAGCGAGCACAAGCGCGACCGCGATCAACAGGACACTGACTTTCGTTGACTTAACGACCACAGGTGTTGCTGTTATGAAGCAATTTCAGATTTTTACGAAATAGTCCCTTTGAACAAACCGGTAATAGTAATAACGCTATACCAAAGAGTTGCTGTGTAGTTGACTGTACTCACAATAAATCCCAAAACGCTGATTTGTTCCGCTGTCATGTCCTAACAAAGATATAATTGAGGGGATTCATGGCTCCAAGCCATAGACCAGATCGCCGAGTCTGCGCTCCCTTTTGGGGGGAAGGAAACTCGCTGTCACATGAGAAAAAATGGAAAATGCTGAAAAGCTGTTGTGTAGCGGGTTAACTGGCTTTCACACTGAATTGAGGCACATACCATACCTGATTATTCACTGTCAGTATGGTAAATCACTAAATGATGCAGGTGACTGTGAGTAGCATGGCTAGCGAACGCTAGCTTGAGTGTGAAGCTGCTGCAGTAATACAGTCAAACATTAACATTGGAACAGCATCAGACTGTCATCTCCAACTAAATCTCAGCCCATAGATCAAACAGTTAACTATTAACATGTTGGTTATGTACAGACAACACTTAAAGGTCCCATATCATGCTCATTTTCAGGTTCATACTTGTATTTTGGGTTTCTACTAGAAAATGTTTACATGCTTTAATGTTTAAAAAACAATTTTTTTTCCTCATAATGTCTGCTTGGATATAGCTGTCTTTGCCCTCTGTCTGAAACGCTCCGTTTTACTACATTTCAATGGAATTGCAACAGAATTGCGTTGCTAGGCAACAGCTTGGGTCCATGTTTATTTCCTGTCAGCTGATGTCATTCACATCCACTGCAACGGGAAATAAACAGAGAACCATTTAGAATATTTACATTTAAAACTGGGAAATGGTCTAAATATTGTAGATTTATGACATCACAAATGGACAGAAATCCTAACGGCTTGTTTCTAAAGCTCAGTTTCTGAATACGGGCTGTGTGTATTTCTCTGTGGTTTAAGCATTTCGATACTTTCACATTATTTATGTATCACTTAAACCTGCTTGATAATATAAAAGCCATGAAAATGTCTCTTTTTACAATATGGGACTTTTATCCTAACCTGATTCAATCAAATGTGTATAGATGTCTGGTTTAGCAATATCTGGACGGGGAAGACTTTAAAGGAACATGGCGGCGATCAACTTTCATTTATTAAGGTAACGCTCAGGTTCAGGCAAGATCCCAATATAATTATTAGACATGTGTATAAAACAAACGTTTGTTTGCACAAGAGGTGAATGCATACACTTGTCGAAATTACAATCCAAACATACGTCCAATTGCATTGAAGTCTATGGGATCTTCTGGTTTTCTTTCCCACCAGAAGGGGGCGTGGTTTGATGTATACAGCAGAGATAAACGCCTCTGTCTGCACACATGTTCATTTTTTTTTATATCAAATGATTATTATTTTAAGATCAATGATACTAACTGTTTACTGTCTCTCATAGTCCCACATATCGATAGCTGGGGTCGGGAATCGAACTCACTGTCACCGGTACATGAGGGACGCCCTTCATCCCCTGTCAGTGTAGCGGAACATTAGAATAAGTCTTATTATTATTATTATAGCTAATACTAAACAGGTTAGTTAGGGCGGTTATTTAAATGTCAAACAGTGGAAACATGCAGTCGTTCATGTTGTTGATCCTATAACTCACCATTTCTTTGTACACTCCAACACCAGTTCCTGGTAAGAGGCGACAAACTGAAACTTTGAAGCCTTTTTACCAACACGCTGCAGTCTCTTCCACACAGAAGTCATAACTTTACTATGGTAAAAAAAATATAAATATATAACTTAAACAGGAAAAAGAAAACTCCTGCGCAACAATAATCCAAGTCCTTAAAAGGTCTTCTTCTTCTTCTTCTACTGCTGCTGCTGCTGCTAGTGATGAACTTCACACAAGCTGCGACTTGCAGCTAATAAGTTGAATCAGTCCCAGAAGTGTCGCCATGTACCGAACACAGAGAGAGCTGTAATCTGGCAATTAAGAGGAACCGGTTCCGCCCTGCAAACAGCCGGTAAACGCCTGATATGAAGCTAAAGTTTCAACCAAACAACTGCAGCAGCTCCTCATTGACAACTTGTCTTCTCTGTTTCTGGCAGTAATCCACATGGAGCCTTGTTGTAATATATATTTCTGCTGCCTCGACTTCACCCTCCCTCCTTCCTCCACAACAGAGAGACAGGATATGCAAAGAGTGTCCACTGGTGATGCAGCAGTATGCAAAAGGACTTTATCTTTTGCTGTATGTGTGAAGGCACTGAGTAACAGTCTAGACTTTGATCCTGACTGTCTATGTCACTGGAACAGGCTTATCTGACTGTTTCATTTGATCACTTCTGTCTGCAGGCAGGTTTATAAACTATAGCTTTCATGCCAGTGCTAAATACATAAAACATATTCTTTTAATTGAGCTCATAAGTAGGGCTGTCCCCTTCTTATTTACACATATTTGACATATATAGGGCATTTTCACTTTCTCCCACAGACAATGATGATTCAAAATTAAGTAGTAAAGTTTGCATAAAAAGCCAACAAACAGAATTAATAAAAATACATACAGATTAATTAATTAATTAACCCTCCTGTTGTCGTCCCGTCGACCATGCAACTTTTGTCTTTCAACTTCAACTTTTGTCAAAATGAACCCGGTCTGGTTTGACTTTTTTTTATAAAGCATACAGTTTAAACTATCACCAAATTCTGTGTTACGTCTTTTTGGCCAACTTCATTACTAATTATTAAGTTTGACACTTTTTGGAGGGGAAATTAAGGTTAATAAATCTAATTTCCGTGAAATTATACCAAATTTTTTAGTAAAAAAAAAAAGCAGATATTGTCAATTATTTTGACTAAAGTTATTACCAGAGGAACATAATGTTGATGTATTATCACATACTGGTATATGTAAACTTTTAGTCAGAACATTGTTTCGAGTATAGACAACCATCCATGTTATTTTGGGGCAATTAGATTAAAGAAATCCATATTTATGAGTTCCTAGGGAGGGCTAATCATGGCGAATAAAACTACAGTATACCTGCCTAATTTTGTTTTGAAATAAGATACTAAAGGGTCCCATGTTGCATGGATTTTTTTTTAGGTTGACCCTCTAACTGAATATTTTATCTTTTATAATTTAAGGAATAGCAGCAGCTCATTCATCCAAGTGGATGCTTTTGGTGGATGTTCCAATTCCGCTCCAACAAAATCCTTCTCAGAGCGTGAAGAGTAGCAAAGGCAAACACATCTTTTATTTCATTAGTCATTGACTGGCTGCCATATCTTAGTTGACTAATGGTCTTCGCTGCCTGAGATTTCTTTAGTCGATTAGTCATTTTTTATGCTTTTTTTCATGCTAGATGTGAAAACTTATGAGTACATCTCTGGTAAAACATAAGATTTAAAATGGTGCTTTTGTGCTATTCTTTGTGGAGAAACTAAGTTTTACAGATTTATCTATAAAATCAACTAATCGCATGACTGTTAGTCGACTAAGAATTTTTGTGGTCGATGACAACTCTATAGAGCTCATAATTATAACTCAAGTCACTTCCTGAGTTTCAGCTGCGTCATCCGGCTCTTTTCATAAAAGTGTGTTTCATCCAGTTAACTACAGAGGAATAGTTTCCATGGTGTGTGTGTGTGTGTGTGTGTGTGTGTGTGTGTGTGTTGAAGCTAGGTCAAGGCACAGGGATTTTCCTCAGTGAGAGCAGGAGTGTATTTTTAGGTGGGGGAACAGGGATGGATGGATGGACAGGGGCAGCTGGCGTGGAGGAGGACAACACTCTCATGACTCACGAGTTGGTCTAATATTATACTTGACGGTCCAATATTCAGATAATTACTCACAGTACCAACAGCATGTATAGCTTACTGTTTTCAACATACCTACTTTACATACCTGCTTTTCATCTAACACAGACCGTCGTATTGTAATATTAAAGTGTCAACACCTTGTTCTCTGCTGACATCCACTGCACTGACCTCCAGCCTGATATTTATGTGAATAATCACTCACTGTAGTGCACAAACAGCACTTGCAGTAACTGTGTGGGGTGGTAAAAACAGCAATAGAAGGACAACAAGAAGACAGAGAGGCAGCAGAGAAAGAAAGGAGCAAATTTGCAGTGAGACAAACAGGTGTGAAGAGACATGCATTGTGGTGAAGAGATGGACGTTAGACAGACAGGCAGATGGATTCTAACAATAACTACAACATATGTTGATTATAAATAGAGAACAGCGTGAGACTGTCTACTCGAAACGTCACTCCTCCTTCATTCCTGCACTCCACACAGCAAATGGTTTTCCCCACTCGGCTGCTTCCAACATGACCTCAGAGTAGGGAGGCCTGCAGGAGTAAAGTATAGCTCTCTTGACTGGAGACAGTGTGGCCCCCTGGTGGTCATATTTTACAATAACATTCTCTGTTTACCTTTAATACTGTACATCTCTGTGGTGAACACTGCAGTTTTATTTTAAGATTAAAAAAGGAGTCCTTTCTTGGCTTTTTCCGAAGCGTTTGCCTGTCTAGAAAACTAAAACACATTTTGTTTGATAAGTGTTTTAATCAAAGATTATTTAACTGTTTCCACTGTGCCACTTTACTTATTAAAACACAGAGTTTGATAGTCATATGCTTTGTACAGTTCTAAATGTTTGGGCTAAAAAAACAAAAACATGTTGCTTTCATTATTAGAACACCTACGTATAATACTGTAAAAAAAAAGCATGATTTATGAGCATTAAATTATATTTAATATGCCTGCGTACAAGCAGAATCCCACCAGAATGAATATTTAGTTTATTGTTTCACAGAAAGGGATCATTTTCTATAATTTGCCTTATTTTTTTACTCAGGTTTGTTATGGATTTGGACTGGTGAAGTCTCTAGATGAAGCAAAATGTATTTCAGTATGTGAGAACCAGAGGGATGTACAGTACGTGACATTTTGGGTTAAAATTAGTTATAGATATCAAATGAATGATGAGCTCTTTCTACTGCCAAAGGGGCACACGTGAAGTCTAAACCAATCCAGTTATTAATAAAAAACAAAACAAAAAAAGGGGCGTAAGTGCACTTAAGAAAAAAAAGTTGAAATATTGGTCATTAAGTACATTGTCATCCACATGTTTATGAAGTTTTAATATTAAAGATTGAATTTAATAAACAAAGTCAGGACAAAGTATGGTCATTTTTTCTTTTGGCTCTGCTGTTAAATTGGTCAAATGTCACTTACGGCCATCTGGTTCTCAACGCACGAACATAAATGTGGCACACTGAGATTAAAAATCTCCCTTCCAGGAGTGTCCTGCACGGCAGAGACAGCAGCAGCACACAGAACGTTAAACATAGAGGTTACAAAAAAACATAAATGGTTTTACAACATTTTATAGGCAGCCAAGATATTTAAATAAGCTGTGCATACATTATTTTGTAGCTTGTATTTCAACAGGAAATGTTAAGTTGGGGAGATTTATACAGTAAATGTCTGGTTTTACAGAATGACAAGCTAAAAGGAAAATGTGAATACTGTGTCAAATGCTCCCATAGAATTAAAGATAATACAGATTATCGATTGACAGCACTTCTGTTCTGCAGTCAAGACACTAAATGGCAGAGAATAGTAGTGTGCGACAGGAAAGATGATCCTGCTCGATTTACACAACAGGAAGTCTGGAATTATCAGAAAACCACAAACAGGCATCAGATGTATGAAAAGTGAAATCCGACCTGATTATACATTAGAAACATTGCACACAGCTCAAATTCAATGACGAGCAAGCAGCATGTAGTAGCATGACGGTTATGTAATAAAAAGCAAAAAAAGGCTGATAGCATCCGGTCTCACTTGTCTGTCTTGATTTCTTTCACTCAACCGGTGGGAGATTTAACCCCCAGGTAGTGCAAGATTTGAGGCTAATAAACAGCCAGTCAACACCCTACAGAGCTATTGATTTGTCATTTGATTGTCCCACAGTCAAAAAAACAATCTGGACAGGATATGCATGACATAAAAGCTAGTGTAATTGAGGCCTAAAGGTACAGTAAGAGACATGAATCTCCACAGTGTAGTGTAGTGCATGGAGCCGAGCATGTGTGTGTCTCTTCATCAGGGAATATGAAAGGAGTCTTTGATCCACTGGTCCCTGGAGTTACTGCTGGCTGGAGGCACTGGAGGCAGAGACGAAGAGGACGGAGGCTGTGAGAGAACTCCTGTCTCCTCCTCATCTTCATCCTCCTCAGAGGAGGAGGAGGATCCATTATCAGCACTGAGCGAGGAGCCCTTGAACTCCTGGATGGCCTCATGGAGAGACCACAACTGGCACAGCAGAGACATGTCGAGCTGACGCAGACCCACCTGTCACACAAACACACACACAAATGTTCCATCAAAGAGTATATACAGCAAAAGTTGAAGTTTTGAAGTTTTTATTAGGTTTAACCTCTTAAAACATTGCCTTTAAAAACTTCATAAAATGCTATGGTGGTCTTTTTTTCCGAATGGTTTCTAAAAGACGAGGCCTTAACGCTACTAAAACAACACTCCAAGTGAATTCTTTTTACTTATTTATCTATTTTTTTGCATATGATATGTTTTTCCTGTATCTATACTGGCTTATTTTATATTAATATTAGGTTTGTTTGAGTTTCTTTATACAGAGAATGTTATTATTGGGGACCTTTGTGAATGTTTGTTCTGTTGTTTCAAAATGAACAAAAAAACAATAAATATAATATTGAAAAAAAACAAAAAACACTCCAAGTGTATTTTGTCCAAACAATATTTGTTTGGCAATGATTTCAATATTTTAGTTACAAAATCGACGCACGTGAGATAGTATTTTTTACTTTATAATATTTTCGACCCTTTTTATATTGAATGTACATACTTGACTTTGGATTATTTTTTGTTATCTTATTTACATTGTTATTGATCTTATTTATTATTATCTAAGTTTTACTTGATCATATTTCATTAATTTGATAAAAAATACTTTCGTTGACGTAACGGCCACAGGTGTCGCTGTTAACAAGCATTTGTGATTCTTACAAACAGTCCCTTTAAGTTAACTTTTTAAGTTATGTTTAAATGAGTAAACTTTTGTTTTCACCTATTTACCTCATAAATCATTTGAGAAAATAATCTTCTTCTTTACCTATCATGGCAACTTAACAAACTCTATCCTCTATTTTAAATTCTTGGGGAAAAGCTAGTAGGCCTGTGGATCTTGAGTTAAGATTATTTCCATTTATCATCATAAATGCAGATTTTTTTGTGAAGCAAAAAAAGGCCAATTTGCACCAGTTATCGCCTCACTGTTTTGAGCGATGCTCGTTCAGGTATATTTAGAGCGAGCATGCGAGCAAGCGCGAGCCCGACGCTGACTTTCGTTGACTTAACAGCCACAGGTGTCGCTATTAAGCATTTCTGAAAGTTACAAATAGTCCCTTTAAACCTGCTTTATAGTATAAAAAGACCTGAAAATCTAACTTTTTACAATATGGCACCTTTAAGATTATTTCCATTTATCATCATAAATGCAGATTTTTTTGTGAAGCAAAAAAGGCCAATTTGCACCGGTTATCGCCTCACTGTTTTGAGCGATGCTCGTTCAGGTATATTTAGAGCGAGCATGCGAGCAAGCGCGAGCCCGACGCTGACTTTCGTTGACTTAACGGCCACAGGTGTCGCTATTAAGCATTTCTGAAAGTTACAAATAGTCCCTTTAAACCTGCTTTATAGTATAAAAAGACCTGAAAATCTAACTTTTTACAATATGGCACCTTTAAGATTATTTCCATTTATCATCATAAACGCAGATTTGCATGGAGCAAAAAAGGCCAATTTGCACCGGTTTTCTTTGTTTGCGCAGAACATTAACAATTTATGCTATTCAGACACACAGACAGACACAGGCAGGATAACTGTCAGACCACCTCACCATCTCTTTCCGCAGCAGAGCCAGAGCTGCGTCCAGTCCGCCCGGTTTGCCGTGACCGCGCGGCGCGTCCCCGCCTCCAACGCCTACAGCCCGGCTGATGTCGGCCTGGATGCGCGCTCTCTTGCTGTGCACCTTCTCGATGTCCCGCCACGACCCGCCGCTGGAGTTCAGGATGCCGCTGAGGCCTTTGGGCAGCGGCGGCAGACCCTCCACGGAGGAGGAAACACCACCGGCCACCGGACAGTGAGCCACCGAGCTGCTGCTGCTGCTGCTGCTGCTGCTGCACCGACTCCCGTTCATCACGACAGCTGACTCAGCAGGAGACACACAGTTTCTGCAGACATCAATATCAGAAGAGATCCATTTCAAATGCGCGTGAAATGCTGTCTCACCATCACCCAGAGGTGCTCTCTCTCTCTCAGCACAGAAGTCAATGCATGCAGCTGTTTTCCTGGATGTGAGAGGGAACACAGTATAGAAGCATTCCCAGTTAATGCCAGCAGCTTCCAGTTCCTCTCTTTGTTTTGTTTCCTCTCCTTTGTGTGGGAGAGTTCACCGACACAGACTGAGACACAGACACAGACAGCCCCCCGGCTCCGCCCGGCTCCGCCCGGTGCTGACCGCGACACGCCCCGCTGCAGGCTGTGTGTTTACTGGGGGGAAAGAGAGAGACCAGTCAGTCACTCTGTGGTTTGGTACTGCTGCTGCTGCTGCTGAGCCACGTTGAGACACAACACATACACAAATATACACTCAAACTAGGACATGATTGGGACTGATAAATTCAAATTCATAAATTAAATAAATTCATCAATAATTTAATTCCCAGTGCAACCACACTGTTTTAGGCCTGTAATAATCTTTTTTTTCTTTTATAATATTTGACTTATGAAAAAGAATATTCACAGATATTTAACACAGGGCACCTAGACAAAATAACATTTAATAAAAAATCTACACAGGGAATGATGGTTCAAAATTAAGTAATAAGATTCAATTTTTTTAATAATAATAATAATAATAATAATAAAAATAAATAAATACAATTACATTTAAAAAAAATAATAATAAATTATAAATTATAAAAAATAAATAATTAAAACAACCAAAACAAAATAATAATACTAATAATAAAATAAAACAAAAATAAAGAATAAAAAAAGCCAGCAAACACATAATTAATCAAATAAAAACATACATACAGATTAATTAATTTAACATTGTAATATAGGAAAAGACACATATACTATGGTGTATGGTCTAAGACCTGCTATATATATAAAGCATCTCAAGATAACTTCTGTTATTATTTGACGCTATATAAAAATAAATTGAATTGAATTGAATACTGTACATGCTTTGACATATGAACAAATTTCAAACAAATAGTCCTGTAATAATCTTGCACATGTGGAATTTGCACATTTGTTTACTTTCTCATTTAATTCTTTTTTTTAAAATAAAAATTGGAACTTACACACTTTTCTAACATATAGTATGTCATTGCACACTGCTATTGTATATAGTATGTTATTCTATGTTCTAAGCTAGTTGTAGTAGTCTTTTATATTTATAGTGTATTCTGATATATTCTTTATGTATTGTGTGTAGTATAGATATTTATCTCTAGTGTTGATGTATATATTTATTGTATATTTACTGTTCTGGTGCATTGCCTGGATAACCTGCTGCTGTAACACAAGAATTTCCCAATTCGGGATCAATAAAGTACATCTATCTATCTATTGTGGCAACTTGTGTTGAAAAAAAGATGCAATAAATAATTAAATGTAATTCCCGGGACACATTTTAAACAGATATGCAATTTACATTTTTATTGGTACTTAAAATGCTACTTATTTAAATACAGCGTTTTCCAATTAAACTTTGCAGCGTTACATTTGGCGCCCTCTTGTGGAAAGAAAGAAACTGCAGAACTCCTGAACAGGCAAAGCTTTATTCAGGTACATAATTAGATAACTCTAACTGCCTTGAACAACACTGAAGCAGGCTTTTATCTAATACGTATCTGTATATAAGTGCTGTGTATTGATGTACAGTGCACCGTTTATTTGCTCTAGATGGTTTTAATGAAAATTATGAGTTTGACTCCTGAATGTCGCCCCGTCTCATCTGAGCATCACCGAACCACGTGACCATCATCATCATCATCATCACCATCATTTATCAAATATATTTACAATAAAAACCTCAGAACTGCCCGCACACAATGACAATCTTTGCATCACCAGAGAGTCAAAGACAAAAGACTCCATCTGACTGTCAGACTGAACAGCAAATAGAAAAAAAAGCACCTCTGATCAGAGGACTGATGTGTGTTTAACATTTTACCGACAGACTACACATTTTTACAGTCTAGTAGATTGTTGTACATCAGCATAGGCTCTCTTGCTTGTGCAGACTCACAATTATACATTCGTGCACTGGGGTTCTAGCTTTTGTTTTTAATTTTGTGATTTGCAAACCAACACCGTTTTTTGGATACTACTGAACAACCAATCAGAAAACGGATGTTATTTTCCCAGATGTCAATTTGGTGGCCATTTAGGATTAATCAAAGCCAATCAAACTATGGAAATACGTTAGCAGTCTTTTACTGCAGAATATAAGTCGCATTTTTAAATATTTTAATGGCCAGATGGTTTTAAATTCATACCAATGATGAATGTGCATTGAGAAATGTTCAGTTCTTGTCATTAAATCATAACTTACAAATTGACAAAAACAGTCAAATGCTCAAAACGTTTGTACTCAAAACAATGTAACATGATATTTCTGCCAGCCATGTAGGTACTTTAACTCAAGAGCAAATCGTGAACTTTTGACATAATAAATCCTATTTCAAGTGCATTTCCTGACCAATTTTTGAATTCAGCTCTACGCAAGGATTCAGTCAGAGAGAGATGCTGCAAAGCAGCGAACCAGAGTCAGTATTCCAGGACAGAGGCAAGTAGAAACAGCGTTCCAGGGTTTCAACCTTTTCCATGATGGCTACTGGGTGAGCTCCTTGAGGCTGCGCAGCGAGTTGGCACAGCTGGCGATGAGGCTGCAGAGCTGGATACTTGACTCCAGGGAGGTCGAACTCTGTAGCTGGTTAGTGGCCCAACGGAGTTTGACTAGAATAGCCTCTTCAGCTTCTTGCAGCGCAGGTTGGATGGCAGCACTCTGTGGAGCAACTGGGGGGCGAGTAGGTGCCAGGACAGGGGTGGGGGCAGGAGCTGAAGGAGCAGGGACAGCAGGTGGAGGTAGGAGAGCTCTCCCCCCCGCGGCGGCCCCCTCACAGTGCTCCGGTCTGGGCTGAGCAACTGACACACCTGCCTGACTGGTGCTGGGGCCTCCGTTGAGTTCGGGGGACTGGGCCGTTGCAGCGGTCTGGGCCGCAAGCTGTCTTTCTCTCACTTGGGACAAAGCTGCCTGCGCATTCAGAGCTGAAGAGAGTCGAGAAGAGGGAGAAACATGGGAAGAAACACAAATAAATTGTAGAAAAGGCTCAAGGCAAGAAGCGCAGCCATGGAAGAAAGGAGACAGAAGAGACAGCTGGACTGAACTACAATGTTTCAAAGATGGACTACAAAAGGCGCAGCTTCTCCCCGTGCGTTGTTAAACAGCTCTTTCAGTGACAGGTTGCTTCAGCCGCTATGTGTGAAAGACAGATACAGCAGGTCCTTCTGCTGCTGTTAACACTTTACATCAACATATAATAAAGAATTATCTGACCTAACGTGGACAACCGGTGAAAAATATTACTTCATTACCAAGGTTGGAATTGAAAATAAAAGAGGAATATATTATATAATTTGAGTTAATTGTTCGAGTTATGGAGAAGGGGTAGGACGTTATATAGGGGCTGCACTCCTTCCTAGAAGGAAGATCGGCATATCGTTTGTTGTCTTTAACGGCAGAATGGTGCGTCACTTTCAATGTTGCGGCCGCAAGGAATTGTGGGACGGCATTATCTGCTTTCCTCACGTTAAGGATGATGCAGTGTATCCTATGCTAAAGGAGATAAGAATAGAAGCATTGAAGCACCTTTCCTTAGCATTTAGAGAATTTGAACAGCTCTCATCAAGCTTCCGGGTCATTTCACTCAGGTAGGAACCTTCCTAAGCAAAAGAGACTTTTGGACCGCAGCCCTGAGGTCTATACTACGAAGCGGGATTTGGCGTTAGCGAGATAACTTCAGGGTTAACCCTGGGTTTTCCGTCCTACGAAGGTAGGACGTCCACTTCTTACCGGGGTAGATCACCATGGTAACTGATGCTGAACAGCTAACCTGCTCCGGAGCAGGTTATGTTCCAGATAAGTGACTCGTATGAAAGCACCTCCTACTGACCAATCAGAGCTGAATGCGCAGATCGTATGGTAATATTACACACATATGGAGAAGTTTAAGTCATAATCCAGGCTAAAAACAACACAGTTTAAACTGACAAATACAGGAAGGGCAGCTGGCTGTATGCTGTGGGTGCTTACCGCTTTGAATTATATTTTCATACTTATTTTTGAACTTCCTCTTGAGTCTGTTTCACAATGCCTGAGACGGGGACACAGCTGAAACAAGGTTCAAATAATCATACACGCCTCAAGGTTATAACTGGGCATGATTAGGTGTAATCCAGTCATAATATTAAAGGCTATATCTATACGAGTATATCTTACTTTTTGAGTGTTCCGTTAAATTAATCACTGTTAATTTACGCATTCAAACATCGGGAGTTTTTTCTTTTGCCAGCTGTTCTTCCTGCATTTGGCAGCTTCAACTGTGTTAATTTAGCCTGGATTATGTGTTTAACTTCTTCGTATTTGTCTAATATAGTTTACTCTTTGTAAAATGTGCCGCTCTGTCTGCAAGTCTGTGGACTTGTCCATGTCTGGGATTGGCAAGATGCTGGAAACACCTCCTCGTTCATGTGAACGCGCTCATAACCAGACTGAGAAACCCTGGGTTGATTTACCGAGTTGATAACCACCGTCGTAGGACCGCTTAGCGGGATCTCGTTTGTTAGGGTTATTGAAGCCAGATAACGAGAACATACCCTGGGTATGTTGAACTCGCTTCGTAGTACAGGCCTCTGGTTTATTTACTACTCATGTGCATCAAATATGAGTGTGTGTGTGTGTATACCAGGGTTGTCCTTGTCAACATCAGAGTCCAGCTCCTGGCATGAGACACAGTAGTTTTTCTGCTGTTTGTCCTGGAGAAGAATTGTCTGGAAACACACAAAACAAATCTCAACACTCATTTTTTTACACGACTCCACCTTTTCTACATGCAAACAGCATAAAAATCCACTCCACTCACCCCACATGCATCACAGCACTCTCCCAGCATCTTGTATCCTTTGAGCAGGTAGTCTCCCATCAGTTTGCTGATCTTGTCCTGTCGTTCCCTGCGAGCCTGGATCACCTTCATCTCTGACTCTGTTGGAGGCTCCCACTCAAAGTCCTGGTCATCTGTAACATCAGTAACAAATAGGCTGGTTTCATTAAACTGTGCTCCACCTACACAAACACTTGTCCTGCACTATTATACCTCACTAAATGTGCTGATAACACATTTAAACAGTCCTTAGCACTGCTGTTACCTGTGTGTACATGTTGTCTATCTATATATACACTTATTGGCACATTTAGACACCCCTTTGTGTCGTTGTGTTGGTATAAAAGGTGATTTTAGTCTTGTCGCAGTGCTCTGCTAGGAAGTGATGATTAGCCAGCTAGCAACCAGCTAACGGTTATCTTCACGTTGGTGACGACAAATCTTATTAAAAATACAAAATACACATGAGAATCATTGTTGCCTACACGCACAACAAGGTAGTTATTGATCAAAAGCTCAGGTGAAGTGATAAACGTCAAAGTTAGCTTGATTATAAACCAATAAGTTCACAAACCTCCATTCAGAGCCATGTTGCTTCAGTGCTGCACGTTGTGCGTGATGACGTCAGAAGCGGCGTCTTCTTCTTCTTGTTCTTCTTGGAGGAACGTCGCGCTCTACTGCCCCTTATGGCCATTACCTGTCAGCTTTATTATTGATCATTATCTCTTTTATTCTATTTTATTAAAATTTCATTATTTTAATACAATCTGCTTATTTTGTGCAGTTTCATAATTTTTATTTATTTATTTGTATTGTTATTTTTATTTCCTTGTATTTTATTTATCTTTTATTATCTTAAATACCCATCTTTTATTGCTTTCTTATTCAATTAACTTTTATATTGGTTGTTTTGGTGTGCATCAGTCTCTAAATCCATTTTTAACACTCTACATTTTTGTCAATCGTCTGTACAGCACTTTGAATTGCATTTGACTTGTTTGAAAGGTGCTATATAAATAAAGCTGGATTGATTGATTGATTGATTTGTAAAGGAAATAACCCAACTCCGCCCCAAAAAAAAAACGAATTATAAAATGTATTTCGTACGTAATTAGTTTGTGATATTAATATTACTTCAGAATGTATTGGATAGATATTTTCTGCATTTATTAATAAACTCTGGGAAAAAAAGTTTGGAAATTTATGTTTGGTGGATTATTTCTCTGTTGTTACAATGATAATTGGCATTGTATTTTACATCGTTGGAAAGCCTGTTTATTTACCTTCACAATGATGTCCAACTTGTAAGGATCATGCAGTTTTGGGATGAGCAGCACAGCTGATTATGTGGGTAGCGACCAAGAAAAATTTGCCAAAATGCTCTACCAATAGTAAACAGTGTATTCTCCTGTTGGAATTGACTCTTGTTTTGAGTTGTTTGGTGGATTGGATGAACTCTCTATCAGTAACAAGGAACGAACAACAAGGAACGAACAAGACATATTGACAATTTTACACTTTATTCATTTAATACACCACATAATCAGCTGTGCTGCTCATCCCACAAATGCATGATCCTTAGAATTTAAGATTGCACAATGAGTCATGATTTGTTTATTTTGGAAGCAGTAATTGTAGTTATTCTATTAAAATATAATCCAATTCTTAAAAGACAAATTATGTTTTAAGAAGAATTGATTATTAGCCAAAACATGGACAAACTCAGAAAAACATTCTTACATTAAGTTATTCTGTTAGATACTTGCCAAAAATATGTCCATACCAAATCTCAAGACTTTTGACCAGTCAGAACAAATGTTGTGGCATTTTTCCTTATCATCCTAAATATAGTCTTTGGGCACAAATGCCAAACACTCTACATTAAGTCACATATGTAGCTGTGACGGCTTTATTTTATAATATGCCATATTTACTATGAACAACAAGGGTAAGCTTCTTTTGTGACAATCTAAAGAACATAATGTAGTGGCAATATCATTCCTATGCTTCCTATTTTGTGTCCCATTAACAACTTTAGTGTAGCCATAATTACAAAATGTTACTCTGCATTTTGTGGGACAAGTGAATGAGAGCAGTGTTGACACTGATATCCTAATAAAAGCTGTCCTTTCAGTGCAATGTGTTGGCCCATCAATGAAAAATAAAACAACCAGTTGAGTCCAGTTACAGTATGTGCTGTATGCTGACATCCAAATGAAATAACAATAAGCAGGGACAGAAACACAAACAAAACCAACACCACAATAATTCTGTTTTTACAATAATTTTATTGTATTATGTGTTATTCGACTTGACGTCAATTTCACAGAAAGAGAAAAGTAAATAACAGACGGGTGTACCACCGTAGTTTAAAGCACAGTGGCTTTTTATGAGCTTCAAACTGAGTTCCCATCTTCCCCCACTCCAGGTGAAAAGGATTTTTATTTTTTTATTATGTGTGTGTTTCTACAGAAGTCTTTGGTCTCTAAATGTAGGATACTATTTTACAGTCAGAATACTCCCTCTACAGCTAAATGATATTAATTAAACAACAAAAACAAGAACGACAAAACGTGTGAGGGGATTGTTACATCATTACGTATGGTGTGTTGAAAAGGTCATTCTCTTCAGTTGGTTGGTTATTGTTGTTGTATGGGTTCATTTCACCAGTCGCATCCTTCTTCTTTGTTTTGTGTCACTTGCCCTCGCTGTCTTCCCGCCTTTCTGTGGGTTTCTTCTCAACCTCCAGCTTAACGTCCTCTCTGGGAAGAAGTAAACACAAACACATTCAGTATGTGGAAAAAAATATCACAAAAATACCTGAAATTGTTTTAACATTATACTGTATAACACATCCACTAACAGGCAACATTATGCAATAAATTATTATATGGATGACCACTGAACTACATTTATTGTAGTCTATTATAATGGAAAAATTACTCTTTTTAATAATATAAAATAATCCTCAATCATTCATTTTTAGTGTCGTGTGAGTTTTAATATATTCTTAGCTTTGTATAATGATTGTTTGACAGACAATAAGCTATAATAAAGGACGAGCCTAATGTATAAACATGAATAAACACAAATGTGCACACACAGAAATCAAAGCATACCAGGGACAAATATATTTACAGAGTCATGTATATAAATTATATCCACTTAAACTGAATTATACTGTGTATGAACCTCACCTTGACTATGGAGTTTCAAGACATTATATTATTAAAAATGATAATTTAATGATATAATAAAATGTCAACTAAATTGTTCTCCTTACTTGGCAACTTGTACAAAATAAGTGATTTAGTACTTACACTGATACGATTTTACTCTGCTCAGTTGGGGAGGCAGGTTGATGTGAGAGGAAGAAAAAAGTAGGATGAGAGGGTGAAATAATTAGAAAAGCCAGTAGGTTGCACTGGTATCAATGAGATATTGTTTGTTTGTGTGAGTTACTATAAAAAATACCTGCAGGTTTGGGGTGCATGAGCATCAATGGCAGCTCCACTGTGACATCACTGCAAAGAAAACCAATCGATCAGAACAATACAGGTCGATTCATGATCAATGTTAACTGGCTGCATCGTGGGCTGTGATGTGATTGTAAATAAAGCTCGCTCACCTGGAAGTGAGGCCGCCCAGCAGGCTACATGAATGCAAGAGAGAGTTTGTTTTAGTTCATTTCATTCTTTTTTTGTTTTATTTTTTAATTCAAAGTTTCCTTGTACCAAAATATTTAAAGGTACAGTGTGTAGTATTTGGTACATCTGGTGTGGTTGCAGATTGCAACCGACTGAGCACCCCTCTGCTCACTCCTCCCTTTCCAAGACTGCGATAACGTGAGCCACTGAGTGCTGAGAGGCCATCTTTACCATAATACCCAACCCTGTCTCAAACAAAATTACGTTCCCATACAACTAAACTGCATAACCAAAATACATTTTGAGGGAAATCTATTTTCTCCCAGATTACGGTCACAGTTTTAAACATGTGATTAACGTTGTAAATGGAAACAAAACAAAAACACAACAAAACTACTTAATTAGGTTCAGGCAACAAAACTACTGGGAGTGAAAGTCTGGTATTTGTTGGACCCATCCACCCCCCCAGTAATGGACTTTCTCGCTTGTTATACAAGGTATTATTCAATAACGTTTTTAACCAATGTATTTTCATTCACGGTCGCTCGATATACTACGTCTCTGCATGTTGCTCGTTGTTCTGCACGTCGCTCGTCGTTCTACGTCACTTGCTGCGGCCATCTGAAGACTTACAAAGGTATTTGTGATACGTTAAAGACAAACGTAAACCACAACAAAATAATGAATTTGTTTAAAAAGTAATTGAGAATGTAATTTAGTCGTATGGTACGTCATTTTTAGGAGACAGGGCTGCAATAACACTGCTTTAGGAGCAATGAAACTCAGACGTGTACACGGTTTTGCACTCTAACAATTCTTAGTTTCAGGTGATTATGCACTAATGAAAACATAGTCATGAATATTATATTCCATTTCTGCTAGTAGAACCCCTGAAATGTTACACTCTGCTCTTTTAAACAGGATCAGACACTTACCCTCCTCCGGCCACCATGAGGTTAATTTTAATCTTGTAGGAAACCAGGATCCCCAACACATCTTTTTCTACCCCCGGTCGCAGTCTGCAGAGAGGAGGAATTACAAGGATTTGTGGGATTAGAAGGTTTAATTGAGTTAAGTGTCTTTTTAAAAACTATTATGAGACAGGATACACAGTGACATAAAAAGAAAAGTGAATTAGTTTAGTCCTGTCTGCTCTATTTGTGCACTTACATGGTGGTGGAGGCCAAGTTAGTGTCCTCATCCTTCAGTCGTCCGTCCAGTGCCAGGCCTCTCTTCTCCTTGTTTTCAGCCAGCAAGGGAGTGATGTTCAGGGTGTTCTCGTAGGTGCCGCTGGGCTCCACTGTCTCTCTGTCGGAGGATACAAACACACACATAAACACACCAAAGTGCACGTGATACTTGATGTTTGCTGCTGTGGTTCCCAGTTTTCTGTCCACCTACCCAAACTCCTGGCAATAAACAGCTTTGGTGTATTTGTCCGCTGAGTAGAGGACGATGTCTGTGGTTTGGTCCACTGTGGAGAGAAGAAGGAAGATAATTGTGCTCTTAGTAACAGTCAGTGATGTAATGTAACTAAGTATGTTTACTCAAGTACAATTATGAGGCACTTGACTTGAGTATTTACATTTTATGTTATTTTATACTTTTACTCCACTTTTTTTTTTTAATTTTGAAAGCAAATATTGTACTTTTTACTCCACAACATTTATTAGACAGCTTTAGTTACTTTGTATATTCAGATTATTAATAATAGAAAATAAAAAAAAAAATCAACTAATATATTATGATGTATTATCACAGGTTAAGTATATATAGTAGTATATTTAGTACTTAAAATGAGCTCCACCTTTACCAGCCGCAACAATAAAATGGTGAACACATGCATCAATAGTTATAATTCAATAATATAATGTATATCATTCTGAAATGCATAACGAGTACTTTTATTATTGATACTTTAAGTATAGTTTGATGCTAATATTTTTGTACTTTTACTTTAAGTAAGACGCAGGACTTTTACTTGTAACAAAGTATTTTTACTCTGCTAGTATTGCTACTTTTACTTAAGTAAAAGGTCTAAATAATTCTTCCACTGCTGGTAACAGTCGTATAAAATCTCTATATAAAAGTATTTGTGCTATCAGAGGTACCCACCAGAGATTTTGAATTTCTTGACTGTTTTGTTGCTCTCGTTGTTGATTTTGATTTTGATTGGGATCGTTTCACCGTGGAAGTAGAGCTGTGGTCAAAACCAGGAAAAAACAGTTAATGGTGGGGAAACATATAGTCTGCATTTCAAACTCACTCTGGAAGCGTTAACACACATTTAGAATAACATATAACACTTTAAAGCAGAGGTTTTCAAAGCGTGACGCAGGCTCAGTGAAATAGAAGTGAAACATATCACATTAGTTATCAAAAGATCGCATAGAATAGCCTAAATATGTGTGATTTTGTTAAAAAGGTAGATCAGAGATACAGTAGTTTTGGGGAATTTACCATTTTCCCTCTTTTCCAGTGTCAAAGACTAATAAATGCCTTAGGACAGACATTTTTATGTGTTTGATGTAGTCTAAAGTTATGTCAAAAAGTAATAGAGTGGTACAGGCATGAGTCTTAAAACCCAGAAATGAGTTTGAGCATTTTAGCGCATCTGGAAGTCAATGGGTTATTTGAATGTGTTTTTAGTTAGATGCCTGAAATAAGGTCTGTGGTTAACACAAGATGAAGAGATTTTAACGTTTTGTTCTACAATATAAATTACATCAATAAATACGAGTTTGTTTATAGCCTAATGTTAGCTTTTACTTCTGCCGATTGCATTTACACTTCAAAAATCATAGCAGTGGTGTTCATTTGTGAAGATTATCTTGTTGAACAAAACGTGTAAGTATCATAAACGTGTGTTTGCCACCAAGCTTATTTTCTGCAATAATCCGAAACCCAATGGAACATCTCATTGGAACCAGGGCGATGCCAACTTCCTGGTTGGCCTACAAAGATACCTCATCCCTGGCGCACTCTACAATAGGCTATCTCAGCTCAACTGTTTAGTGTCTGCGGGATCAAATAACATAATCATGATCCCATAGGTATCCAGGAATTGAACATTTTTTCCGAGCTTTGTCAGTCTAAACAATGAAGTTTTGCTACTTTACATCTTTCTCCATCGAAGCTTCTACGTGAACGGGCTTGTCGGACATCATGAAGCTTTTGCAGATATCAGCCTTGGGCCCGGCGCCCACCTCAGAGGGGGCGTACTGGATTTTACGAATGATAAGGCGAGCTGTGTCCCTGTGGGACAGAGAAAAATAGAGAAAATGTTATAGTCAGGCAAACAGTTGAAAGATGAATGAACACAAAGAGATGGACACTCACTTCTTATCAATCTTCTCATCAGCGCTGTTCTTCTCGTTGGCCAGGTACGTTTTGACCTCAAAGTCGACACCACAAGCCTGCAAAGCAAAAATTAAACGTTATAGCAGTCGTAACAATGAGCATACTCACACTAGGGCTGGGCAATATATTGATATTATATAGATATCGTGATATGGGACTAGATATCATCTTCGATTTTGGACATCGTCATATGGCAATAAGTGTGTCTTTTCCTGGTTTTAAAGGCTGCATTACAGTAAAGTGATGTATTTTTCTGAACTTACAAGACAGTTCTAGCTGTTCTAATATTTGTTTTGTACACTATATCCACATTACTGATGATTATTAATCAAAAATCTCATTGTGTAAATATTTTGCGAAAGCACCAAGAGTCAATCCTACAATATCGTCGCAATATCGATAGAGTTATTTGGTCACAAATATCGTGATATTTGATTTTCTCCACATCGCCCAGCCCTATCACACACTGGACAGCTAACTACAGAGAGGTGAAAGGTGTTGAGGTTTACCTTCCCGCTGTCATCTGGTCCAGGCTGCAGAGAGACTGAGCATGGCAGGTTGTTGGGAATCTAGAGAGACAAAGAAGAACATTTATATCTGAACAGAAGAGTTGTTTTGTATCTGTTCACTCAAAGAATAAAGAAAAATTTCAGAGATTGCAATCAAAGCACTAAAGAGGAATCAGTTATGGGACTTGTTTAACAACCTTTTCTTGCCTTTTTGAAAAATTGCCAGGTTGTCAAATGAATTTGAGGATGGCATACTGTTTTATTTCATTTTGTAAACTCTAAACGTATTATATAGAAACGTTTTCAAACAAATTTGAAAATTTGACCTTTTTTTTTTAAATGCAATTACCTATTTAAAGCAGCAGTGGGTAGAATTAGAGAAAATATGACTAAAAAAAAGTTATTTTTATTACTTTAATGCCTATTTTTCACCTCAAATGTTTTCAGAAACATCTTGTAGTGTACTGTTATGCTGTAAAATGAAAACCTTTTTGACCCGGCAGCCATGATGAGATCAATTGAGGAAATACCAAGCACCGCCCACCAGCCGGAGCACACTTTCTCATTTTACAGCTATAAACAGTACACTACAAGATGTTTCTGAAAACATTTGAAGTGAGAGGCATTACAGTAACAGAATATTGATTCATATTTGATCAGCGCTGCTTAGTTTGACCGTTTGATTGGAGTTCGCGAGTGACTGACAGCTGCCACCGTTGAATGAACAGCCAATAGGAACGCTCTTTCTCTGAAATGACCTGTGATTGGCCAAAGTCTAGAAGTCTAGTTTTCTCTCAGAAAAACTTGAAATACAATATGCTGAAAGGTTATTATATAATTTTTGCCCAATAATGCCAAAAATATTCTGCCTACTGCTGCTTTAATAGTCGGTATTAAAAGGATCCAATAGAAAGGATGTGTCCATGAACCATTTTTCAACATTTCATTTCAACCTGAACACAAAAAGGTAGAACGTGTGGTTGAACAAGATGAGGTCACACTTGTATCTAGGACGTGTTGTCGTACTTCAAAAGTGAACGGGAACGCGCCGTCTCCGGTCTTCTTCAGCAGCGTATCGTGCATGTCGGACAGAGCGGGCTTGTGGCACTCAGGGTTGAGCTGGTAGTGCTGGATCCAGATGTCCTTCCTGAAGCTGAGGCCTATCACATCCAGGTCGTCACTGCCGTACCGGAAGGCACAAGCCAGCTGCACGAACACTGTCAACACATGATAGATAGATAAATTCATGTTTTCCTACTCGATTTGGGAAGGTTTTGCCTTTTGAAGTGAACTTTTTTTTATGATGTTACCTTTCCTGCCTCCAACATCTGAGGAATCCAGCTTCACAACACCATCTGTAAAGTGCAGCAGGTGTTATATTTATCATCCTCTCTACACAGCTACACACACACACACACACACACTGAAGAAGGAACATACCGACTTTGTCCACTTGGGACACGTGGTCCACATAGTCTCTCTTTCCCAGGTAGAGGGTCAGCTGTCAGACAGAAGGAAGCGAGTGTTTCAGATCCTGTTTCCAAGTATGTTTCATTCACTTTCCATTGATGAAAAATATCTTAAAATCACGACACAAGAAGAACTCAAAACAAAAATGTAACTTACCGCTCCACCTTTACTGGTCTTCTTGAAAACCCTGTGAAAAAAAAGAAGAGAAACATCACTTTAAGACTATTCTTTATTCATAAAAAGTTGAATAGATTTGTAATAGTATAGCAAACAAAGTAAATAAGAGTTTTTGTCTGGATTGAGCATATAAAATGATTGATACGTTTTAGACTCTGAAGGTAATGTTTGTTCCTTTGCAAGCAGCAGAAGGGCCAGTAATCCCTTATTCCCTTTCATCCAGTTAGGAACAGCTAAGAGTGGAGCAGCTTTACCTCAATGTGCCCCGATTGAGAGGCTGGCCCAGGCGAGGGAGCTCCAAATGGTGTGGCAGGGTTCCTAATTAGCTGATTACCTCTGTTACTGTCTGAGACCACGTTTGTATCGATGCACCAACTGACTAAGCCTTTTCAAACATTAAATAAATACTTTAAGTCACTTCTAGGGGTCGGCAAAGTCTGCAACCCCAAGGTAGTACAGTTTTGGAAGTGATTACAGGTCTTAATGTCAGTGTTTCAGCTCTTATTTTAGCAACAATAATAACTTTCAAGTATTGTTTTTTGGGAAGTTACAGTGTGATTATCTGCACAATATTCATTTAAAGACTTTTTAATCTTTTTTTAAGCTTTGATTATTCAGTTTGAAGGTTGAAGTAAGAGATCTACCCTTACCAAACAGAAGTTTATTCATGTGTGCTACTTCTTTTCAACTTAAAATAAGAGAGTATACTTTCAGTTTACTTTTCATGTACTTATCAGACATTACTTAACAAAATTACACTTAAGTATACTTGGCTCCTACTGACAAGTATACAGAAAAGTCTAAGTATATTTGACTTATGCTTACTTTTTCATAGAATAGCCTATTAGAGGGTGTGAGAGTTTGTAAACGTATAACGTCAAATAGCAAAGGTCTCTTTATGTAATGCATAAATCATTGGCTAAGTACTATAAGTTAAAGAAAACTTACAAGTATACTAGCAATAAAAACTAATAAAATAGTTGTTTACTGAGAGTATATTTTAATGTGTACTTTCATGAACTAAAAAATGGGCTTTTAGTATATAACTAGTAAACTAACAGCATACATATAAGTTGTATGTATGTGGTATAGTTCACTTCATGTTGCAGTACAAAATACAACTTATAAGTAAACTAGTTGTGTACTCAAAGTTTCCTATTCTTACATTTAAAGTACACTTAAAAGTATACTACTAGTACAATGATGTTAGTATACTGACTACATGAAGTATACTTTGGAAATATAATTGAACTTAATTTTACTTCATAAAATAAACTTGAAGTATACTACTTTTTCGTTATACCTTTGGGGGGGACAGAAAGAAAATCACAAAAGGAAAGCAGCACTTACTTTGCCATCTCTGGACGATCTTTAGAGATTGTTCTGTTGGAAGAAAAAAGAAAAATAAGTGACTCCAGGTTATCAGGAGGTCAAAGCATCAGTCAGATGTTGTCATGAAGACATTGATCCTTCACCATCTGTGTGGCAGCCGGAGTGGTGTTTTGTTTTGAGTGTACAGAAGGTTAATCCTTTGTGATAAGATTATACCATCCGTGTCAGGGCTCCTGGTTTATTCCGTATCCACTAACTTGCCCCCCCCTTCCGTCCAACTGACACCAAGCTCCAGGCCAGATTTACACCATTATGTCACGGCATGTTCCCCTCAAACCCCAAACGTAACCGTGGTGCCAAAGCTTGTTTGGACTATTTGAGAACAGTTAAATGGATGAAACCCATTCAGTAACTCACATGCAGTATTCCTGGACTTAATGAGACACTAACTTTAGCTCTCTATAGCCCTGTAATACGGATTATTACAGAAAGGTCTACAGGGCTGAAAACATTTGATTAGTTGTTGTTCTTTAATTCTAAAATGGGGTTTGCTAATTTCATTGCATCACCTATACTGTCCTGAGACAGTTTGGTCTCATTCACTTGTGAGTTCTACTACACATTTACTATGAAACACTTAAGAACTTGGTAAGTAAAGGCTTGGTTTTCCAGTACATACAGTTGAAGCCTGATAGACCTTTGAAAACTGTGCAGGAAAAACACACAGATTGCTGTGATGGGTGCATTCATTGCATGGTGTGCATTTCAGGACCACGGAGAGCTACAGCAAAGGTGCATCCCTCAATTCTGATTGGCTTGCTGAAAATGCTCACCTGTGACGGCTGCATCAAATCTAAACACTAAGGAACATCACCACTTTACATCACTGTTTTCCTCGATTCTTGCAACCATTTTTCTGAAAAAGTACGATAGTATCAAACATTTTATATATATCCTCTTTACCTGTTATATATTAACGGATTAATGGATGCATGTTCTGTTATTATTATGGCTCTGTTTAGCAAACTTACTGCTGGTTGTCGGCTAAAGATGATCTAAGAGACCTGATGTCATGTTTGAAATATGGTCAACGAAATTACAAATTTACATTACTATTTTTTACATATGTTTATATTAAGTCCTATAATTTAACTGCACTATTTTATGCCTTAGATCATAATTTTATTTTACTTGTGTGATTTCCCCTTTTATAAATAAGTAAGGAATCAGAGACCAAAGATTTTCATTGCCAATAACTGCTTTGGGAATTCACAAATGACAAATAAAGAACCTTGGACCTTGAGCCGATGAACTGTATCGTGTATTTCACACTGTGAAATGATTTTTGTGAGTAGCATTATTTATTAATTGACCTGATATCTGATTGCCCTTATGGCTCAGCATCAGGGCTGCAATTTTGTGCTGTCTAACCGCACATTAGCACATTAACCTGCAACCCCATCATCAATCATTTAGGCTGGTTTAATACTACATTAGTCATATTTTGACTCCTTATGGCAGCCTGGTACCAGTGGTGGAAGAAGTACTCCAACCTTTTACATAAGTAAAAGTCGAAATAGCCTCAAAATGCTACATTTCAAGTCAAAGTCTTGAATTCAAAATGTTACTTAAAAGTAAAAGTACAAATGTTTTATCAGCAAAATGTAATTGAAGTTCCGAATGGCTCCTTTCACAGTGGTATTTTATCGTAGAATATTATATCGTTCTGTTTTTATCATTAACAAATACACGTAAGAGCTCTTTAATGTTGTAGTTCGTCAATGTGGAGTAATTTTTTGATACTTTGTTTACTACTGGGTAGATCAGTAGTACAGTACTGCACCACATCATATAATCTGATCAATAAAAAGTAACTGTAAGTGTCAAGTAAATGTAGTGATGTAGAAGTAGAAAGTAGCATAAAATGGAAATACTCAAGTACAAGTATGTCAAAACTGTACTTAAGTACAGTCCTTGAGTAAATGTACTTAAGTTACATTCCATCACTGACTGGTATGTAAATTGGTAAGCAAAAATATGCATCTTTCTCATTGACATTCATCTGTTGTAGAAACCTGTATGTAAAATGACTTGTGAAAGACTGCACAGTGTGATACAATTACTAGATGACAACTACCATTCCCACTTAACTCCAAGGTGTAACAACTCACAGATTTTCTGAGTTTCTGGAACAACCGTATATAATCTTTCAAGTATGAGCCCATGTAGTTTTTCCTAATTAAAAAGAACATTCTTGCTCCAAATGTGCAACAGGCAACAGCTGTATGTCATCATTAGTATCAACACTATATTCATCCATCCATCCATCCACTCATCCATCTTTCCATCCATCCATGAAGATGAAGTCTTACCTCTTCTCAGTTGTCTGGGACCTTGGTCGAGTGTGTCAGGGTAAGAGAGGAGAGTGCGCTCTGGAACAGTTGATCTGCCCTTTTATACAGGCAGCGTCTCTCTGAGCATCATTCGGGCTTAAGCTGTCCATTATCACTGTGGTTGCCTCCTTCATAATCCATTTAAGCAATTAGCGGATGGCTTTTTTTGGTACTACAAAGGGTTCGATAATGTTAAATCACAGGGACAAACATATGACGTCACAGTCGCCACATGGCATGTGTAGTAGTAGGCTGATAATCCCATCTGCACCTCAACAAACAAAGCAATCAAGTTTGTTTTAATTTGCAATAAATCAGGGTAAAACAAATCTAAGGCCTTTTCAAATCAGAGTTAACTGAGAGGGATTTTTTTTTTGTCAAAACGCTTGGATGTGTCAGGACATGAGTTTTGCTGCTAGATACGTTGGTGTTTAATAATAGCCCTTTGAGCTGCTATTATTAACCTGAACTATCTGTGAGCTGCACCTCTTTTAAACAATGGCTCATACTGAGAACAAGCATCTAAAGTATCTTTCCTTATTGCTTTTTGCTTATGTTTTTCAGCTCACAGACACAGAGGTTAAACACTAGCAAATTGAAGACAAATTTCTCCCACCAATAGATGAGAAAAAGGATTTCATTAACGAGACAACAGTAAACAAAAGCTTTAACTCTTAACTCTGCAGTTTGCATTCTATTTTTCTCAGGGAACCAACTAATCGGATAGACAATTAAAAAAAACAAAAAACAGTTTTATATCATAAAAGAACGGGTAAACAGTACAAGTAAAAAAGTGTGTAATATTTTGAGGTCTTTGTGGAGATTCTCAGTATTCCAGTCCGTCTGATCTCAGCAGATTAAGAGCTCCTAGTCTTATTACAGCGTGGATGATGGGAGCATCGGCGGCAACGTCAGATAAGCTGTCTTATTCAACAGAGACTCATGAATGTGCCAAAGATTACCCAGAATCACTAGAAAGATTCTCCTTTGACCTTTGAAACTCCACAAAGTCTTGGACAAGCTATTGTTGTAAGTTCTATAACGTCATTAGTCACGATATATCCAACTGATATAAATCAGAGGCCAGGGACCCCTTACAGGGTCACATTTTTATAATCATAACAATGAATCACAATCGTAATTAACCATATGCTTACTACTATTTGTACTCTTAGCCATTGGAACTATTTGTACTGTAAAACTTTTTAACATTAATATTCAGACCTGTTTCATAATGCTAAACAGAAACACATTTCAAATTGAATCATGTTTTTTTTATAGTTTCTTTATGTGATCAGCCATGTGAATAGATGATAAAACCTACTAGTGGGTGTAGTAGGCCCCTACTGACCCACATCTATGGTGCTTAAAGTGACCAATAACATCTATTTTTTTTTTTAACTTCTTTATATTTCCTTTCAACAGGTACAGTCGTACAGCATAGTCACATGTTTTGACATAACACAGCAGGGTCACGTGTCCTTAGGAGGCAACCCGTGAGCCTCGACATCCACACAATGTCCACACATCACTCCACCAAGTAGGAACGAGCAACACTCTTTGTCCATAGGCCCAGAGAATACACAGATGTACAGGGAGGAAAAACAACATGCCTACCCACTCACACTAGGCAAGAAGAGAAGAGAAGTATAATTATTTTAGTTCACATCAATTAAGAAAAATTAGGTTATTTGGGACCACTTAATTAAGAATACATCTGTCCTTAGTTGTAACCTTGCAGTGATGTTTTCCATGTAGTAAACCTCTTTAACCTTCTCCCTCCATTGTGTTACTGAGGGGGGCTGCGGCCTCAACCAGGACACTGTAATCATCTTCTTAGCAATTAAAAGTAGGACTCTGAGTAGTAATATCCGATTATTGTCTTCTATATCCTCTGGTATTATTCCCAGTATAAAATAAGATGGTTTTAAGGGCAGTTCTATATCCAAACATTTATTAATTTCTTTTTGTATATTTTGCCAGTATTCTAGTAGTTTTGGACATTCCCAGAAGATGTGCCGGTGGTCTCCTTTTAGGCCACAGCCCCTCTAGCATTAATCGGAGGTACCACCGAATTTTGATGTGCCAAGAGGAGTCCTGAAAAACCTCATCCTGACTTTCCAGTCAAATTCCTTCCAAGTGGGGCTATTCGTTATTCTATGTCCCTCTCTGCACGATATAGTTCCCAGTTTTTATCCGAAATATAGTGTTCATCTCCAGTTCCCATTTTTCTTTAATGTCCAAGCTGTTATCCATTAGTTCTTCTTGTAATATCTTGTATATATACGATATGATCTTCTTTTTAACCATTAATCTGAGCTGGGCTGCCCAGCAATATTTTTCCAGGTTGGGTAAATCTAGGCCTCCATTTTCCTTTGAGCATAAAAGTCTTTTAAATTTACTTTTGTAACTTTTGTTTTGCCAAATGAATTTAGATAGCCATTTATTAATTGTTTTAATTGTAAAAATGGGGTAAAGATTGGAACATAAAGAGCAGCCTTGGCAGAATGTTCATTCGTATCGTTTCCACTCGTTCTATTAGGGATTGGGGAAGTATTTCCCATCTTACAAGGTCAGTTTTTATTTCATCCATCAGCTTCCCATAGTTGAACTTAAACAATAACATCTATTTAATAGCCTGACAGCTGACTTTGAAGATGTGGCACATAAGGGCCAGTTAAAGGGGATTGTTGACAATATAATGGTTCAGATAGTTGCATTTTTTTTCTAACACTGACTCATACTAACACACTGATATTTGGGGTAATGCAGGTTCCCTGACTGAATCCTTGTTTGGGATGCAGGTAAAAGAACTAACTCTTAACACAGCGCCAGCAGTGTGTCCTTTCTTTTCTTTGTCCGTTAATGAGCCACAAGAATGGGTCATTGTTACCATCATTTGGAGGCTTTTGGGATTAGCAAGAACCGTTAGACAATATAAAAAAAAAATTACTTCTTTAGGCCTAAATGCTGTATTTGTTACTAAAATAGTCAAATGACAAAAGGTCTTAGTTAGAATCCAGCCAGCAGAGTGACTCCAGGCCACCAGGACGCCCCACAGAGTCACTGTGTTGTGATGACCATGGCTTAACTGAGGTGTGAGTTCAAATCAAAATAAAGAAGCTGTGCAGATGAGAGCTTGAAATGATGGACCAGGAAAATAAAGCTTCAAGCGGGAGACGTTATTTAATGAATCATTTCCACAGTTTACATTTTCTCACCTTTCGTGCATAACCGCACCTATTCGTTATCTGGGCAGGTTAAAATAAAACACGTGTGGTAGGCTCAGGTTTTATTAGAGCAGATCACATACTAATCACTAGTTCGTCTGCAGTACCATTTCCTGGAACCACTGCGGCTTCCCTGGCTCTCGGCCCTCTGATCATCAAACTAAACCCATCGTGACAGAGTGATTCCCTCTGACGAGGATCTCCCCGCTGAACACATGACCGAATGATGACCAATTACACACACAAATAAAAAGAGAGGGAAAGAAAGACTGCAACTATTTTGGACTTTGCATGCAAATAATCAAAACAATGGAACTACACAAATAAAACTGGCTGTGTTACTTTGATTTGACTGAAACTGATATTAAGGTAGAAAAAGTGACAGACAAAGGTGAGTTGAAGACAGATAACTAAATTATTCAAATACTAGGGCTGTCAATGTTAACACGATAATAATGCGATTTAGATTCAGTTTTAAAGCTAGAGTGAAGATGCTGGCATCATATGAACCTAGAAAACCTAAGGAATCCATTGGTACCAACCATGTCATACTAGCTTGTGAAGGAGGTTAAATAACGCTCCACACTTGTGCTAAATTTTGGCAAGGAAAAACTGGCATGGCCATTTTCAAACGGGTCCCTTGACCTCTGACCTAAAGATATGTGAATGAAAATGGGTTCTATGGGTACCCACGAGTCTCCCCTTTACAGACATGCCCACTTTATGATAATCACATGCAGTTTGGGGCAAGTCATAGTCAAGTCAGCACACTGACACACTGACAGCTGTTGTTGCCTAGTTGGGCTTGAGTTTGTCATGTTATGATTTGAGCATATTTTTTATGTTAAATGCAGTACCTGTGAGGGTTTCCGGACAATATTTGGCATTTTTTTGTGTTGATAATTGATTTCCAATCATAAATATATACATATATTTGCATAAAGCAGCATATTTGCCCACTCCCATGTCGATAAGAGTATTAAACACACGGAAAAAGCTTGTTCCAAGAGGAGAGTGAATCTGTGGTTGGCTTTCACTTTCCCTGCCGTATGTGATGCTAAAGGTGGTACACTGGGCTGTTCTGGCAACCGCGGTCAGGTTCTTTGTATCTGCGGACCCGTTTGAATCCAGTGTACTGAGTAACTTGCAGTGCTCATCTTACCAAGTGTGTCATATTATTCCTATGTTTGTTGTCCTATGTTGCTTATGTGTTCCTATTTTACGTATGAATTTAGAATAGAATAGAAAATACTAATACCACTTTTTGCATACAAAAGGCAGAAATTTGTTTTTGGTTTGCATGTGCAAAAACTGTTATTAAAAAGGGTACATTAAAATACAACATATCACATCTAGGCGGGACATATTAAAACACATTTATATAAAACACAATACAAGCTACATTAAAAGGAGCACCAAGTACTCCATGGTAAGTACTGAATCAAAATTAAATATATAGGCAAAGTGCTGTGTGCTGAGGTAGCAGGCTGTTTTTCTTTGCATAGAGGACTCTGAGAAGAGACAGACATGTAGAAATATATAGGCTACAGAGTGAAGCAAATGTCATGTTAGCACCTGGTCACAAAAGCCCAAGTTGGCACTGTTCCCATGTACTTAGTGGTTTTATTTAGGACCAGCCGAGTGAACACACAGTAGGAGGCTGAGCCTTTTTGAAGACACTAACAATGATGTGGAGCGTCTCATGTGGAGCATCATCGCCAAAGGGCACAAACAGCATTATCAATTATTTAGAGGTCCGGACAGAATGAGATGAAATGATGCACACCAACAAGATGATGAGGTACATGACATGAAGCTATAGCCGAGTATAATATGAGATAATGTACTGGTGAAATGAGCCCATGCGATCATTCCTGATGGACAGAAACAAGACTAGCTGTGCGTTCCAATACTCATACTACCATACTACTTAGTATGCCAGAAAAAAACATTTAGTATGTCCCAATACATAGTGTGTTAATGCAGTTAAATACAACCAGGATGTTCTACTACATCCGGTCACATTTTGCGGTATGCAAGCCAGCATGCTTTTCTGGCTATTCTGACCCACAATCCTCTGTGCAGCAGATATATGAAGGTCAAAGGAGCAATGTGATGATGGAGTAGTACGACCCAATTGTATGCATATTGTATGCAACAGCTGCAGTACGTACTAAAAGTAAAAAGTATGTGATTTGGAAAGTAGAGTCTACCCCCATGTTAGCGGCTCTGAAGCTGCAGGCTACTTAGGCACAGTGGTGCTTTGAGCTAAATGCTAAAAAAGCATACTAATATACTCACTGATGGACTTGACTTAAAGGATATGAGCACAGAAGGAGTACACTGTCCCATTCCTGCAGAGCAGATCTTATTAGTTCTTTGGTTGCCTCCATCTGTAAGTGTGTGTGTGGTTTTAGCTCTGCAAAGGGAGAACAAACTCATTAATAATAAATCAAATCATCAACAGACATTGTGAGATAATAAAGTAAATGAAAGCATTAAATTATTCATACATCATGTCTGAGGTCAAAGAAGGGAGAACAAAGGGAGGAAGGCGGCATATCTTTAAGTGGTTACACCTGAGTTTGATTTATCCTCCCTGCCTCAGGTGGGGTCATGTGACCTCTTTCTGGGGACTTTTAACACACACAATGACATAATGCTAACATGCTGATGCTAGGGAAGTATAATTTCAGCACTAAACTCAATTAAGTCCAGCCGAGGCTGATGATTGTGTTGTTAGTTTATTAGATATTTGGTCATAAATCAAATGGTGGTGCTAAATCAGTGGTTCCCAACCATTTTTGTTAGGGGACCCCTTTTCTATCATTGAGTAAACCCCTGACTAAGTGACATATCTTATAGATATTTCATATTATATTCAATGCATAACAACAACAGTAGAGAACAACTGATAAACTGTACAAGAAGTAACCCAAATAGTGGACGCAATAACTGCAGGAAGTTTGTATTGAGCGGATTATTTGCTGTGAATATTGCATCAGAGATGAGTTTCCCTGTTATTTTTACAGACTTTTAATACAATTCTCTGTATTGTGTATATTGCCCTTATCTTGTGAGATGTGATGTGTTTGTGTGTATGTTTTATATTTTGGTAATTTCATTAATGCAAATTTATTGAAAACTTACCCCACTACAGAACAATATCAATAAAGGTGGGTGCTGCATTATTCACTTATCTTGTAGAGGGGCCCTGCGTCAAGACATTCATTATTTTATTGTGCTCATATGCTGCATATTCCAAAAGTTGTGTTTAAAGAGTAAAAACATATTTTCTCAATGAACATTTGAATCAGAATCTGATGTAGTTACTGTCCATCAAATCTCCTCAAACCCACACATCAAGTGGATTAGTTTTAGTTTGTTTTGACTGTTAAACTCTCAATAAATAAAAACCTAAAGGATGATTTTAAAGTTGATCTTACATGTGATTGTTGCTTTTATAGTCATGTCTGTATTTGAAAGATTTGAAACAGCGTTTCCAGGGGCTTTAATTTACCCCAAGCTTGTTTACACACAGAAAACCTGGTTCTGGTTTTATTCCAGCACAGAAGATCATCTCTAAATGGAGATCCAGAGGTGGTTTACAGTCTCCTGAGTTTTGAGCTCCATCTAGTGGATCCAGTGCAAATGAACCAATAGCTTTACTGTCTCTCTTTATGTCCTACCAGTGGTTCATGAGTGTTTCTATGTTTAATAATTAAACAAAAAAGGAAAAAAAAAAGAGTCATATTCAAATTCAGAAACGTGAAGACAACTCATTTTTTTTTTTATATCTTACAGTAGAGTGAGGCAGGGTAGGTATTATCCTAAAATATTATTAGGCTACTAATGATACATTATCCTTATTTGTAATATTTATTTATGTATTTATTATTATTATTTTTCTCATTTCATGTTTTTATTTAATCATATAATTTTCTCTGTTATTCATTTCCAATGCATATATTTAAAACCAATAATATTTGATCACAATAAAGGCAAATAATAAAAATATATACTATTATTATTATCATTATTAATAATACAAATTAAATCAAATCATTGTTTATAGGCCTATTGCATTTTCGAAGACAACTTATATTTCATATCTTACAGCACAGCAGAGAGAGGAAGGGTAGTCATTATCCTTAATATTATTAGGCTAATAATAATGCATTATCCTTATTTGTAATCATTTTTATTTATTTATGTATTTATTTATTATTTTGTATTTATTTATTATTTTTATTTTTTCTCATTTAATATTTTGAATAACGTCATTTTCTTAGTTAATAATTTCCAATGCATATATCCAAAACCAATAAAATCACAATGAAGGCAAATAATAATACAAATATGTTATTATTATAATAATAATAATACAAATAAATTAAACAATCGTTTATGGAGCTATTTAATATCTGCTAATAATAATAAGCTGGACATGTGTGCAGCTGATGTGTGCATAAATTAAATCATTGTTTATAGGCCTATTGAATTTTCGAATACAACTTATATTTCATATCTTACATCAGAGAGAGGGAGGTCCTTAATATTATTAGGCTACTAATAATACATTATCCTTATTTGTAGTAATTTTATTTATTCATGTATTTATTTATTATTGTTTATTTATTATTTATAATTTTTTTCTCATTTAATGTTTTGAATAATACAAGGCAAACAATAATACAAATATGTTATCAATAATAAAAAAATAAAAAAATAAAATATATTTGTTTCTAATAATAAGATGGACATGTGTGCAGCTGTTTGAGCAACAAACTTATTCCGGCTTTGACGTCAGGTAGGTATAACACACCCCTCCATCCTCCATCCTGGTCCAGAGCTGCTGAGGTGCGCAGCTCACTGAGAGGAGGACACTGCAGTGGAGGTTTCAGTTTCCATCTACGCTGCTGCTGCTGCTGCTGCTCGCTCCCGACACCCCACGTCCCGCTGCAGACTTCCCACCTGGCCGAGGGAGAACAGGGGGAACCGGGAAGAAGCTGGGAGCCATGGCCGAGTCCAACAACCCGCTGCGGGGGTTCCCACGCCTGCGCCGGGCCGCGGTAAGCTGCTCCGGGAGGGTGGAGGAGGAGGTGGGAGGCTGCATGTGAGGAGGATACTGCAGCAGAGAGACATACAGTTCAGTATACTGCGACACACAGGCTGGGATGGGATCTCAGTGTACTGACCAAACATGCATTAGAGATTTATAATGCATCTTGGTGCATCAGATTCAGATGGTAGTTAAATGTTGAGAGTCTGTGTAAGGACAGGACAATGACAAAACGTGCTTTGTGTGTGTGTGTGTGTGTGTGTGTGTGGGTTTGGACTGCAACTGCAGGCACAGAACAGCAAGAGTGTGTGTATCAGCTTTGGCACTGCAGTCTGGAGTGTTTTCAAGTTGTGTGCATCAGCTTTATGTAACAGATATAGGTGGATATGTGTGATGCCCACAATCTAAAGTGGTGTGAAATGCAATCATTCAATAACATTGATCACAGGCTGCTACTGTATATGTTGAGTTGGTTCATATTGACGACTATAGGATGACTTTTGTACAAAAGGGAGAGAAAGCTGAGTGTATTGGTCTGAGGTCAGCAGTTTAAACATCTAGTTGTGATTATTATAACACACGTGAACAAAGCTGGATACACTTTCCCTGCAGGTCTACTACCAGGTGCCCACAATCTAAATGCAGTTGTGTGAAATGCAATCATTCAATGACATCGATCTCTGTAAAAACAGGGTGTAAACTATGAGTAAAAGTCAATTTTTTTGGTTTAATATGTAGTGCATGTTGTCTAAAAAAACGTTCCACTGTATGTTTCGTACAACTGGAGCATGTTCTCACAGCTTCAGCTAAAGTCAGGCATCATCTCTTTACTAATTCCTTTGATATGCACTGCCTATAAGGATGAAACATGCATTTACTTTATGTTAAACCACAGCTCAAAAGTGTTCAAATGTTGTCCTTGAAGCTCAGTTTATTGTGGCCTCATGTTGTGCAGAACCAGTATTTCTACATCGCATATCTGTGATGGTAGTATTGGTACCGAGTTGTTGCCAAAAACAAAATGACAGTGGAGGACTTGATTAGGGTCATCTTTTAGAGTTTTCTTCTTTTATATTTTTTTGTATATATTGAGTTGGTTCATATTGACGACTAGGATGACTTTTGTACAAAAAGGAGAGAAAGCTGAGTGTATTTGGGCTAAGGTCAGCAGTTTAAACGTCTATAGTTGCAGGTCTACTACAAGGTGAGAGAGGAAGAGGCTCATATGAAGTGTAAAAGTCTTCCTCGTGATTAATAATTCCTCAGGCTATTGGATCTGTGCAAACACTGGTGAGAAAATATGGGGTGGACAGATCAGGTGTTTTAGGGGAGAGGAGTGATGGAACTAGTTGGTAGTAGCGGTGCAGTTAAGCACAACAGTTGTGCATTTTGCAATAAAAGCTAACACATTTGACAAATATGCAGCGCCCCGATATCTATATCATTTCATAACATGTAAACCTACATCTGTGACAAATTTGTTTGCTTTTATCGCAAAATGCACAATTGTTATGAATATTTCAGTTTAGCTGCCCCACTATAGTGATAGAAGGGAAAAACACTGTCTCCTTTTTGTTTATAAGGCAGCAAGTTACCCTTCTACCTCACTTCTCTTTTAAAACTCAAATCATCACACATGCTCACAGGAACTTCTTTTAACCCTTGAAACTCCTCCGATCAATACTGAGATTGGCAAATTATTATTAATTTTTGTACCAAATAAATGGAACAAATCACAAAAGGTTTTGAAATTAGACAGAGATGTGCCAGTAGACCAATTTAAGTGTTTGCTTGATGATATGGTTGTTGTACAGTGTTCGTGCTTTGGTTAACTCACAGACATGGTTGTTATTTCTGTTGTTGTTGTTGTAGTAGTACATCTTCTTATATATTGTATATTCGTGTAGCCCATATGAATCTGGTTTCAGGGCATTGCTGTAAAACAGAGCTTAATGCTCAGTTAATTTTCCCTGAATAAACAATGCTTGTTGATGATGATGATGAGGAGGAGAGATGACGGTACAAGATGGCGAGCAGGTGAGAGAAGAGTCATCGCAATTGGTAGATCACTTGGTTAGTGCTCTGCTCAGTGGTCATCAATGTTGTGGTAGAACTGGACACAACTGGAAAGTAATAAGACAACACTGGCTTTTAATCTGTGTGCCACAGGGCTCAATACAGATTTGATTTTTCAAAGCAAACACAGCAGTGTATTTCAGCAATTGTTTGCTGCATCTAAATGTTTATCAGATAAATTATCTGCTGCAAGGAAACACCCATGAAGACAGACACAAAAGAGACAAATTGTGTTAATAGAAATTACTGACAGCTCAGAGAAGGAAAAGTGAGGGCATGCAAAGCAGTTTACTGCGAAGAAGAGTGACGAAGCAGCAGATTCAGGCGGAGGAGTTGACCGTAAGACCTGCTGACGTGCTCCAGACTCCGACAGACTTCCCAGATTGACACAGAGAGGGATGCTGATGCTGTGTTGAGCTCTGCTAGACTGCTAGACTAAACATTAAGCTGCCAACACTTCTGACTGACTGTCCGACTCCTCTCATCCAGTGCTCCTCTGCCCTGATCCGAAGGATGTGGTGGAGGATAAATCCACAAAAGTCAGTTCAATAGGCTGGCGTGAATAATTCCCCCCAAATAAATGCATGTTATACTGTATCACAGTGGTCCTCTGTCCTAAATATTCAGAGTTTAAATTGTTGTCTGAGACTGATTTACATTTGCATTTTTTCTCCTTTCATCCTTTGTATTTACTTGCATCTAATTATCTAATAATATCACAAAGATAAATGAACAAATGACATAATGCAATTCTTCCTCTTTCAGACCTCATTTCCAGGAAATCTGCATTTGGTGTTGGTGCTCCGCCCCTCCGGCTTGTTAAGCTCTGCCCCCAGTCCGTCATCAAGCACTGACCTGGGCTTCCGCTTCAGCCAAGATGACTTCCTGTTAAAGATGCCGGTGAGAGGGGGTTAAAAACTGAGGATAGAGGGATGGAAGACAATATGTTTTATCTATAAAACGTATAGAAATTTATTTTTCTAATCCGAAGCGGCACAATCCTTTCTCTGCTCTATACCAGTGGTTCCCTACCTGGGATCCGGGTCACCAAAGGGGGTTTGCCAGCATTTGTCTGCTCTGAGGTTGTCCAAATTAGATTTGTAAATTATAATAACACACTTGCTGGATAATTTATACGTTCATAAGTCTGCGTATAAAACCATTTAAAAAGATATATTCTTCTACTACTCAGTAGCAAAATCTAATGAAATATTCTGTTTCAATCCATATTTGTTGGCGTTTAGCCTTTCAAAAACAACATTTTCACTGTGGTAAAAAACAGTTTGCTATCCCACTTGCCGCACACAAAGGGAGGCCTCCACCTTTATTAAAGGGAAGGTATGTACGTTTTTACACGTTTAAATGTTTGTGTGAACAGGTTGTAACCTAACCTAAAAAATGAGATCTTCCATGACTTTCTGGGTTTCCTCTATCAGCTTGTAGACTGCTTTTTATGTGAAGAACGCAGGCCAATTTTTTTCGGAGAAAACCCAGCGGATGTGACATCATGCGCTCTCGCAAGTGCCTTTATTTCAGCTCCTCTTCAGGACTAACAGTGTGCAACCATAGCTAACGTTCGGTTAGAAATGGTGTCCGATAAACGCTAAACGACTAGCCCCCACCACAACTCAGACTCCAACACAAACTCCACGTTGACTGTCGTTGATTTATCAGCCACAGGTGTCACTGTTAACAAGCAATTCCTGATTCTTACATAGAGTCCCTTTAACGGGACAGTCTAGCAGCAATCTACCAGCACCAAACATTACATTTATTTAACCACAATAACAAAAAAAATATTTAGGCTCTAACGCTATTATAGTAAATTAATTAGTTATTAATTAAGTCATTACAAAATAATTCTTAGATACAAGTAAGGGGGGCTTCAAGGAAAATAGGTTGGGAACCACTGCTCTATACTACACACAATCGTCCTGTCTTCTTACTACATGCTGCCAAACAAACAAGTTGAAACAATATGTTGTTTCACTGCACGCCTCGTGGTTCTGTGTTTTCAGGTGGTGATGCTGCGTTCAGTTGGTGACCTGCTGCGCTACATCGACGAAAACCACCTGACGTCAGACTTCACTGCTAAAGTGGAGTACTGCCAAAGCGACTGGATCGTCCTCCGCACGGTAAACACACTTCTGATGCAGAGCTCGGCAAGTTGCCGCTGAATATGAAGAAGTTAAAGCTAGATATGTTTGCACAAGCTGCACACTTGCAACTAAAAATAAACCACAATAAATGAGCCGTTCTTACAGGCCTTATTTTTGTTCTTGTGTTTGATTTGACAAACCCACTTGAATTAGAAATGTGTGTGTGTGTGCAGGCCATTGAGACCTTTGCAGTGACGGTGAAGGAGATCGCCCAGCTGCTGCAGGGTTTTGGATCAGAGCTGTCTGAGACCGAACTTCCAGATGAAGCCAATGCCATCGAGTTCCTGCTGCACTCACACACACATCGATACCGACAGATGAAGGTTTTTTTGATCTCTTTCCTTCCTCGCTCTCTCTCTATCTACGTGTCTGGGAGTTTTTTGTATTTGATTTCTCCGTCTGTCTGTTTCAGGACGATATCAGGAACGTGCTCAAAGAAGGACGGCTGCTGCTGTCGAACCTGGAGACCGTCAAGGCCTCTAAGAGGGATATAGATGAGGAGAGGGACCTGAAATCAGACATGGATACTGTTCAAAGGTCATCAGTGAATATGTGCAATACAGGATGAGAGTTCAGACATCATAGGAGACATATTCTCAGCTTGACGCTAACATCTTATTTAACCTGTATTGCTTGTCTGTGTGTGTTTCAGGCTCCTGACTCAGCTCCGAGACATGGAGGAGGCGTTTGATGGCTTCTTTGAGAAACACCACCTGAAGCTGCAGCAGTACCTCCAGCTGCTGCACTATGAACTGAGTTTCCAGCAGGTGGGATGATTGGTGTCTGTTATATGAGCCCTGAGTGAGTCTATGTTACACTGCCGTGATGATTAACGCTGCGTGTGTGTGTAGATGGAGGAGGTGTTGTTGATGATCAACGGCCAGGAGATGGACATTGCCTCTGCGGGAACCACGGTGGTTCAGACAGAACAGCTGCTGATGGACCTGGAGATGCTGGACAAACACGCTAAGGTCACAAACAAAGTCACACAACATGCACACAATTACAGTTTGAGATGTGGTTTGAAGGAAGTGGCCGAGCAGAACAAAATGCTCTAATAACAATAAGGTTTTGTGTCTGATGAAGGTCAGAGGTCAGTTTGTCAGATAGTGGAGAGACATTTAAATTATAGGTGTTACAGCATTTTAAACATCAGTTGAATTGTGATAACATAATATAATATAATATGGATAAAATCAATCTCGTACTATTGGTCCTGTTACTGGTTCTCAAAATGAAGACCAGGTTTTATGAAGCTCATTGCTTCCCGACTTTGCTTCTTGTGTTTTTTCTTAACAGGGATTTTTTTTATTGTACTTTTTACTGAGGAGAGACCATTATTGAGACCATAAACTCATGTTTACAATGTTTACTGAGGTAATAAATCAAGTGAGAAGTAGGCTCATTTTCTCATAGACTTCTATACAATCAGACTTCTTTTTGCAACCAGAGGAGTCGCCCCCTGCTGGCTATTAGAAAGAATGCAGGTTTAAGGCACTTCAGCATTGGCTTCACTTTTCAGAACCGGAGGTTGCCCACTGGTCACTGCTAGTAACTCTGGTTGGTTTGCAGTGGAAGAACAGCTCCCCCTACAGATTTATTGTTGTACAGGTATTTACCTGGTTCCTTATAAAGTCCAATGGCACACAGTGTTTAGGGCTTATTATGTTAGTTTTCTCTAAACCATAATTGTCTTCTTGCATCAAGAAACAACAACTTTTGGATGTGTGGTAACATGAAACCCAAATGGAAATCCCCTCAAACCTTTACTTGTGTGTGTTTGTGGCTCAGGAGGAGATGGCTCGTGCCCAGGTGGTGATCCTGCACGGCCACCAGATGGCCGCCAACCACCATTACGCCCTGGCGCTCATCGTCCAGCGCTGCAACGAGCTGCGACATCACTGCGACATCATCACCAGTGCCATACGCACCAAACGGGCCTCGCTCATCCGAGCACGAGACCTGCTGCTCCGCCTTGAAGGGGTAAAAATACCGACATGACACACAAAGTCAAAGACATACACATGCAAACTCTGAATTACTGCAGCAAAAAAAAAAACATTTAAAAAAGTATTCATTGTTGTGTATTTTTTGTTTTACTGCGTTTTTTTTGTCTGTGCATGTTCTGCTCCCTCTATTTATCATGCAAGTTTCAGCACAAACTACAATTGTAAGCTTGCCAAAATAAAAAATGTAGCCATTAATTAATTAATAAAATGTGACATAAATTGATGTCTGTTTTAATTTGCGTCTTTATTTATTTTTTCTTTGTATTAATCCCCTTCTTTATTTACTCTTCTGTTTAATTTTCCCTTTTATTTATGTATGTATTTATTTTTATTATTTTTTTAAATGGATTTATTTATTTTTGCATTCTTTTTTTTAATCTATGCACAAATACATAAATAAATACAAACAAATTAAAATAAAAATAAATATAAAATACATAAAAAATAAGTGCAAACATAATAAACAAATAAAAAATAAATAAAGAAGCAAATTAAAACAGAAATATAAATTTATGTCACATTTTATCAATTAATTAATGGCTACATTTATTTTTTATATTATTTTTGCTACATATAATGACATTTATTTATCGAGTCATTTATCTATTTATTCATTTATTTTTGATTGTGGCAGGTTCCGTCCTCCATATCTGTCCTCCTGAAAGACAGTTATTGTTTTGTTTGTGAAAGGGTTCCAAAATCTGAAAAGGACGATTGTTAAATATCCACATGTGAATCTTTTCTTTGTTCTTTGTTTTGATCACATTAAAAAATATGTGTAATATGACTTAAAACGTGTGTATTCTTGTGTTGTGTCCTATATTTATGTGTGTGTGTGTGCAGGCCCTTCGGTGGTGTGACGAGGGCGCCTATCTTCTGGCGAGTCAGATGGTGGACAAGTTCCAAACCAGAGAGGGAGCTCAGGAGGCGCTGCAGTACCTGAGCTTCCACCAGGAGAGGGCGCCGTCAGCACTGAAAAACAGCCAGGACATCGTGAGCCTGGAGTTTGAAGCCATACTCACCCCACTGCTGCAGGTAATCCCATCGCTACCGAAGAACACAAACACACAAGATGATCGCCTCAACCTACACCTTGTTTCTTTCTAGTCCCAGATTGCCATGGTAACAGAGAAACTGAACGCGGTGCAGTGTATGATCAGAAACAGAGAGCAGTGTCTGAGGAAGTTGGCGGATGTACAAGTCAGACCGATTCAGCTGGTGGCCCCCAGGCCTGAACCTGACCAGACCACGAAGGGCTGCAAGTCACCCCTCTTCTCCCCGAAACATGGTACGACTCCCGCTCAGGAATGCCTGGAGGGAATTTTTGGCATCAATTTGGCATAAACGTCCACTTGGACTCCAAGGTCAGAGGTCACTGTGACCTCACAAAAGTCTTTAGTCTGCAATTCCTCTACGCTCTCTCATCACCGGTTAAATTTGTGTGTATCTGCGATTCTCTCCACAGGTGTAGACTTTAACGTCCTGAACTCCAAGTTCTCCTTTGACCTGCTGCCTGGCAAAAGAGCTGCGAGGAGGAACAACAGCCAACGCAAGGTGCGTCTGTTTTTACCCAACTGTTTCACGGATTGCCATGAAATGTTGTGCTGACATTCATGGTCCCTAGAGGATGAATCCTAATGACTTTAGTGATGCTTTGTCATATAGAGCCATCATCAGGTCAACATTTTTATTTGTCCAATAATGTGGTACTTTGGTTTATGACCGAATACCTGCAATATACTCCCTCCTGTGTTTAGTGTTATTAACAAATGTTAGCAGGATAATGGTATTGATTAAAATACGCCAGAACTCGTCTTACAAATGTGTCCAAGGCTCCAAGGCTAGAGATCCTTGCTTCATGTGTCTTCTTTTGTCAGATCGAGGTAATGCATGATTTCCAAGGCAACCGCAGCTGTCTGTATGGCTCCACCACGGAAACAGATTCAGAGGCAGAAGACAATCCAGAGCAGGTCACACGGTACGCCAGCCTTCACCTGTCACACATGGCCCTTGTGCACAGTGGCATTAAGTCTTTTCTTCAGCTTTTCATTCAGTTTTTGTTTATTTTTCTGCCATTCTCACTCTTTGTAGCCATGTAATGAAGGAGCTGATAGCTACAGAGAGGATCTATGTGGACGAGCTGCTCTCTGTCCTTCTGGTGAGTTTATTTTAGATCTATTAGATATAGATGTATTTCCTGTTTTCTCCGATCAAGTTCTCTGGTCCTGTTAGTTTTTTTTATTTGTTGTCCTCTCCTTTCTCCTCTCCTCTCTTTTCCTCTCCCCTTTCATTTCTCTTCTCGTCTCGTCTCTTCTCATTGCTCCTCTCCTCTCTCTTCTCCTTTCATTTCTCCTCTCCTCTCCTCAGGGCTACAGGGCAGAAATGGAGGACCCGTCTATGTCTAATCTTCTTCCGTCAGCTCTACGCAGCCAGAAGGACGTTCTGTTTGGCAACATGCCCGAGATTTACCAGTTCCACAGCAGGCAAGACACACACACACACACACACACACACACACACACACACACACACACACACACAAGCTGTCGCAGAGTTGTCCTTGTCTCCTCGTCTTTTCATGCAAATCCAATTTCCTTCCATTTCCCCTCCATTTAGGATCTTCCTCCAGGATCTGCAGGGCTGCCTGGAGGCACCAGAGAGTGTGGGGGCCTGCTTCCTACAACGGGTGAGGAAAGATGAGGAGAAACATTGGAACATCACGTGAAGTGATATATGACATAATGACACATCTTATTGCACATTTGTGTGTGCAGAAAGAGAAGTTCCAGGTGTATGAGCGTTACTGCCAAAACAAGCCTCGCTCTGAGTTGCTATGGAGACAGTGCTCTGATTCGCCCTTCTTTAAGGTAGTTACATACCATATATTTATGATTCATGCTTACGTTAACCACTCACTGTCTCATATTGATGGTGTGAAAGTCATATGCTTGTAATATGTTTTTGTGTTTCTTATTTTCGGACGCCAATCATGTTTTCCAATTACGCCTTGTTCGTTCAGCGGTCTAAAATCCTCTCTCTCTCTCTCTCTCTCTCTCTCTCTCTCTCTCTCTCTCTGCAGGAGTGCCAGAAGAAGCTGGACCACAAGCTGGGTCTGGACTCTTACCTCCTGAAACCAGTCCAACGCCTCACCAAGTACCAGCTGCTACTCAAGGTTCTGTACATCTGAGTCAGTCAGTGATGGAGAGTTCTGTAGAAACAGCTCACACAATGGCATGTTTAAGAGATTTAGTTTTTAGGTGCCTGATGAAGATTTTGCTGCTTCTCTTGAAAAGCAACTTTCGTCATGATGAGACAAAGCAGACACTTACCCTACATCTTTGCTGCGGAGTTAGTTTGCACGTCAAAATTCTGGTGTATAGCTTTAATTCAAGGAACAGTGTGTAGGATTTGGCGGCAATTAGTGGTGTGGTTGCAGATTGCAACCAACTGAGTACCCTTCCGCTCACTCTCCCTTTCCAAGACTGTGGTAACGTGAGCCGCCAAGTGCTAAACCGTGGTAACGCCGTTCACCTCGCTCAGAGGACATCCATACCATAATAACACTAGCTTAAAAGCAACAGAAGTCAGTTGGCGGCTGGCGGTACTACAGTTTTGCACTCTGTGGCTTACCGTAGTTTCACAAGCGTGTCGGAGAACTACGGTGGCATTCAGGTAACGTAAAAATGTGAAAGGTTTTGGCCAGTATTTGGTTTAACCCATGGATGTATAAAGAGATACAGCGTCGGAGGCGGGGCCCCCTTCAATCCTATGAAAGCTTGACTTTTAAAGTACGTCTAAAAGTACCCGGATCTTCCGGTCCATATAGCATATAGCATGCATGAATCCATGAATGGAGCATGAATTGAGGAAGGAAAATAACTCTGGAACTGATTCGTCTGTAAGTGCATTTTACAACTTTTAGGACCTAATGATTTAAATAAGGACTATTCAAATGTTCGTATGGGGAAGTTGATTTAACTAAAAAAAAAATGATCCGCTGAGGTACAGACGTCTCTTTCCCAGTGTAAGTTCATGGGAAAAAGTCTTTTTGGGCCCAATGGCATCACATGACGGACACAGAAGTTGTAATTCCACCATTGTAAAATGTAAAATGTATGTTTTGCTAATGAAAACACAACAATTCAGTTTCAGGTGATTATACACTAATGAAAACATAGTTATGGATGTTATATTCCATTTCTGCTAATAGATCCCCCAATGCTGGATACTATAGTTCTTTAAGGCAATCATATCATCTGCACGGCAAGTCTATAGTCATGTTAGCTAATCCCGTCAATCCATCCACTATTTCCCTCTGGACCAAAGTGGACTGGCCAGCGGACCTTGTCATCCATAGAGTCATGTGATCATGTGGTCAGGTCAGGCTGCACTGTAATAGGTTTTGTTTAAGAAAAACATAATTCAGATTGATGAATGGACAAAGGGGCGACAGTTATACCAACAGCAAAGCGTACACACTGACAAAGACAGATCTTAAACAGGCACGGACACAAACTGACAACACCGACGCCATTCATCCAGACGAAACCTGATTTGTATACATTCATGCAGGCAGAGTAGATTAGATAAACTGACCTGTCATCCTGTGTCTGTGTCCTTGTTCAGGAGCTGTTGAAACACTGTACGGAGGAGCGATACCGCTGTGAGCTGCAGCAGGCTCTGGACTCCATGCTGGAGCTGCTGAAGTCTGTCAACGACTCCATGCATCAGATAGCCATCACTGGATACCAGGTACCAACCGGACACATCAATAGATGAGATAGAGTGGACAAAACACATCATTATGCTTTAATATGAAACGGTCCAATCCTCATTTAATTTGCATGATCATATTTTACCATTGATTTTTGTTTTTTACTCTTACATCTTCTCTTGACAGAGTACAGTATTATATAAATTAGGTGGATACAGTGTATGAAAGCAGTGGAATCATCAGTTTTATTTTTTCCTTCCTGTCATTTCTTGTTTGGAAATAGTATTCTGTTTTTTCTTTTAGATATTTTAAAAATATTTATGTCTGTTTGTAAATTGTAATACAGCTGTTTTTAATTTCAATGTTAGGTGGGTTTCTTTTATAAGTTTTTTTTCAACCCACGTGTGTATTTATTTATGTTATTGTATATATCTTCTCTTTTGTTTTATTTTATTATAGGCATGCATAAATAAATAAAGAACTACTACCACAGGCATACATTAAATGAACTAATAAAAGAAACTCTTGGAAAAATTCCAATTAACTCTGTATTAATTAAATAATAATGGTATTAACTGTGCTGACATTGTACTAAAAGACATTCAAATGTAATTTTATTTGGCATTTTGTGGTTCAGTCAGTGCTCAGAAAATAGACAATTATAAGAAAACAATGTATTTACTATCAGAAAAAAGTTCAAATATTACTTTTTTTCCAATTTGGAGATAGAAATTCTTCTTTTTTTTTTGTTAACTTATTGTGGAAATGTAGTGCACAGTCCAAAACAAATTTTCACATGGGGACAGATATATTACAGTATATCTTAACTTATCTTTATCACTGTTTTGCTTGATGTGATTTATACGAGTTTGTACAGCTGTTTTGCATAAACACCTCAAAATAAAAAAACTGATTTGCTTGCAAATAACCTCAACTGTGTGCAATCCCTCATAGACTGCAGTATAGTCTTTAATCGCATCGCTAAATCTTATTTTAAACCATAAATATAGTCCGTGTAATGTGTTTTGTGTGATGAATTTCTCACTTGTGGATGCAGTTCATCTGTGTTACTGTCTGTCTGTCCACCTGTCTGTCTGTCTGTGTGTCCCAGGGTGACCTCAGCCAGCTGGGCCGGGTGGTGATGCAGGGAGGCTTCAGCGTGTGGATCAGCCATAAGAGGGCAGCGGTGCGCATGAAGGAGATGGCCCGGTTCAAACCCATGCAGAGACACCTCTTCCTCTACGACCTCGCACTGCTCTTCTGCAAGCGCAGGGACGAGGACAGTCACGACAGGACGCCATTCTACAGCTTCAAGTCCTGCCTCAGAGTAACAATATACAAAACACTCACTTTATTAACAACATCCAATGCAACAGCCGTGCAATAAATCCTCCCTTTACGAAACTTAAACTTTTTTTTTGTTGAATTGCACTGCATGTTATCAGTGAACAGTCAGTTAGGACAACAGGTGATAGTGAAATGTAATTACTGTTTTCTCTTTCTGTAGATGAGCGCAGTGGGAATCACAGAAAATGTGAAAGGAGATGTGAAGAAATTTGAAATCTGGTACAGTGGCAGAGAAGTAGTGTACATAGTTCAGGTATTTCATCTTTTGCTTTCTATTTTCTATCTCTTTTTTTTTATGTTTTAGTCTGTAAGTCATTCGCTCAAACCCTCTCTTGTGGTTATGGTTTTTGTGATTGTGTGTCTAGGCTACCACACTGGAGGTCAAAGTTGCCTGGCTGACAGAGTTACGAAAAATTCTCACCAACCAGCAGAAACTTCATCAAGGTTTCTATTACAGCAATAATTCATTCACTGCCTCTATGTTCTGTCTCTGAAATACCTGTTACCTATATGGAAATATAGAACTGTAGATCTATTATTTAACTTCTGTCATTGTCAGCTGATGCTCTTTACTATTCATGATCTCATGAAGGTCTTGGAGTAGAATTGATTTCCCTAAATTTAAGCCACATGTCTGTGTCGTCTGTCCCTTCTTCTTTTCTCAGATGAGGCTCCCTCTCTTCCTCTTTCAGACAACCTCTCTGACAGGTGATTCTCTCTGCATGACCTCCCCTTCGTCCTCTGTGTCCAACACATTCTCACTTCCAACTCGTCAAACACCGCCACTTGGTCATTAGAGACTGGCACACGGGTAACCCCTCTTGCGTTATTTTTGGAAGGACCAGGGATGAGGTGTCAATATGCGCTCGTTACGTGCATAGTGTCCTTTCAAAATAAACTTCCATCTTCACAGGAAGTTAGGTTTAGACAACACAACCACTTAGTTAGGGTTACAGAAACTTCACTGACTAACGACTCATGTGACTAGTGACTCACGTGACTCACAGGATTAACGACACACATGATGAGTCAACGTTACCTTTAGTTTCACACAGGACACAAACTGCGGTCTTCTGGTTGAAACCGTGGATGTTTAAAGAGAACTGGATACAGCGTCGTAGGCGGGCGCCCTTCCATTCCATTTCATGAGAGTTGATCAGTGGCATATGAAGCCAAAATGGCTCAACTGTCGAGTGATAAAGTACCCGGATCATCCGGCGATCTTCCGTATCCATTGGGCCCATAGAGCAGGCGCAGGAGCGTTTCCTTTAACCTCGCCTCTTAGCCCTCGCTCCAGCCTCGGTCTGGGGCTCATTCACATGAACAGAGGAAGAGAAATAACTCTGGATACGGCTATTAGTGCATTTTTACAACTTTTAGGACCTGATGATTTAAATAAGGGCTATTCAAGTGTTTGTAGTAGGAAGTTGATTTACTTAAAAAAAAAAAAAAGCTCCGCTGATTTACGAGCATCTCTTTCCCAATGTAAGTCTATGGGAAAAAGTATTTTTGGGCCCAATGGCATCACCTGACAGACACATAGTTGCAGTACCGCTGTTTGGCCACTATGAAAATTTGCTTCAAATGCCCAATCGACGCTGCCAAATCGGCAATTGGCGCTGCCCAATCGGCGGTATTTGATGAGTTGGGAGTGAGAACGGGGTTGCTGTGTCAGTTTTGTGGTGGTGGGAAAGGGTCAACTCACTTTTAATCCAGTCTCAATTCAGAAATTGATTTAAAACTTGATACATTAAGGAAAAGGTTTCTATCATGTTATTTTTTATAACAAAACACTGTGATTATCTGTACGCAGGATGTTAAAGTTACTAAATGAGTTTGTGTGTTTGCAGTGACTGTACATGTGATCTATTAGCATCTCTGTCATTTCCCTTGAGAACTGGTATTCTGCAGATGGCTTTAACGCTCTCCATAGCGCTGAATTTCAGCAGCACGGAGAGCGCTATATGCAGCGTGTTAACTGCTAAGACCTGAATTTCTGCACCAGTGATTAAATTAGCTGTACATGTGAAATGCTTCTTAAGAGATAACTGCCAAAATGTAAGTCAGTGAAAATTGTTAGAACACTATCAGAGGTTTTCCGTTAGTCATTGAAGGCACTGGTTCTCTAGGATAGTGGAGCGTAACAGGGTGTTGGTGGGGATGTGTGTGTTTGTGGCGTTTTTGTAGGAGATACCAATGTTCTGTTTACTGATAGCATGCTAGCATGTCATAGATTTGATGAATGGCGGAGTCTTCTGAGCTTCACATTTTCATTATGTAGGGAAATTATCAACATTGGCACATCGTTTTTTGGGGGTCATGAAAATTAAAAAAGATCAAAACCAACAATCAACTGATCCTACTAGCGAGTAAGGCTGTACAATGACTTGAATATTAATAACGATCACGATTTGGGCTTCCCACAATTAAATGAACATGACCGATATGCGATATTGACATTTGAAATATGTGCATCACTCATAGAAACTTTCCTGAAAGAGTAGAAGAGTAATATACTGTATATTACTCGTTTTAGAGAGCGAGCGAAACGAAAATGCACTGAGTTCAGGTGAAGAAGAACCTTATTTTAAATCTTGATGCAAAGATTTGCACATTAATAGAAATGTAGCACAATATGGAAGTGCTAAATACTCGCGCACCAAATGTGTATTAATCCGCCGCTGAAAAATAGTCCCCAATAAATGCACTGTTCCTCCTATTTGAGAAATATTTGCCAAGAACTACAGTGCCCAGCTGTTTTAGGGAATTACAGAGCCTTTTTTGAAAAATTAAACTGCATATTTGTGACATGTTTTGCATCTTCAGTAGCGACCAATGGGCTTGGGAAGAAAGTCATAAAGCACTGAGAGACAGACTAACACATTGTTGGCTTTGGTCTTTTCCTGAGATTTATTGACAGTATAAAATAATGTCAGCCTAAAATCCTTTAAGTGGCTACACTCACAAAGACTCACAGTTCAGCTGGTAAAGTATCGGAGCATGAAGTAATCATTTTCAGAGATTGTTTTGTGGGATTTTTGACTCTTACTAACAGATGCAGGATGAGATACTGTGAATGTTTGTTACTTTTTGAATTATTTGTGTACATGATATAGGTGTGGTCTCATAGCATTTGTAAGCAATTCAAGTGTCTCTACTTTATTTAGCAGATGGGTAGGCTTTAACATATTCAGACAAAGTGACTTTAACAATATTTTTCTGTAATTTTCTTTCCATACATTGGACTATATGGGACAAACTCCACCCATCTACTACTTAAAGCAACACTGGATTATTTGCAAATGCTGTTTAATCAAGGCCTCGTATGTGTGCAGAATACTGTGTACTCAAAGTAATATTTCCATATATTGCAGCGATTTCTGATATAATTGATATTTGTGTTATAAACTCAAACATCCTTTGAAATCAGACGCTGAAATATATGTGATTGTGAACTTAAAGGAATGCTGTTTTAATTTACAGAATGTGGATGAGCTCGTTTTGTGACCCCGTGAATGTTGTTGTTGTTGTTCGTTTGTTTTTTTGTTTGTTTGTTGTGGTCGTGTCTTGTTCCCATGGTGATGCGGTTTAGTGCATCAGAGATGTGTGTGTCGTGGGGCGGAGCGTCGGTGGGAGGCTGCTCAGCGTGTCTCCCTGTTACTCACAGCTCCTCGACAACAAGCCACTCCCACAGGCTACGGGGGGAGGAGTCAATACACACTAGCCCCGCCCACTCGGAACCCGTGGTTCACTCGCCTCGACGCAGTGAGTCGCTGAGACAGATTACGCAAAAAATAGAACACACGACAATTGCTTCATAACATTTTTTGCTTTACAGTAATTCTTACAGGTTTGCAAATTTCATGGTAAATAGGTTATAATTCGCAAGTAACGCATTTGGGATTTCTTTGAAATTACCCCTATATTTACCTAAAAATGTATCCAAAATTACCCCAACATTATTTAAGAATTATATTCCGCTATCACAGGCAGGTTAGGACAATTTAGAGCCCTACTCTTAGTGAATATCAAAACTGAGCCCCTCTACACTATGTCTATGTAAAAGAATGTATACGCCTAAGTACAATCAATTATATCGGTAGAAATATGTAAAATACATTACCAGCTAATTATCAACTGCTGATTGGGAAATAGATTACAATTCTACAATTATTCAAAGAAGCTACATTCTAATTATCATTTACTTTACTACCAGTAAACAATGGACCTGGGAATAAAGCGTTGGTAATCATGCCTAGCAATTAACTTCGAATTACTTTCCTGGTAATGTATTAAAGAAACTACCGGCTATTTATTACCTGCTTTGGTAAATAGCAGAATATAATTGTTAAATAATGTTGTGGAAATTTTGGATACATTTTGAGGTAAATAAATTTCAAATAAGTTGCTTGCTAATTACTACCTACTTACCATGAAATTTGCGGACCTGTAAAATGAAGTGTTACCCTGTAATTATTTGCAATAATATTATTGTATTATTATTTCAATTAATATTAATATTTTAGTCCGTGTTTGAGAAACTCATGTTTTACACAGTGGATCATAAAATATTAGTGATTAAAAGTGTAGCGCTACCGTGTGTAGTCGTCTCAGCCGTCTTGTCGCCTGCAGCTTGGCCTGTTCCTGCCCACTCAGTGGCGATCTGTGAAGGCCTGGAGGACTGGGGTGCTGCCACAGACTTCTCCAACTTATCGGACTCAGACGAGGAGGATCAGCCTGCCCCTCTGGTGAGAGTTTATGAGTCATGGCACATATTTGTTGTTATGTCTATGGGGGAATTTATGAACACCAAGCCTTTCAGCTATACCAGCTACTTATAGACCACAACAAGTGTCGTTGGTTGCCACTGATTGTTTACGACTCATCACTCGTGTGATCCAAACATTTCCAATAACTCCAAAGCATTGTAAAGTCCTGTAAAGTTACTGAAAAAGATAGATGTAATCATTTCCAAAATTCACAGCATGTTTTTATCCAACAAAATATTCAGCTTTAATCCATATTTGTTGGTGTTTAGCCTTTCAAGAACAACATTTTCACTGTGAATCAAGTCAAAAGACTGTTCTTCCACTCACCGCACAAAAATGATGGACCTGTATTAACGGGGCAGTCGAGCAGCAATCAAACAAAACTGACGAGTTATATTCATTAAAGAAAGTTGATTTTATATACTGTTGTGCATGTGTAAAAGTATCAAAATGCACCTTTCTCCTGCAGTTTTACTCGTCTTTCTTCTGTTCCAGGTGGTGGGCAGGTACAGGGTCATGGTGGAGAGCAGCATGGCCAGTACTGATGACATCATCTTTAACTGCGGTGATGTCATCCAGCTGCTGCATGAGGAACTGTCGGGAATGTGGTAAAATAGACTCCTTGTTTCGGAAATGCTGATTAGGCACAATTTTAAATAAAAAAAACCTGGAGATGTCAATACAATGTTAAAATCGTCACTTTTTATGCATCTGTTTACGTGTGTTATCACAGGATGGTGAGGAATATAAGTCGTGGAGAAGAAGGGCGTGTCCTACCTGAAGACTTGCACAGGATTCTGGGAGAGACCTGCTAAGAGCCAGTCAGAACAGAGCATAGATGACACACAAAGGGTGCATCCTATTCTCTTAAATTGCGTCTTTTCCTTGCATCTCTCCAAGCATCCGTGGTGGGAAGGATGCAAGGAAAAGATGCAAGCGAGGGAAACGTGGATGCAATTAAGAGACTTGGGATGCACCCAAAGACTCACATACTCCATCAACTTCCTGACCATCTGACTGCGCAGAGAGCATCGGATTGAAGCACATCAACTGTGTATTTTACTCGTCAAACAACTGTCACTTTCACCTCAGAAGACTATAAAATACATAACGGACCTCAGAAGACTGTAACAAAGCAAAGCACATATGTGGGACTTTTTTTTCCTTTCTGTTTTCCAGCAGTAGATTATTTGGATTTGGGGTTTATAACTGAAGACTTTGATTGAACATGTAGTCACGTACAGAATGGACTTTTGTTTAAAGGTTATCATTTCTATTTTCTTATGAAATATGACAGAAATCATGCATATGCCTACAAACATATCATTACTGCTCATGTGCCAAACAACTCCACCGATTATTGTGGCTTCTTTTTGTACAACACTGTCAGTTTATGGAAAATAGCTTTACCTTTCTTTCGTACAGCAGTCAGCCACATAAGGAGACATTTAGCATCTGCATTGTATTTAGCGTTGGTCTGGTGCACGGTGCCTCAGTGGGAGATTTCAACGGGGCAGAGCCTTCGTTAATGTTATTAGTTCCACTTGTTCGTTGCCTGCTAGGTTTCCTGTGAAAAAGGTCTATTGATGCAACGCTCTGTAAATCCTCAAGATGAACTGCCTGGGTCTGGGGAAAGTACTGCAGTACATAATGTAGGATAAACGCAGTGTACTACTACACAACGTCTACATTGTCTATCATTGTAGCTGATTGTTGTAATTCAGTGGCTGTCAAGCAGCTTTTAGGGGTGTAAATCACAAGTTTCATCCAAATTTTATATTGTTTTTCTGGACAACTATCACATATTTGCTGATATCACAAAGTCTGCCACAATATCAACTCACGAAAAGCAACTAAAATATGATTTGACAGTTTTATTACTGGGCTCTGTAGGAAGGAGGTGCAGCTTGGACAGAGATTGTGACACATACAGACTGTTCTCATACACTGTTCGTAGCTATACTTACAAAAAAGCAATGCACTGTCATTTGTATATCCCACAAAATTAATTTGTCTGGTCGAAAAATACCAGACTTTCGCCCAGGAGACAGGCGTTCGTGTCCCGTGTGAAACCAAAAGTCAATGTTGATTTATATGTCACGTAACTTACGTACTCAAGTAACACCACTTCCGGGGTTATTTTAAACCAAACCACAATCTTTTCTGGAACCTAACTAAGTAATTTTGTTGTCTAAAAACCTAAGGACGTTGTTTCCTGTGAAGACAGAAGTTTATTTTGAAAAGACTGTATGCACGCAACAAGTGGAAATTGACATGTGTTGCTGGACATTCGTAGGAAAACGAACGAAAAAGAAGGAATTGCTTTTTCGTAAGATATCATACGAACCGTTGTATGAGAATAAGCTGGACACAGACGTGCCGTGGGAATTTCAAAATAAAGGCATATCATGAAGATGATATGCATCGATCCAGATTGATGCATCTTTACACCTCTATCAGCTTTGATACATAAATTGCAGATATTTTCTAAAGTGAGTTAATTTGCCAATTTATTCTTTACTTTTGCTGCTGTTGATGGTGATAATGTGTCCTTACTTCTGTCAACATTTTGCCTTTGGAATTAGTTGATAAATTTGCAACTCTTCCGTCAAATGAATCTGCTGCAGCTGTTATTATGCTGCATGCCTATCGCTTTATTTCTGTCTGCGCTGCTATATCACACCAACAGGGGAGTAATGCTCAGTGTTCGGTAGGAACTGTAAATAGAGTAGTGTAGAATTAGAATTGCCAGCTGAACTATCACAGTTACATTGTGGATTACTAAATGACATTGATTTTAAATTTGGGGACTTGATTTAATTAGAAAAACATTCGCAGCAGACCATTTTAACTTTAAAACTGCCCAGCCTGATTTTCTTTAACAGTTCAAACAGATTGTGAAAAGTGGTTATGAAAACACTGCCACTTTACCGCCATATGTGGGTTAATCTCTGATGGGCAGACAGATAAAGTCTAATTACTTGAATTACTGACAGCTTTTCAGTTAACTGTGAATATGTAAATGTTAAAAATCTAGATTTAAAATGTTAAACAGTGTTAGACAATAGTCGTCTCGATGGTAAAACGTTTTTGGACAGTCAGATGTTGGCACTCTTCTATCAAGTGACAAAAGGTACATTACATTCCTGTAGTATTTGCTGTATCTCTGGACTGTCTAAATAAGGTTTTAACATTTCATCATGTTTAATCCATTTGAAATCCACCTAACACAGGCTACGCTGTAACATCAGACGTTGTTAATGGTCAGGCTATAATATGTCTCTTCCACAGTACCTTTAACTGGTGTTTGCTGCTTTTGCTCATTTTGCACTTTTTTGAATCATTGTGAAAGCTTGTATTATAATGCATAATGTATATGATTATTTTCCAGAATAAAAGCACAGGATTGTTTGATTTGATTCAACCTGACTGATGGGATTTCTTCCCTATATGAGAATATAGTTTAGGCTCACTGACAGAGCTTCATAAAGTCAATGCGCCCATGCAGGTGTTTTCACTTGTTTTGCCTGATTAGACCTCCTCTCAGGACTGTGTTGGTGTGTACAGACTGATCTCCCTTTACTCTTCTGTTAGCTTTGTTGCATCTGCTAGGGCAGGACGGCTCACACCTTTATGATACTTATGATGTGATCACACCAAAGTTCACTACCCATTTATTTCAGTGATAAAGGGAGAGACAAAGTTGCTCATATAGCAGGAAAAGTACAGTGGAATTAATAATATTAACCAGTGCTGCACTTACATACACTTAAAGGCAGGGTCTCTAATCTTAACCACTGTGCCAACTTAACAAAATGGGTGGGATTGATCTATCATTTAAGGTGTATTAATTATGTATGTTATTGTTTGTACAACATGGTGAAATAATAAAAAGGAGCAGAACCGGAGCCCTGCAACATGGTTGCAAATCCTTTCTCCTCTGTAATTCGGCTCTGAATGCAGCTTTATGGTGGTGGTTTGGTGTTGAATAGTCAGCAGCTCTGAGCAGAGGTCTAATCAGCAAATAAGTGAAAACCCCTGCGTTGCATCTGAACAGCCGCGCAGGTGTTTTCAGTTAATGTGTCTGATTAGACCTCTGCTCAGGACTGTGTTGGCGTGTATAGACTAACTGAGCGACATCCTCCCGAGTCTCCTGTTTGCTTTGTTAGCGCCAGAATGACTGAAAACACCTGTTTAAGATTTAAGAATGACATTTTACATTTGCTTTAGCATCTCAAGATTGCATTTAATATTTTCCCTTTTTCATACAACTCTAATTCAAACATTGGATGAAGAGCTACGAGGTATTATTTTGCGATATTTCATCAGAAACATTCAAATACTCCCGATATTCTAATTACTTTTTATTGAACAATCCAAATTAACATGATTCAGGAGAAGAAAAACTTTCACTTCCTGCCAGCTGTGTTATTCCTTTACTCCCATTTGTCATTTGTTGTTAATTCGGAGCCCTGTCTTCTGACTGATCCACGGGTAGTACCGCGAGACTCGAGTGTAGATGCCATACTTGCCGTCCATGGCACACTCCTCCCCCCAGCTGACGATACCCGTCAGGAACCAAGTGCCTTTATAATTGGAGGCATGCGGCCCCCCGCTGTCCCCCTGACACGAATCCTTCTTTTCATTTCGGAAGCCAGCACAGAACATATAACGGGTGACGTGGTCTCTGCTGCTCTGTTTACACAGGGTGCGATCCACGTGGGGGACCTCCAGCTTCTGAAGCTTGGCGGCCTGCACGCCTCTGAACTTGATCTGTCCCCAGCCGCTCACCAGAGAGCTGCTTGAGTCCCTCAGTAGGTTCTCTGTAAAGTCTTTGGGGCCCAGGCAGATGGGACGCCGCTGGTTGGACAGCTCCACTGGACTGGCGAGCTTCAGTAGTGCAATATCATGGTTGTACGGTGAATTCTTCTCATTGTACATGTGGTGGAGATGCTGCTCTGCCACCACACAGTCTCGCTCTGGACCCTCACTCTGGTTCACATCGTGTTCACCTATAGAAGCATACATTCAGTTATATGCAATAAAATCACTTTCTGCAACAGGCGACGTGATGAGGCTAGCATCTCAAATGTCACCGAATGCACCAACAACAAAGGGGCCACTGCATTACTACACAATTATAAAACTGTTGAGATAAAACATGAAAATCACCAGCATGGTCCTGGGCCTCGGTCGACTTTACGGCCTTTCAGAGGCTGTAGCAGGCTCATGCAGTTTGGGGCAAAGACCATGCAGTTTTTTTTAATGCAGTATAAATGTGTTATTTTCGCCTATTCTAAAATTATGTATTTGAATATTTCTGCATACTGGGGTCCCTAAACAGTCTTGAATTTGCATACATTTGGTATTACTGTAAAGCTGAGACTCCTGTGGATCCAATGAGCCCAACTGTATTCACGTGTGATGATGTTAGTTTCCATAGTAGTCATTTCATTATAGTGAGAACATTTTTGACCACACTGTATAAAATGAACTGTGGTGACCTCTAGGATAATCACAGGCTCATGACACTTTACAACCACAAACTAGAGACCTAGAGCATTCAGATCTCCAAATGTCAAAAGTTTTTGAAACCAAATCACAGCATGGCCTTTTCTACGGTGTTCCTCAAGGTCTTGGTGTCTTAATGGGGTATTTTGGAGGGATTATTGATCATTTTTCTAAATTTAGCACCAAATCTGTATAACAAATTGTAAAAACCCCCAAATAGCTGCAACAACTTTTGAGACATGATAGAGCATGGGAATGACCATCACATACTTCTGTGATATTTTTCCATCTAATTTATAACTAGAACAACTTGACACACAGTGCTGAGCTGCATCTCAAATTAATCTTCAGGTTCCCAGCTTTCAGATGATGTACACCACTTCTATGTGACATCTACTGTTGACCTGACATCTCCCCCTAAAGACCCTCTGTACCCCCCTAAAAAAAGATAAAAATGGGTCTATGAAAAAGTGGAAAAGGTTAAAACAACCATGACATAACATCAATTTGAATGATTAAGACCAGAGGTATGCATCAGAGATTAAGAATATGAATATAACATTTGTTTTTCTTACCCACTCTCACGAAGAAACCCTGTTTAGCGATACGAGCTTGTGTCAGGCAATGGGCAGCGGTGATGACCCATAATTCACTGAGCAGAGATCCTCCGCAGAAAGGCTCCGCTCTTCCAAGGGAGGCTGAGTGAGACATCAGGCTCACCTGCACACAAACACAAATACCTTCAATAAGCAGCATCACGGCACACACTGCCTTCTCGTTGTTCCCTTCTGAACTTCCGAATGCTCCCATCTCGCAGTAATTGCACCTCCATAAGTTTGGGGGACATTCGAGAGACAAATTAAAAGAAGAATAGTCAAAATCGGAGCAGTAGAGGCTGAGATGTGGACTTTTAGTCCCCAGTATGGTTCAAGATCCAAAACCCCTGTATCCTACATGTCCCATAATGCAGCTCAACAGCGTCTTTTCTTAGATCCTTTCTGCTTGGGTAATGCCCACAGCTTTCAAACTCCTCATGCCCAGTTGTGGTTAAAGCAGTGTATATAACTTGAATAACTGTCCTCCCATAGACATAGACTGTATAAGAAGTGGACGTAGTCACCAGGACGTCACCCATTGGTTTGTGGACTGCTGTTTTGAAGTCTCGAGTTTGGCATTTTGGCCGTCGCCATCTTGGTTTCTTGCAACCAGATGTGACACGAGACTGCCTAAGATATTTTTAGGGGACCAAAATGTTCTAATTAACTTTTATGAACTGAAAACACACTGTGAAAGGGTTACATTTCTAAGACGGAAACGCAGACAACTCCCAGACCGAAAAAAATAAATTGTTAAATTCAAGCCCACGGACAAGCTTCTGTGACGATGTGTTAGAAATCCCACTTTACCTGCCAGGGTATCTCTCCAGGAATGGCATCATTGCCTCCCACAATCCTCTGGTTAGTGTTTTCCTCTTCTGTGATGGTGGGGAGTGTGGGGAAAGCCCAGGAGGGCAGCTGATCTTTCTCTGTGACACCACTCGCCTCCCTACCGTTCACGACGACCTCCGCTGGATCATCAGAGGAGCTTGAGTCCGACCTCACTGATCGTTTTTTCACTGCAGCAGAGGCCACAGAGACGTTGGACAGGTCTGAATCATTCGCGTGGAGGTCGTAGTATGCATATTCATATTCATCGTTGAACTCTAAGTCAAGGCGATCCTCCAGGGTGTCGCTGGAATTGTTTTTTCTCCCAGAGCCGTGCGTCGTGTTCGATGACCGCGGGGTTATGATGGACCTGGTGGAGGAGGTGGAGGACCCGTTCACACGACCACAGCTGAATTGTTCTGAGGGGGATTAAAGGCAAAACAAAGAGGGAGATATTCGAGTTTTGTCTCATTAAATATTAGTTTTCATTTCATAAAGTGCATGTGGAGAACTACAGAAAAACATGGGGGAAATGAATGTATCTCAAGAAATGACATGTTAATATGTTTGCCCTTTGGCTAGCTATCAATGTGACTAGCTGACAGCTGTCATTTTAATGCTTTAATTGTATTAACATCAACTAATAAATTATGATATTGATAAAACTACCCTGCAGTATATAAAGTAGTTAAAATTAGCTCCACCTAATGCACACATTAATGCATCAATAATTATAATCCAATGATATTCTGAAATGAGCCATTCTGCATAATGAGTACTTTTACACTGGACACTTTGAGTATATTTTGATGCAAATACTTTTGTACTTCAGAAGTTTTGACTTGTAACAGAGTTTTTCTACACTGAGGTATTACTAATTTCACATCATAAATTCTGAGCACTGAAAATATATGCACTCTTTGTTCAGTCTGCTTTCATTGTAATGTGAGTAGTATGGCTGTGTTGAGGGATACAAAATAATAGACCAAAAAAATCATAAAAGTTAACTTCTAAATATACAGCAGCCTGTAACCATAACACCTGAACAACAACTTTGCTGAATGTATGGTTTATGATTTTATTTTACCTGTTGCTTCACAGCTCCTCTTGTCTGGTCCCAGTTTGTAACCAGCTGCACACTGACACACCGGTATCTCCGCCTTCATCACACAGAAATGGGAACATCCACCATTGTCGACCGAACATTGTTTGGCCACCTCTGGAAACAGGCGGGAAAACAGAATGAATCTCTTTTGTTGTCCCAACACGTTCTCATCCCAACTCATCACGTCACGCCCCTTGGTGTGACGCCCCTTGGCTTTGGCGTCACTTTAGGATTAAGCAACAAAACCACTATAGTTAGGTTTAGGAAAGAACTACATGGTTGGGTTTAAAACTACTACGTTTGTACAGTGAAAATTAAAGTGAACGTAGTGAACACAAACAAACAGCTGATTGTAACGTGACACACGGAACACGAACCGCGGTCTCCTGGATGAAAGCCTTGTGTTTGTTGAACCCATGTGTCTTTTCACTCTTTAAACTACATCACCACACTCCCGGCGCACGTTATCGGATCGTTTACTGTCGCCGCAGATGGGTTTACATTACAGTTAAAGGAACGCCCGGTGCGTTTCATACCAACGCTGAAGGGTGCCTTGTGCGCTGGTACTGAACGCCGACGGTGACATGATGACATTATTATATATTGTATATACACGGTATGTGTGTTAGCGAAAAGAAAGTAAAGATCGTTGTTTGAGTTTTTCATATCCGGTCTGTCTCACTCACCGATCTCACAGTTCTTGCCGCTGAAATCTGGTTTGCACCAGCAGACATATGAGCTGATTCCATCTGCACAGTCACCTCCATTTTGGCAGGGGGGTGGCTGACACTGGTCACCATCTACACACACACACACGTATAAACCGTACACACACATGTTCAGAGGTGACGGTGTAGCTTTAAATTCAAAGTGAGAACTCGTCTTTATCATGTCTTACCAATGTAGCCGGCCCAGAACACCATCTGAAATAGAAACACATGAGAAACCTCAAAGTTAACCCAATATACACACTTTAATACAGTGGGAGGTTGGATTATATGTGTGTGTGTGTGTGTGTGTGTGTGTGTGTGTGTGTGTGTGTGCGTGTGTGTGCTTGTGTGTGTGTGTAACCTACAGTTTTGTCATCATCCTCAAACACCTCCCTTGCCTCCTCCATCGTGCAGGTTTCCTCTTTACACTCCCGCTCCAGGTTGGCTTTCTGAAGTACTTCTTCAAGATGACCGCTGTTGTACCTGCGCAGGCGACGCAGCACGGTATCCGCCGCCTGCTGAGACACAAACACAGCTCCTGAAAAGGTAACGGAAGACAAAGAAGAAATGTCATGTTAAAAATCAGCTGTTCGTTCATGTCACCCGTTCACAATGTTCAGTGTCATTTTTCTGTACAAACGTAGTAGTTTTAAGCCCAACCATGTTGTTTTATCCTGAGCCAAACTATAGTGGTTTTATAGACCTGAACCTAAGCAAGTGTTTTTTAGTTAATTCACAACATTAAGCATGTGTTTACTGCGACCAGAAAGTGACGCAAAGGGGTCTGACAAAGTGTCAGTATATGACGAGTTGGAATGAGAACACTCCAACTGTTGACCGTGTACAATCAACATACCAAATCGTTGGGCAATAACCAGCATGCACCTGTCCATTTCAGTCATGGATGTATTACTGTAAGAGAGAGGTCCTATACTACATCACCAGTATCTTTGCCTCACGCCCCTCTCTTTGTGTAAAATATTAATCTTATTGTAAATGTTGATGAACCTTTACTCAGAATACCTCGGTCAAAATGCATATACCACTTGTTAAAACAATAACAACCCATGAATACTGGCGTCAAGCTCTCTTATCTGTTTGAAAAGACAAAATAAACCAGACTCATATCTGCTTTTTGGTAGTAAGACCATAATAATCTTCAAACACTAAATCCTTGTATAGACTTCATGGAGAATTTTAAATTCAAAGTGTTTACAATGGATTCCATTGGTGGAAAGTTGGCCAGCTTTTACAGTTGCTAAAAAAGCATGAAAACTGTCATACAACCTCTCAAACCATGCGGATACAAAAACAAAATACAGCTATTTGCACTCCTTCTATATGTCACATCCATAAGCTCTGAAGCTCTGCACTAAGTAACACACCGTACTTTGAAGAAAGAACATTTTTGGCACCTTATATCACATCTGCTGCTACGACAGAGGGAATTACACTTTTTACAACCTTTCAAAACCACGGGGAATGAGATTTTTGGGTGGCGTCACTTTAAGACTCGGGGTCATAGATCAGGCCTTTAAAAATGACCATTCTTCCTATATTATTTTTACATCTCTGACCTTTGGCGGCCTCCCGCCTCCTCAATCCATACCTGCTCCTCTGTTGTTTACCTGTGTTTTCCTCAGCGGCCAGTCCGTACACTTCCAGCAGCAAACCAGCAATAAAAACCAGCGAACAAAATCCGGCCATCTTGTCGTTTTCCGTCTGCTTTTTGACTGTAGAGCCGAAAAGCCTGAACTCACAGCGCCGGAGAGCCAAATCCACCGCTCCAAAGTACAGCAACACACTGTTTACTCACCTGGTAGTGTGTGTGTATGTGTTTGTTCACAATGTGTGTGTGTGTTAGGGTGAAAGAGAGAAAGTAAGGATAGGGGAAAAATGCGTGTGTAGAAGAAAGAGAGAAAGTGACAAAGTTCGAAAAAGCAGATGATTTTATTCAGTCGTGTCAGGTTGAAATTGAGCAACATCAAATATTGACCACTGATGACAAAGAAGGGCAGTTCACTCTCTCTCTCTCTCTCTCTCTCTCTCTCTGTGTGTATGTTGTTTATAATGATGAGTCTTGTCCGATAAGCAGCTTTTGCAGCATGGCTTACGTGACAATTTCAAATGGGGTAAACGTGCACACACAAACGTTTGTACTTCTACATTTGTGAGAGCCCTGACTCACTTTATACATTCCCTCTTGAACACGGAAAAGTTAGTTTGTCCATTCTGGTAACGAAAACACAACGATTCTTATTTTCAGGTGATTATACACTAATAAAAACATACTTATTAGTATTATATTCCATTTCTGCCAATAGATCCGCCCTAATTGTTGCGTACTATTCCTTTATGCCAGTCTTAATCCTAAAACAGCCTTTTGAAGAAGTGAGGACTGGCTGAAATTTCCTCACTTTCCAAAAAATGCTTTCCTCATATTGCTCCTCACAAAGACAGACACACACATAAAAACATACTAATGTGTCCAGATTTTAAACTGCATCACCATTTGAGTGAACAAATGTTCCTGTAAATCCAGGTGGGCAAAATCATCTTAAAGCAAAGATGCAGCAGAAGAGAGTGAAATGATAAGTAAAACTCCTCAGCTGGTGCTGAAGCAAAGACCATAGTCAAACTCCAAGCTTGATGTTGGGTATTGAAGGCAGTTTGATTAGACTGTGAGTTATTCAGGGTGTGGCTGCGGACAAATCACTGTGACTGACAGACAGGTCAGCTGGCCTTGAGCCATGCAGCTCCGTGGCAACAGTGGCCTTGTGGTGACTTATTGGTTGAGGATGATTGCATCGCTCTTTTTAGTGCAACTTAAGCAAGCTAAAGCAAGTTAATCCCCCTTGCAAACTATAGATTTTACAGCGGAAAAGATTGCGAGGGAAGATAACAATTAACACCGCCCATTTGGTAACAATTATGATTGAATCGTTCCCTGCTGATGACTGTCCTGGGACCAGATCTGTCAGAGCTGTGAACAGTAGCTCGGCAGTGGAGGAGGGGGCCGTTGAACTCCAACATCTCATATGCAAAAACACACAGCGAGAGCCGCGGCAAAGTGAGTTAAAACCAGGAAAAGCTGGTCCCCAGTGTGCGGAATCCCATCCAGACTGTGTATTGTTACATGACTGCTTATCAAATTTAGTTGATTACATCAGCATCCATATAATCTGATTGTCTTTATTGTGAACAGACTATGCTGGAAAAAGAATTTGAAGTAAAAAAAAGCATAAAAACACTTGCAATATAGTTAAATTTCTACACACAGTGAGTGAAATAGTGGCTTGAATCACGGCCAAATTAAGTTAAGACAATTAATTACATAAAGACTTATTTATGTATAAGTTGTTATTGTATATGGTGTTATGTATCTTTATTTGTCCCATTGCTACAGGCAACAGTTAACATCTTGTGTCTTGTTTTTATTCTATTGACATGTTTTCTTTCCCAAGACAAGCTCTTTATCTTTTGCTCGCCTCTTAAAGTATCATGGAGTGTCATCCCTTTGGTCATCCATCTAATTGTTGAGCTATAGGTGGTGTAAATGCAGATGTGGTGCAGTGGGATCAAGTCAATAACCTTGTTTGTTTCACCCTCTCATCAATCAATAAAGATCCTCTCTCCTTCCCAGTATAATCCCACAGCTGTGTATGACTCATGAGGTCAATGTCTCCCTCATCAACAACGAGTGGTGCACAGCTGACCTGAAACCAGCTCACAGTGTACAGCGATTATTATGACTGGCCACTTACAGAGCTAAATATGACTCATGTACCTGAGGATTTGTTTGAAGGTTTTTCTAAATTAGCTCCAGGTACACTGGAAAACGTAATGAGGGATGTTTCACCGATGACAGGAACATATTTCAGAGGCAGTTAAATTAAACACCTCTACTGTGTTTGACACTTCATCTTTCATAATCTGATTTGGTGTGATTTAATTAACCCTACACATCTGTTACACCAAGCAGGATTAAAAAATTGACTTGACAACTAAAGGGCCCGGTCTGTTTGCATGGATCCTACTTTTCCGTGAGCCATATGTGGCAGTTTTTTGTTCTAACAGAGCAGCTGGTCCCAGAACAGTAATCCTCCAGAGGAGGCTTTGGCAGACGACCAGCTAGAGATTTGATCTGATGGTTCATTTAGTAGCTGGAGTCAAAAAAGCCGCAACAACTTGACGTCACATAGACCTGTTATGCAAAAGTGTATAGTATGTCATAGTGTATACTGTGAGTAAGATTTACAAACAGCATGGACGTGTGTGCTGCAGTTAGGGGACATAAATCTATTACAAGACACTTTATTGGTGCAAATCATTATATTAAAAATCTGCAGTGCATGGGGGATAGAAAAAATAAATCACTGCAGCCCACAGGGGAAGTAACTTTGAGAGGAAACTGCTCCAAAGAAAGAATTTCTAGATATAAAGACTTAACTCAGCAGGAGGAGTTCAATTTCACTTTTTTTTGTAGACCAGAGGTAAATTATTATTCTTTTGTTTTGGTTAATTTTGAATTTAATATTATGTCTAAGTCTTTGTTTAATTTAATTAAATTTTATGGGGTTATGGTCATTATTTATTAATTTGTAATTGTTTAATTTCTAATTTTATTCAAATACATTTTTATTTGTTTGTTTTTAATTTAATTATTTTGTATATTAAATTTATATATATAATTCTATATTATACTATATATTATTATATATATATATATATTTTCTTTTTCTTTTTTTCTCAGTCAATACCATCGTTCCCTTGTAATGGGCTCTGTGTGGTGCATTTCTATGACAGTGCTTGTATTTGTTCTTGGTTGGACCTTGACAATCACTGAGCCTGCACACTAAGGATGGCATCAGCCAAAACATTATTGTTACTTCTGCATTACAAAAGAATAAAAATACAACACATGTCAACTTTAGAAGATGTTTTTGCTCAACTGTATGTGTACCAGTTTACCTTCAGTTGAAGTCTACATATTCCTTCTTCGTGGTTGCTTGTTGGGCACACCTGAAGATATGATGACTAAACATTGCTTACATATAAGCGACTTTGAGTCCTAGAAAAGAACGAGACAAATTCCATTTATTATTATATTAGAATAAATCTTATAAAAGCACTAAATTAATTCGCTGTGGAGAAGCCACAGTTTGTCTTTTATCACATGAGTGACTTTATTTGCAAAGTAGAAGACTTGTACAGGAACTGTCACACAGACAGTGTAAGATGAAGATAGTTAAGCCCTAAGGGAGTCTCATTTGAGATCAAGATCTGTTTTGCAAGAGACTTAAAAACTAATTACATCTATAAAAGACAATCCAGTCCCACAGTTACATCCAGAGAGTTAAAACCTGGAAACACAGAACCCATCTGTGGGACAAGTCTTTATAGAGACATAGAAAGATTTACAGTTTGCATAAACTAAGTCCTCTGTAATGAATTCTTGACAGTCTGAGGCAGAAACAAACAAAAATTGGGGCTATTTCCAGCAGGCCACTCCTGTTGTGCCTCTTGATGTAAGTTAACAGAAGAAACTAAATTTATCTCTGACCCAACTTCTTCACACCGAGCGGTACCAAACCCAAGCCTTTAGGACAGACTTGAACCCAACGGTGCTGCAGAAGAGGAGGAGAGGAGTGGAGAGGAGAGGAGAGGAGACGAGTTGCAGGTTTAAGTTGTCATTGTCAATTTCATGGACATTGTCACTGTTTCATAAGTGAATAACGGTGACTCGTCAGTAAAGAGATTTGTAATGTGACCGTATATAACCCTATTTTCACCTCAAAATATAATAATAAGCATGAAGTGGTCTTATATACAGTAAATGTTGAAAGAGACTTCAGATAATCTGAAACACACCGACACACTGGGGAAGCAGCATTTTTCAAGCAAGAGAAGATGTAGCCTAAGTGTATCCCACTTCTGCCTCAGTAAAAAAGCCATTTTCTAGCTCAAATTGATTAAATGATCAATGACTCATTTGCATGATGGTGTTAAACTGCTGAGTTTGCAGGAGGCTCTGCGTTTATCGGACTTAAGACAACCTCGTGAATATGGTGACCTTCTTTAAGATGTGCATCCTGCTAATGCATCCCCCAGGAACATCGGTTTAATTCTACCACAGCATTTAGATAGGGACCTACAGGGTATCTGCAATTGCATGAGTTTATAATTGTTTGTATTCCATTCTGCACCACTTTCTAACAAGGCCCCCTTTGTAAAGGGTTTACAAGCTGTAAATAACAGCTTTATTAATGGTTAGTTTAAGCCATTCATAAGAACAATGCTCTACTAACATTTATAATTGCAGACATGGAGGTATCACTTTCTAATAACCTGTCAGGTCTTAGTAATCAGTTACAAGCTTATTAGCCATTAGTAAATTATTGACAAAGAGTCATGTGAGTCTCACTTTCCAATAAGCCATAACATAAAAGTTAATAAAGTAATTAATAAATAAACAGTGGTCATATATTTCACATTTATAATATGCCATCATAATCTTTGCAGTCATTGATGCAGCAGTGGATAGAAATGGAGCAAATATGATTTTAAAAAGCTATTTTTATAAAACGGTCACTATAACCTGACAGTAGTGCATGAAACAGGTAATCTGAAAAAAATCATGCGCCTCTGTGTCCTCCGGTGCTCCTAATGGCATTTGCAAGATTTCACAGACAGGAAGAAAACAACCAATCAGAGCCAAGCCACATCAGAGCCACAGCATTATTATTATTATTATTATTATTATTAATAATTATTATTAATATACGGTATGTATATTATATATATATGTATGTATATATATATACATACATATATATACTGTATATATATATATAAATACATATATACATACATATATATATATATATATATATGAATGTATATATGTATATATATAATATACATACCATATATTAATAATAATTGATAATAATAATTATTATTAATAATATATATATGAATATATAAATATATATATATAAATACATATATACATACATATATATTAATATATATATATATACACACATACATATATATGTATATAGATATATATATTATACATACCATATATTAATAACAATTAATAATTATTATTATTAATAATAATAATAATAATAATGACGTTGTGATATAATACCAATAACAACAATAATACCAACACTAACGATAATAAGTGGAAAAAAAATGTTTTAAGTTAATTGGAATGAACTTAAAGCAACCATTAATAAAGCCATTAGTTATTAGGGTTTAAAAGGGAGTCTGGTTAATAGAAAGTTGGACCTTTAATTCTTCAAATTTATTCCTATAGGATGATTGATATTTTTTTTATTGCCTTGCCTGTGTACATATTTATGACATCTTTCTTTGTCTCTCAATGTGCACGTTTTGCGCGCGCACGTTTGGGAGCGCTCCGGCTGGTGGATGGATGGATGGAGACTCTGAGAGCGCACCAGGTCCTCAGATAGAGTCTGGCTGGCTGTGCAGGGAGAGGGACGGACAGAGTTTGGATGCTACCAGAGTGTGAGAGGAGAAAAGAAAATCTGATGAGGATGAAAAAGTAAAACCGAGATTCTTCATCATCTGTCACCTGAAGTTTGATTCAACAACAACCAGCAGCAGCGGTGGAGGAACTCAATGAGCGGAAAAACGAGAAGCAAAGAGGATGCCGCCAAAGGTGAGTTAATCCTTTATTGTGGGCACAAAAGAGGGGATATCTAGTGTTGTGATGATGCTGAGATCAACATCCTGATCACTTATTGTCTCCAAAATCCACAATACAGAAAAGATGAAGAAGATGGAATACAAATATCCTGAGATGTATTTTTTTTTTTCATTTAATTGTATATATATATATATATATATATATATATATATATATATATATATATAAATTATGTTGATTTAAACACATTATAACATGTTTTCTCTGTACGGACTGTTTCTAGTGTATTGCTTTATTACAGAGAACAGTAGGAGACCATAAACCTGTTTATACATAGTGCAACCATCCAATATACAGTATATGTTATAAAATCGCTGACATGGGCTAGAATTTCCCCCAAGGGGGGTTTTCTGGGTCTCAGATGTAATTTCAGCAGCACACTCTCTCTCTCTCTCTCACACACACACACACACACACACACACACATTAATCCCCCCTTCCCTCACTCTGCACAGCAATAAAATCCACGCGCGATTCACCGCAATGCAAACTGGGAAACTATCATTGCCATGGTGACAAAAAAGGGAGTTGCCCTGTGTAATCTATGTATGAGATTCCTTTTCATTCACAAAAAGACAGAGATTTTCTTCATAAGGTCTACATCAAACAGCCTAATCAATAATTTGAGTATTAATAATATTATTTCTTATTCTATAAAACAACGCTGTTAAGAATTTCCCAGTAAAATAACAGTAAAGAACTGGCAGCAGGGTTGCCTTTATGTTACTGTAAAATTAACATTATTATACTGTCACTGACATTTACAGCTTTATACTGTTAATGAAAACAGTCAAATTTAAATTATGGGGATTGCAAATAACAAAACAATGAGATTCCATAAACGTGAGTTATAGACAATATAGGATGGCAAAAATGAACAAAGAAACTGGATTCACAAAAGTATAGATTAGTTGTCAAATGATCTACATTGTTCCTCATGCCAGGAGGGAAAACTATCGCAGTGAATGATCAGCACAATTCCCCATAGTAATTCATCTTGTAAACCACATGGAGTCGACAAGAGTAAAAGTAAAAAGAGTGAAATGCATAGGTTGTGTCCGATATGCCATACTAACATGCTATTTAAAACAGCATGTGAGGATTTTTTTAGTATGTCTGAAACATTAGTATGAAACCAATAGTATGTAAATTTCAAAATATTTCCGGTGAAATATTACAGTATGCAATGCTGGACACTACGGCAGCATAAATATCCCACAATGCAATGCAGTAACGTTCATAACGGATGTTGACAGACAGCTCTGTAACATCAATAATGCTTCAATTCAACTTTAAGTATACGATTGCACTTTGCTCGGTGTAATATATATTTGAAATGAATTCAGATTCTCACAAACCGTTGTTTTGGTCACATGAGGTTGGGCTACTATGGTTACATGTCTCCAAGGAAGCTCTCGCGAAGTGACGACATAAAATTACTGCTCAGTTCATAAAACTCATACAGCAAAGAAGAGAACAGTGGGGGCCATGTTTGTAGTTCTGTTTCTGAAAAGCTGGGCAGAGTTTGGATGGTTTTACCCCGAGCAAAGAAGTACTTTTCCCTGACAGTACACACCCATGCGATCATGAAAATACCTCGGAAGATGCAAACCGCTACCGAATAACAGATAAAAAACAAACAAAAACATTTGTATTTCCGGTATTTGAAGCTGAAGTAGGCGAGATTGGAGCAAATATGATTTAAAAAAAGTTATTTTCAAAAAACGGTCGCTTTATCGTGACAGTAGTACATGAAACAGGTAACCTGAAAAAATAATGTGCCTCTGTGTCCTCTGGTGTTCCTAACGGCATCTGTAAGATTTCACAGACCGGAGGAAAACAAGCAGTCAGAGCTGATCTGAGGTCCGCTGTCCAGCTGCCGTCTATGAGAGCTGGCTGTCAATCACTCGCAAACTACGACCAAATGGTCAAACTAGGCAGCGCTGATCAAATATGAATCAATATTATGTTACGTTAATGTCTATTTCTCACCTCAAATGTTTTCAGAATCATCTTGTAGTGCACGGTTTAGCTGTAAAATGAGAAAGTTTGTGACGCCGCCGCCATTGTAAAATCTGGTGAAGGAACGCCAAGTACCGGTCACATGACCGGAACACAGCCAATAGGAACGCTCTCTCAATGAAATGACCAGTGATTGGTCAAAGTCTCCCGTCACTGGCTAGATTTTCTAAAGCCTGAAAACAGAGCCATGAGGAGGTGCAGAAGTCTAGTTATCTCTCAGAACACTTGAATTACAATATGCTGAAAGGTTATTATGGAATTTTTGCCCAATGATGCCAAAAATATACTGCCTACTGCCACTTTAAGTTTTGCGCTGAGAAGCCTGTGTGACCGAGTAACGGAGTGTAGCCTATTGAGTGCTGAGGTCATATGTGGGGCGGTTAACTAGACGTACATTTGCCAAACAAACCCATCTTCATTCTCAAAGTCTTTTTTCTTGTAAAACAAAAACAAAACTGTTTGAAATCACCTCAGATAAAGCATCAATGTCACCTTTGAGTTGCTTGTCTAAGTAACTTTTCTAGTGTAGCTTCCTATTCGCCTTAATGCCTTTTCACACAGGGTACGATGCGAAAAAACAAAAATACAGAATATTCGTTGACGATTATTCAAAGCATGTTTAGCCCTCTTTTGTCGGCTACTCAGCATCACAAGCTATACTTCCCCAGATGTTGTCTTCATGTTCATTGTCTTCATAATCTTTATTTTGACACTATTTTGCGAGACCAGATGGATCAATCGATCAATATTCATATTGTTGTGCGACGGTATGAACAGAATTATGACATTGACGTCTGAGAAAATCTATACTTTGACCAAAATTTAAAATGTTTGGATTTGAATACATTAGGAACACCACTGAGAAGCTACGGAATGATATAAAAACCTCCCAAAAAACAAAAATAATGGACTCACCCTTTAAAAGTTTTCATAGAAGAAACTAAGAGACAAAGTCAGAGAGTAAAAAAAACAAAAACAACTATGACTGAGCAATAAGTGAAGCAGCACATCATAACCCAGAGTCAAAAGACACCAGCAATATTTGCTCTAACGATCACAGAAGTACGTCTAGCCTGATGTACTTTTGGACTAAAATATCTCCAGCAATGACTCACTCCCCCTCGGGTGGACAGACGAGCAGCATTATATGTCACCTTGTTCTGTTCTTTATATAATAAAAGTGGCGTTACAGATTAAGTTTGGGAAGAACAAGAACTCATTAACATCTTGTTCTTAAAAGAGATTAGGCTTATAAATGTGGATTAAAACTACTTGTGTCCTTCTGTGTGTGTGTGTGTGTTTCAGTGTGTGTCTGACTCACAAATAAGCAGCAGGAGAGGAGTCACCATAGAGACACTATTGTTAATTAACCCAGATTGTGACCCAGCAATACGGCCGCACAGGTCAACATTGCGCCGCAATTAAGGCCCGTCCGATAGATCGCTGAACCACATCTGACTTTATGATGTAATGATGTCAGCATGTAGACCAGTTATAATACACTAAGAGCTCTAACGAGCATGAAACTGTTGTATTGTAACAACTTTGGTGATCTCCTGGCGTTTATAGCACCATCTTCAGGTCAAAGTTTCAATTGGTTTGGGTTACTTTTGTTTATGACCAAATACTTGTAAAACTAATGGCTTCATCTGTTTACAGCAGTGCTCAGTAAATGTCAGCACGTTGACACACTAAACTAAGAAGTTGAGCATGATCAACATTATACCTTCTAAACCTTCAACATGTTATAACTGTACTTGCGAGCATGTAAGCATGCTGATCTTAGCATTTAGCTCAAAGCACTGATGTGGCTATAAAACAGCATCACAGAGCTGCTAGTGAGGCTGTAGACTTCAAGAGATTACGTGTTTTTTTTTTTACAATATAACATGATTCCAGACACTGTTTGATACAGTTTAAGATTCTGCACAGGCTACATTACTCTAAAGTAAAGCTACATAAAATCTTTCCAGAAACGTCACCAAGATGTGAGAAGTGTGCCCAAGCAGATGCAGATTTACTTCATAGCTATGCACTATGCCCTAAAATACAGGACTTTTGGGTTGCAATATTTTCATTCTTTTCTAAGATTTTTAAAGTCCAATTAAAACCTGATCCACTTTTGGTTATACTAGGAGCTTCCGAAAGCTCTAAAATCCTACAGAACACACAATATCATCTCCTGTCCTATGGTCTCCTTTGTGCAAAGAAACTGATTCTCTTGTTCTGGAAAGGGACAGATGTGCCAACATTTAAATCCTGGATAACAACACTGACTGATACCCTCCACCTAGAAAGGATCCGATACACCCTTAAAGACAGACTGGAGGTATTTGAAAGGATTTGGAGACCGATGATCTCCTTTACAGGAGGAACAGACAATTAAGACGCAATAGACACATAGTCTTTAGTATCCGAGGTAGCACTGCTCAGGGATGGGAGGGTTCGGGAGGGTGGGTGGGTTACACCGGTTTATGTATATACTGTATGTCGCCAATGTCTCCCTGATTTGTTTGCCTTAGGGTGCTGTCTGTGTTTTTTTTTTTGTTTGTTTTTTTTGTTTTGTTTTGTTTTCCTATCATTACGTATGTTTTTTGTATTTGCTTGTCTCCATTTTGTTTGCCCTTAGTTCCTAGTTTTGTCTGTTTTTGTTGTTATGTATAAAAAATGAGGCATGATAAACACCCCACAAAGTTTGTATCACTGACATGCACATGCTTCTTAATAAAAAATATTTGAAACAATATAACATGATTGTCTCATAAGTATGACTTAGTTTGTTTCATATCGCAAATTTTACTTACTTTTTTTCTTACTTATTTACTTTTTCCTTACTTATTTACTTTTCCCCCTTACATACTTATTTCCTTTTTTCATTACTTAACTTACTTTTTTTTCATTACTTAAAGTCAGGGTTGACGATGTTATCCAGTATACACTATTATACTGTTATATTGGTTGAAATGGTCTTCACACCCCGACAGCGATCCATTACTTATGAGCTCTGAAAAAGGACCGCAAAAGAGCCGTCATCTGTAGCTGCTGTAATCCTGTAAAAACGTCTACCAATCACTGCCTCGTTGTCCGCTTGAAAGGAACCAATCAGATGCCTCCCTGCTTAGTCTAACCTTTCCTTACTTACTTACATTTTTTTTTACTTAGTTACTTAATCCCTTTTTTCGTTCCTTCCTTCCTTCCTTTTTACTTACTTACTTTTTTCCTTACTTACTTACTTACTTACTTTTTTCCTTACTTACAAATTTCTTTCCTTACTTACTTACATATTTTTTTTGCTTACTTACTTACTTTCCTTACTTAGTTAATTACTTACTTTTTTCCTTCCTTCCTTACTTACTTACTTTTTTTCCATAATTACTTACTTACGAATTACGAGGAGAGCAACATGGCCCTATCTGGCTACGGCTCTATAATTTGGGAGTACAAAGTGTGATGTCATGAAAAAGAAAAATTCCTTAAAATAGGTGTTAAGTGATGGCCGTGGCTCCTGTTGACAAACTAGTCCACATTTGTGCTGCCATATGCTACAGATGACGTCTGTCACGAACTGTCACTCCTGGTAGTTTGAGAGTATACAAAATTAGAAATGTGACAGGGATGTGATGGAGTTCTCAATGCAACAAAAAATGTTCTCTGTAGAGAACTTTACTATTACTATTATTACTATTATCAGAAGTACAGTAGTCACAGTAGTGTGGCAGCGATCAGGCCCATTAATAAGACAGTATTAGTGTATTGAGATATCAAGGGTTGCAGACTGTGTGGTGCACATGAGAGTAAAAGTAAGATAAACATGGCTCAGATACACAAACAGATTTTTATTCATTACCCACTCAACCGTTTACACACACACACACACACACACACACAAACACACATACATACACACTCACCATTCCCACTCACCATTCCCACAACCTCCTGTTTTCTGTTCTCTGATAATATGGCACCATCTAGTGGCTGATGATGTGAATCACTGGTGGTGAATGACAGCTGATGCTCTCTGAAATCAAGGTTTTATTGAACGGACTACAGTGATTGGATACTGGCTACCTGCCCAGGCTGGTGGCTTAGGGACCTTTGCCAGAGTGTATACCTGCTGGCATCTTTGTGGTTTGCTATTTCAGGCCAAGGCTTCAAAGCTATTTTTAGGAGACGTGATGTGTTTGTTCAAAGCTAGGATGGTATTACAGTTCAGTCGAGACAAATGGTGGAAAGAAATCTGACCACAGGCTCACAGTCACCCGGCCAATCCATCTAATGGAGTTATGTCCTCATCCCAGGAAGCCGCAGCATGATGATACAATTATCTGGGCATAAATAACAACAAGTTTCCCTGAAAATATTGTTTTTTGAAGCCACACAGAGATTTCAGAATGAGATGCACATTTATTTGAAAGATGATTTTCTCTTGATATTTCCTTTTCTATTAGCTTTACTTTCCAAGTTGCTGAGTGTGCATGTTCCAACGGCAACATCCTGCTTCACTGCTTCCAATGGCTTTTATAGGCTCCTGTACTGCAGGATGTGCAGCAGCAACACACACACACTCTGCAATCTGTAATACCTTTTGTATCATCTCGGTAATATGGACGCTGCTGTAATTTAACAGGCTACTTCACAGGAAGCACTGTAACAGCACAATAATGTAATGGGCTGATAATTTAGAGTTATGGGTGGTCGCGCAGACACTGTGTGTAATCCTGGACTGGCAGCGTCGCTCCGAGTGTGGTTACTATATACAGTAATGTGCTATGATGGTGTGCATTGAGGATAGCCGCAGACCCACTGAGAGATATAGTGCTAAGCCATTAGGTGTGTGTGTGTCTCTGTGTATTTGTGTGCATGCTGTGTGAGTTGGTCTCTATTTCAATAATCCTTGGAATCAAGGACATTTTGCTGGTTCTTACTTTTTTTTTTTTTTAAATGGAGGATCACACTGAATATTAAACCCCCCAAAACTGTGTTTTTTTTTTATAGTTGGACAATTGCTTCAAATGGAAACAAGTATCGAGTGCTCCATTTCATGCAATGTGATGACATGACCTTGGGCTTAAATAGACATTTTATATAGACTAATCAATTAATCAACAACATGATCTACAGGTTAATGGATGGAAACAATGCTTAGTTGCAGTGCTAAACTGAGTTTTCAAGTCCTGTGACACCGACTGCAACAGAGTATACAGTTAAAAGGATCTTAATGTAGACAGAAAGACTAAAGAAAAGTTATCTGACAAGGAGAAATACATGTCTGTGTGTATTATGTTTAGGTTTTGGGATAAACGGTATAGCATACCTGCAAGTTAAGTAGTACAGTAGTCTAATAGACACACACACACACACTCAGACAGACAGCTTCCTCGATAGATCCTTGGGTTTGGGAAGGGCCTGCTTGGCTGCCTCCCTCTCTTATTGTGCCAGATCAGCGGGGCCTTGCGATGAATCATTAATGACTGGTTCCAACTGCTTAATGGCCTCTAATGTTCTGTAATGATCTCCCGTCAACGCCATGTGCGCGGCCTTAATGGATCCAATGCCGTGGAGACTTCTCCGGCCTGAACTTCGGTAATTCCTCCTCTTTTGGTCGAGCAGCACACAACAGGAAGTGCGAGAAGCCATGAGCACAAGGCTCCGGAGCTCCACGGGCGCAGCATGAGTTTCCCTCTCCGCCGATCGACCTCAGGTAGGACCGGGGTGAACGCTTGGAAATAACCAGATTTGACCCGGACTATAGTGGGCTAATCCTGCTACTAAAGTCTTAAAGGAAGCTGTATGAGTATTAAGCTCAACTAGGCACTCTGTGTGTAGGGAATATGCTGTCACAGGGGAGATGGGTAAACAATATAGTCAAGTCGAGGTCAACAGAAATCTCTAAAGAGACTTTTCTAAAATACTGCTTCGGTGCTTTTTGTTGATTGTTACATGTCAAGTTTGTCTTCGACCTTAACATGTTCTCAAAATATTCAATTTTAGATTTTATAAAGTGAAATAAGTCAATAATGTTGGTATAAACTTCAGTAAAAGGTGTGTTTTTAACTCGGTTAAAACTTGAGGCACTGTCTGTGGTGTTGAACAACGCCGGGCGGGCGCACCCTTCTGCTGATGCTCCACTCCGAACAAAACTCTTTTATTATATAGATGCAGTGGTGGAATGTAACACTTAGTACATTTACTCAAGTACTGTACTTAAGTACAATTTGGAGGTACTTTGAGTATTTCCATTATATGCTACTTAAAATATTGTACTTTTTACTCCACTACAGTACATTTATTTGACCGCTTTAGTTACTTTACAGATTTATATTTTGTATTAATAATCTGAATTAACTAATACATCATGTATATATTATTGTAGATGTCCAACAGTTAAATATTTAAAATTTGCCAAACCATAACCAGACAGACTGACATGGGTCATTCTGCATAATTTTACTTTTAAGTATATTTTGATGCTAACTTTTGTACTTTTTCTCAAGTAAGATTTTGAATGCAGGACTTTTACTTGTAACAGAGTATTACTACACTGTGGTATTACTACTTTTACTTCAGTAAAGGTTCTGACTTCTTCCACAACTGGATACATGATGCGCTCAAATACATACGTTCATAATGGATGGATTTGTAATTTAGGCTCTGAGTATTATTCTGCTGTATGATTTGCAGCCTTGAGAATAAATTCAAAGCATTTCAAGAGTTGAGATCCTGGCCTTGTAGGCCTATCGGGGCAGATTTCCCTCCAACAACTCCAACTTTTAAAATATTACAGACCTTAACACAAGTCTCAGTTGGGAAATAAATCAGAGACCCTGAATCAAAAGTCTCAGATCTTTGCACTAATCCTTTTACTGTCAAAATCCATGTCGGCCTGCAGGGCGGGTTCTCTCATCGTCTGCTCTACCAAAATGAGATTAACCAAAAATATTTCGATTTTTACCTTAAAGAGGAACTACGCACATTTTCAAAATTCATACATGTCATTCCTATGGTCTAAGACTGTTCACATTTTATACCCTATGACATCACAAGTTTGAGTTTTAGCACTCTAGTTTTTAGATTTGGGAGAGAGTTGTTCATATTTACCAATATTTTTGGACTGTCTTAGACCATAAGAACAAAATGAATGGATTTTGAAACTGGCCGTAGTTGCCCTTTAACTCAAATATCCCCATAAAATAATAGGGAAATACGTCAATTTCATAGCTCTTTAATGTTGTAACCAAGCATCACTGTTCACTGGTCGACCTTCTAAAGGCTTCAGTGCTTTGTTGTTCATCTTTACTATGAATGCTGCCGCGTGCTGCTGTGTTTGTGATTATACTCTAACTGGCATTCAGGGTTACACTGAGAATCACATAAACACATAAGGGCTCTCTCTGGATATTTGCTGTATATATATATACTGTACTCTTCTCTGTAAAGATTAACTCCCTCTGCTCCAACCTCTTTTTGTCAGATTATACAGCCTGTAGAGGGCGCTACGGCGCTCCAACCAAACCTTATAGAGAGGCGAAGTCCTGCCCCTTCCGGTGGACCAACACGGGACCTTATTTTGGAAAAAATACGAACTGTGAGACAAATATTTTTTGATCCTGTTTGAATTGTGCCATGAATCACACAGACAGTATGATGTTTGTCAATTTAAAAAATCATTTTGCAAATCAAGAAAGTCTCAGTTGGTTGTAAAACTGTTATCAGACTGTGAAAATACGTAATTAGAAAGACGACACACCCAAAAGTCGCGCAAGTGACGTCTCTCTCGCTGAAGCTATACGATGCCTGTGTGGTTCGTCCTGGGAAGTACTCACACCAGCAACGGGCCTGATCATTCTTTCGCTTCTCAGCTGATAAAAAGACCAGGAGTCGCTGCATGAAACACACTAGATAACGTTCATTTGTGCGTGGAACATAGATAAGTTAGCTAGCTGGCTAGCGTTAGTGACTTATATTGTGTGAGACGAGAGATGTAGTTCACAGAGCGGCTTCACACAAAATTAAATGATACTACGACAAACCTACGACAAGCCTAAGACAAACCTAAGACAAACCTACGACAAACGTACGACAAACCTACAACAAGCCTACGACAAACCTAAGACACACCTACGACAAACCTAAGACAAACCTACGACAAACCTACGACAAACCTCCGACAAACCTACGACAAACCTGCGACAAACCTACGACAAACCTCCGACAAACCTATGACAAACCTACGACAAACCTCCGACAAACCTACGACAAACCTCCGACAAACCTACGACAAACCTACGACAAACCTCAGACAAACCTACGACAAGCCTACGACAAGCCTACGACAAACCTATGACAAGCTTAGGACAAGCCTACGACAAGCCTAGGACAAACCTACGACAAGCCTAAGACAAGCCTACGACAAACTGCGACTTTCTCGACTTGCAAAATTATCTTTTAAATTGCAAAACATCATGTGATTCGTGGCGTGATTCAAACAGGATCAAAAAAATATTTGTCTCTCGCCGTTGACTACCGTACGCATTTTTTCCAAAATGGTGGTCCACCAGAAGGGGCGGGACTTCCCCTCTCTATAGAAGCTTTCAGGCTTTTAATGATAGAAAACAGATGCAACGCATCAAATGTATCTTTTAAATCTCTTATTTTCATTTGTGTAAATGCAACAACCTAGACTTTAATTCATTTATTCTGTAATTAGTCTCTCCATTTATTTAACTGGGATATATCTCTAATCGTGGATCTTCCCTCTGTGTTATTTGGCTGCTTATTTGTCTCCATCGACTCACTTATTGATTCACACGTCTTTTCTGTTACATTTCCATTTGTTATTGCGCTGATTTAAGGCTAAAGGGTGAGAGTTGGTGGTGTTTAAGCTCCTCAGAGGCACCTTGTATCTGGTTGTGTTTGCCCTGCAGCTTGTATCTGTACATTTAGTATACCTCTTGTTTGTATGGCTTTGCTTCTATAGGGGCACGTGGTGTTTAAAAGCATGAGGAGCTCATAAATGAAAGATGAAGACCTATAGCTTTCCCTATAGTCGTTGCATTACAGTGGTTGGACATGTTTGTGTTCATATTTTGATGTTTTAGATGACAGATTTGGTCAAGAAATCTTTTATGTTTATTTAAGTGTGGTCTCTCTCAGGGAGTGCACAGCATGTTGCCTAAACTATATTTATTTGTACATTTCCAAGGGTCTTACCTATAACCAGAAGACCATAGGTGCATCTCCACCTCCTCCAGTCAAGGACAAGCTAAAGGCTCCACCTCAGTGACCAGGTCGTGACCCCAGTTTCTGTTCACACGGTCCATCACTTTCTCCTCCACCCACCGGCTTATTCTCACAGCGGGGCTGCAGCTTACTGAGTTTTTTTCCTCCTCTTCAGTCGTGTAATTTACTGCTCACCACATCCTCTCGCTCTCCAGCCATCGATTTTCACTACCTTTTCCACTGGGCGAACAGCACGCATCGGCTCTGCCTGCCTGCTGCTGCTGCTCGGCGCCAGGTGCCACAGGTCGGTCGACCTGCACTCATGTGAGTCCGCCGGGGCTCTTTGTCCGCCGCTCATCCTTCCTCCAGACCAGTTGGAGTTGCCATGCGCCATTGCAGCTGTATCTGACAGCTGTGCATCTGTTCTTCTGCTCCTCCTCATGCGGCCAGTCGACATGCATGAATCGCTGCCGTGTGTGTGTGTGTGTGCATCTGCTCTGGTGTGACATCCAACATCCGGACTGTCTCCGTTCTTGCACGCTGCAGCCTTTCAGCAGTGGTGAACCTCTGCACCAAACCAGATGAAAAAGCCCCTCCTTTATCCACTTTCTCTCTCTCTCTCTCTCTCTCACACACACACACTCACCATTTCTCTGTCATTACTCCTCATATTGTACTTTATTTCTTCATGCCTCATCATATATCTGCTTTCTCCAGCCTTTTACTCTCCTTGTTTTTTTCCTCCTCTCTTTCATTCATCTCGTTTCCCCAATCCATTTGTAGGTTATTCCTCTCTCTCTCTCACACACACACTCCATATCTCATTTTCTCCCTTCTGCCCCCCTTTTCCATTATTCCTCCTCTCATTAATTCACCTGCCTGTCTCCTCTCTCCTCTCTCATCTCACTCCTCCTCCTCCTATATTACACCCCCCCCTCTCTCCCCTCTCCTCTCTCTCCATCTCTCTCCATCATCTCCCTGCCTATCACACATCAGTGTAACATGTAAATATCATGCCACGTGGGGTTCAGGGGCTACAGGTGCCATGTGAGGAAGAGCTGCTCCTCATCACATCGCCAACACCATCCGACCCCCTCACATCACACGTACACACATGCACCCCCCCCCCACACACACCCCCACCACCTTCTCCTCCTCCTCCTCCACCCCCTTTCCTCCTCGTTCTTCTTCCTCCTCTGGGCGGGCAGGGCTGCAGCAGTTTTATGAACGGCTCGGCTGCATGCATCAAGATCCCTTCCCCACTGAGCCTCACTAGTTTCATTGACAAACATCCCGTTTGCTGCTGCATTTCTGTCACGGACGGCGTCGAGGAGCGGAGCATCATCGCCGGGGATGCGGTGCAGAGCAGCAGATGAAGAAGAGGAGGAGGAGGAGGAGGAGGAAGCAGCAGCTGCAGCAGTGAGAGCATCAACAACAACCTTCCCGGTGTCGTTATTCGCACCAGTTTTGAGAAGCTGTTGATTCGCACACTTGGAACCTGGACTTGGAACCGGGACTTGGATCATCCTCTTCATCCTCTTCTTCCTCCAGCTCCTCTCTCTCTCTCGGGACAGCCAGGAGGATCACCTGAGGGGAGGGGGGGGGGGGATTACCAGACAGCTTGTGCCACTCATTGTGGAGGGACGTGTGAGGCGGTGTCGTTATAATAACGCGCACTCACTGGTTTACTGGATTTGTTTCACGACTCTTCCATGACGCGCCCCGGACGCACCGATGGAGCCTTCTGCTGGACGCTTTTTTTACAAACACGAGACTGCAGCGGCCGGTGTGTGATGCGAACTGAGCCGTGGGTGGTGTAGACCCCCCTCTCCCCTGCACACCACACCACCGCCTTATCCGAGAACACCCCCCCTCGAACATCCCTATCCCTCCCCACCGGGACGCGCAGCCTTGCGCACACTCCACTGGGGCAACATGTCCCGGGCAGCGGCTATCGCCAACTCGCTGATCCGCCAGAAGCGGCAGGCGAGGGAGCGGGAGAAGTCGAACCAATGCCGGCAAGGCACCGGCAGCCCGAGCAACAGCAAAGGCGCCAACGAGAAGCCGAGCAAGCTGAACGTGTTCTCACGGGTCAAACTGTTTGGATCGAGGAAGAAACGGAAGAGAAGGCGACCACCAGGTCTGAGAGTGGAGGGGAGACACCACCACCACCTCAAACCATCTTCACCTCCACCACCAGCAGCAGCATCATCATCATCATCATCATCACCACCACCACCTCAAACCATCTTCACCACCACCAGCAGCAGCATCATCATCACCACCACCTCAAACAATCTTCACCATCACCACCAGCATCATCATCACCACCTCAAACCATCTTCACCATCACCAGCAGCATCATCACCACCACCACCAGCAGCAGCATCACCACCACCAACCACCAACCAACACCATTTTCCTCTCATCACTGAGGCTGGTGGTCCTTCATCACTTCATCATTGGCCACCCTTCCTCTGGCTCAGTGGCTCAGGAGTTAATCCTGTTGCATGACATCCACAAAACATGTGAATAACTTTGTGTTGTCCTGCAAGCAAAAGTGTCGGTGGATGGAGATGGAATCAGAGCTTGAGCTGCTGCTGCTGCTCCTTGTTATCATGTCACATCTGTCAGTTGTTCTCTGATTTGTATGTGCGCCACAGTGTGTGCAGGGGTCAAGGATCGACATTGGTGCCTCAAGGTCCGGTGTTTTTAAAAAAATCTGAACAGCTTCTCCTCCTCCTCCTCTGATACTTCCGGCTTCTTGGTGATAGCTGGATGTGATACATGTGATCATACGACGGTGATAATGCAGATAATAATGTGTCTCCTGTCCTCTGCTCCACTCAGAGCCCCAGTTAAAGGGCATTGTGACCAGGCTTTCCAGTAGCCAGGGCTTCCAGCTGCAGATGCAGCCTGATGGCACCATTGATGGAACCAAGGATGAAGACAGCACCTATGGTGAGTCCAACTCAGGCCTTCAGAAAACTATATCATCCAAATGTTTCCATATCCACTGATCTTCTTGCCTTATATTAAGAAAAAAAACAACTTGTGTTGCAACTATCATTATTTTCATTCAACTTTCTCGACTATTTGATTTAATGTTTTGGCTATAAAATGTCAGAAAATGGTGAATCATAATGACCCAGAGGTCAAGGTGACATCTTCAAAATGCTTGTTTTTATCCGACCAACTGTCCAAAACCCAAAAGTTATTCAATTTACTATCATATATGACAAAGAAAAGCATCAAATCATCACATTTGAAAAGCTGGAACCAACAAATATTTAATGTTTTTGCTTGGGAAACTGACTGAAACAACCAATCTATTATTATTCTGATTATTGCAGATTCATTTTCTGTCAGTCGACTTATTGATTATGATAACTTTAGTTATCATTTGGGCTGCACGATTTTGAAAAAATATCTAATTGCGATTATTTTGACTGATTATGCAATTGCGATATGATTTGCGATATTAGAGGGAATGATAACTTTCACATCATTATTCTCATTTTTCATTGAAAAACATTTAAATGATTATGGTGTGATTTTTGCGGCTATCTGTACCAAACAAAGATGTTTTCTTAAGTCTGTAGAATATGATGTGTAGGTCAGGACATCTCTACAGCACCACAACATTTAATTTAAAATGGTATTTTGACACACATTTCACCTTTAACAAATACTGCTTTTTGAAAATTGCAGAACGCCACATTGTGACTTCCATTATATTTTGATTAATTGAGCAGCCCTAGTTACCATAAATGGTATATATATAGTTTTATAAATACAAGTTAAATGCTTTTCTGTCCTAGTATAGAGAAATAAACTGAAAATCAGAGACAGCACAGGTTGAACCATATCTTAATCCCTCAATTTGCTTTACGTATAAGGGCAGATAAAAGGAGATAAACCCATATTAGACTGAAACCACACTTTCTTTTGATATTCAACATTACTGCAAGGTACAATAGCAACATATCGAAGGTTCAATATCCAGCGAGGTCTGATTTAGTTTAATTCCCATGTACCCGCTTTGGTGTCATCATCCCAAACCAGTTTAAATCCAATTTAATGATACACTTCATTCTGTGGAAATCTGTCTGATGTGGGGAATTTAATCTCAGACATTCGCTCACCAACACGTCAAGTGTTCATTTAATTAGGAAACTGGTGGCTGCTTTTCCTCCAAATGTCAGATAGTATCATGGCAATCTATCTGTGTTAAATGTTTTAAAGAAATAAGATTAAATATCCACAGGATGCACATTGCAAAAGATACTAAAATGATCAAGTGAACACATTTTCTCTTCCTCACACACGCACACACACGGGCTATACGACGCGTGATTGATACGGCTAATTGGATTCTGCTGTTGTGGTTCAGACGGCAATCACTCTCCTCATCGTGCACAGTTGGCGTTGCCGGCGTCAGGCATTCATCTCCGCTATACTTCTCAGGCCACCGACTGTTGTGTGTGTACACAAGAAAGAGAAAGACGCGGCTACAAAGGCAGCATGTTCTTCAATTATATGATTATATACATCATGTAAACGTCCACCCACGTCAAATAAGACGAGCGTGACTGGCTTTCAATGGATAATCCATGTAATCCACGTCTCCATATAACCGCAGTCATTATAAAGAACATGGTCGGCTAAATGAGTGTAATTAAGCGAAGGCCTGGCTCATCATCATCAATGCCCGGAATAATTATGTCCCTGCTACAGAGCTTTTACTGTAGAAACATAGAAATAATAGTCTACTGAATGCACACCAGCGGATAAAACAACAAAAACAACAACAAATATGGTAGATAAAATCAGGGTTGTGACAATTTTCACCTGTGTATATGATTAAATCTATAATAATTTTGTTACCAAATGCTTTATGTGTTCATCTGACATGCCTGGAAATACATTTAAATTAAATCAAACAATCTGTGCTTTAAAGGGACAGTTTATAGGATTTAGCGGCATCTAGTGGTGTGGTTGCAGATTGCAACCAACTGAGTACCCCTCCGCTCACTCTTCTCTTTCTAAGAGTGTGGTAACGTGAGCCATCCTAACCATAATAACACTACTTTAGGGAGCAATGGAAGTCAGACGGCGGCTGGCGATGCCTAGGCATTACACTCTGCAGCTCACGTTACCGCAGAGCCGAGGTTTGGTTTGTCCATTCTGGGCTACTGTAGAAACATGGCAGAGCAACATGGCGGACTCAGTGAAGAGGACCCGCTTCCTATGTAGATATGAAGGGCTCATTCTAAGCAAACGAAAACACAACGATCCTTAGTTTCAGGTGATTATACACTATTGAAAACATAGACATGAATATTATATTCCATTTCTGCTAATATATCCCCTGAAATGTTACACACTGTTCCTTTAATGTCATATTCACTGTAATGTATTAAGAGTGTGGAACCCAATCAGCTTAACACGGTTCAACCCTTGTGCCTCACTAGGGACATGTTTGGCTTCTTATCATTTTAGCTGTGTTAATGTGCATGTGGAATAAATTTTGGCAAGGGTGTGTCGAATTTTGGAGCTGGAGCTTCAGCTCCTATAATAAGGCTATAATAAACCATGTAGCCAAAATACTGACACTCAGACCCTTAAGGACAAAAGTTTCCCCATTGAAACCCATTAAAATCACATTGTTTTGATCCAATGGCTATTACAGCAAAAAGGGTTAAAATTATAAAAATGAATGAATATTTGGTAGTTACAGTGATGGAATGTAACTAAGTACATTTACTCCAGTACTGTACTTAAATACAATTTTTAGGTACTTGTATTTTACTTGAGTATTTCCATTTTACTTTATATATTTCTACTCCACCAGATCTCAGGGGGAAATACTTTTTACTGCTTTAATATTTGTCTGACACAGTTACTTTTTACATAAAAAACATATGATACGGTACTTTACTACTAATCTACACAGTAGTATACAAAGTATCTAAAATTGGCTCCACATCGATGAACATCACATTGTGGTTTTAGCTGACGTGTGTCGCCTCACTGTTTTGAGCGATGCTCGTTCATGTCTATGTAGAGCGAGCAAGCGCGAACCCGACGTTGACTTTTGTTGACTTAACGGCCACAGGTGTCGCTGTTAACAAGCATTTCTGAAAGTTACAAATAGTCCCTTTAAATACGTCTATAACATTTTGAATGCAGGACATTTACTTGTAACAGAGTATCTTTAGACTGTTGTATTTCTACTTTTACTTAAGTGAAAGATCTGAGGACTTACACAACTAGGTACTTATGATCAGGACTGAAGTTGGTTAAACGATTTAACTCTGTGAAAGTGGAAAATAATATTAAAATATAGTATTTTTATAGCAGTTTTAGGAAGGGGACATTTTGTCCTCTAAGGTAACAAGTGGGAGTTTTTTTTTTTTTTTTTTAATCTGCCACTGCACAAAAAATTAAAAAATTCCACCAGTATTAAGTACACAGAAAAAACAAAAACAGTTGGCATTATGTAAACAAACTGGCATTTAAAAGATTAAAATTATGAAAATGTGGTAGTTATGATGGCATAATGGATAATTATGATTGGTCAAAAGACTTAACTCAGTGAAAGTGGAAAATAATAATGTATAATTTTATGGCAGGTTTTTGACCTGGACATTTGTGTCCTCTAACGCCGAATTCACACCATGCAGCGGTGAAGTGTGGCTCGCCACAATAATAACATTTTTCTGCAGCCGGGAGGCGTCTTAATGTGTTTCAGGCACGAAGAAATTCTTTGTAACGTAGGTGAACATGTAACAGGAGTCACAGGATCTGTTTACTGATTGGCTAACTTTTAATTGGGCTGCACTTTGCCGCAAAATCAAACGGCCGCAGCTCGCTGAGCTCGGGAGCAGCCACCGCAGCTTTTCATAGACGTTGCATGGCAGCTCGCCGCAGGCTGCACTTCGCCGCTGCTCTGGTGTGAATTCGACGTTAGAGGACAAAAGCAGCTATTTAAAAGTGACACACAATGTTTAAAGGTTAAAGTGATTATGTTTACATAATCAGCCATTGTCAAAGGTCCTTGAACCCTGCTGTGTCAATACGCCTGGGAATCTCCTCTTTACATGTTCAAAAATAGGAATTAGTCCCGGGAAGATTAGATGAGTGATCAATTAGTTGAATAATTGATTGATATAAAATGATTCAATTACAGTTTTGATCATTGCTTGCTCTGATTTCAGCTTCTTAAATAATTAATATGATTGTAAATGTATTATCTTTGCATACTGCTCAAACAAAACAAGCCATTTTAAGACGTCACCTTTGGGTCATTTTTCACTAACTTCTGATATTTCATAGACTGAATGATTAATTGGTTGATAGAAAACACAGTTGACACATGCTAATGTAAATAATAGGGCTGTCATTTGATTAAAGTATTGAATCGCTATTAATCGCATGGTTGTCCATAGATAATCGTGATTAATCGCAGATTTATCGCACATTTTTTATCTGTTCAAAATGTACCTTAAAGGGTAGTATTTAGTACTCTTATCAACATGATTGTGGACAAATATGCTTGCTTTATGAAAATGTTTGTATATATGTATTATTGGAAATCAATTAACAACACAAAACAATGACAAATATTGTCCAGAAACCCTCACAGGTACTGCATTTAGCATAAAAAATATGCTCAAATCACAACATGACAAACTGCAGCCCAACAGGCAACAACAGCTGTCAGTGTGTCAGTGTGCTGACTTGACTATGACTTGCCCCAAACTGCATGTGATTATCATAAAGTGGGCATGTCTGTAAAGAGGAGACTCGTGGGTACCCATAGAACCCATTTTCATTCACATATCTTGAGGTCAGAGGTCAAGGGACCCCTTTGAAAATGGCCATGACAGTTTCTATACTCGCTTTCTTACTAGCTCTAAAACTGAGCCCACTACAACCTAAAAATCACAAGGAATATATTCATTTATAATGGTGGAAATATCTGTAAACTCTGTGGCTTTACTCATGAAACTTGCACTTGTCCTTGCACTGCTAAATGTTTTCCAGACCATGCTTTGCTTCGCTGCGTGCCTTTTACTAATTCTAACTCTTTTCATCCCACGCTTTAATGCCAGACACTCAATCGTTAGTGCAATTCAGTGGCCTTAGTGCCTCACTGACCTTGTAAAATAGCTTTCTCTGTGTCAAAATAGAGGTGTCATCACACCAGATGCTACATTGATATTGATGAGGATTTCTCTCTCTGTTTTTCCTCTGTGTTCACTGTGTGTTTGTTTGCTGTTTGTGTGTGTGTGCTTGTGTGTGCATACGTAGCTGTGTTCAACCTGATCCCGGTGGGGCTTCGTGTGGTGGCCATCCAGGGCGTCCAGACCAAACTCTATCTGGCAATGAACAACGAAGGCTTTCTCTACACCTCTGTAGGTCACCACACTCTCCCAGACACACACCACCACCATCATCATCATCATCATTACAGACCATTAGGGACGGAGATCTCTTCTTTGGGTCGGGTTGAGTAATGAAGCAGCAGCTCTCAGTGTGACCAGTCTCATTATCACCCTATCATCACATCAATACTTTAACTACAGTGTTGCCTTGTGCGTCAGCTGCCACTGGGTGTTATAATCTCTCCTTTATCCATCTACTGATATTGTGGCTTCACAGGATTGATTACAGATCATCCTTTTGTTTATCTCCCTTCAGTCATCCTTTGAGAGGAACTTTTTCTCCAGTTGTTTTTTTATTTTTTATTCCTGTCCCAGCTAGATTTACACATACATCCCCACTGTGAATATATATTTCTCAGCCCAGTCAGAAGGCGGTACACTAAGTGCCTCACTTTAGCGTGACGGGGGGTGGCGTAGATGCAATAACAACAACAAAAATAACACGCACTTCCAGCGATCCAAAGCCTGCGAGACTAAAAGATGAAACTAACAAAAGAGGAAATAGAAAAACGGCCTTGAAGTAATAACAGCCGTGCTGCTCCGCCTGCTGCCACCACCACAATATCTGGCCCATCATGTCCAGCCCGGGATGCTTTGTGTCAGTCATAACACTCGTATCACCCGTTCCATCTTCTCACAAACACATTTATAGACACATACACACATATGTCTGTCTGTTGGTGCTGAATCTCTTTGAAGATCATACAAAACTTGATTAAAATTCATTAACGGACGACAGAGAGAAAGAGCATCCTTTCCGTATCTTTCCGTTTCCCCCGGCAACCTGGGACCCATCTCTCTCTCTCTCAGCGGGCTGGTTGGTATTCAAGGGAGTAGCGGGTTGCTATGGCGATGCAGGAATAAGGAAATGCTAATTCAGCTGTCCTAAGTTGGTGCAGTTTGTTCTCGGAGACTACCTACCTACCGCCCGGCCGAGATAATGATTCAAACAGCGGCCCCGGCTGATGGATGAACACCCTGATGGCAATATGGAGGAATGATTAAAGACTTTTTAATGGAGTTGCCATTACCAACTTCTGTGACTCAGCTCCTGCTCTGCGGCTAACGCCCCCACCTCTTCATCACCTTCCTGTCTCCTTTCCTTTATGATTACTTATAATATCTGTCGCACTTTCCCCCTCAGGAACATTTTACCCCGGAGTGTAAGTTCAAGGAGTCGGTGTTTGAGAACTACTACGTCACCTACTCGTCCATGCTGTACCGGCAGCAGGCCTCGGGTCGGGCCTGGTACCTCGGACTCAACAAGGAGGGCGGGATCATGAAGGGGAACCACGTCAAGAAGAACAAGGCCGCAGCACACTTCATACCGAAACCGCTCAAAGGTAACTATAGTAGGAGAGTCAACCGCACTAAACTACTCAGTAGCACAACATCTCACAGGCAGCAACAGACATTCATTTCGAAACTTAAACACCTTTAAAGCAACAGAAAACTTGTTTTCTGTTGCTTTAACTTATCATTATGAAGTAAATGTTGATCGCACATTGCAATTTCTATAGAATAATGACACCATCTGTCTGCCACCGGGTACGATCTCCTGGGAAAATTCAAGGCTTGATTTACAGCACAAGGGAAGTGCGTCAACCATTGTGTAACCAAAACAGGATAACGATTTTGTTTTCCCCCGTAGCTATCCCCCAATTACCAAAGAGTATCAGTGTAAGTTCTTTGTAGTTACTATCCCCAGCAGTGGAAATGGCTTTCCACTCTCTCTTCAACTCTTTGAAGATAGTTTGACACTAGAAAGCTGTTTTCACTTTCATCTGCCAAAGAGGGAAAGTTTCTCTGCGCTCACCTTAGATCTCAATTTAAGACGTGAACATACAAGCAGGATTTTGTGACACCACAACTTGTTTGGAAGCCAATCGTGGTCCAATATTAAACTTACAGACGTGTGATGGAAACTTGAAGCTTCCAGGATTCATCTTGTGTTGAACTTTTAAAAGATAACTTTGGTATTTTTCTACCTGGACCCTATTTAACCATGTTTTTGTGTCTAAGTGTCTAACTGCCTTGACATCTACTCATTGAGGCACGTCACAAACAGGGTTGTCTCTTATGTGAAGATAACAAGATCCTTCTGTATTTCGGGATCAACATACTGTAAACACAAACATATGTTCACAATAGATGTAATGTAGATATGTAGGTGCATTATTCATGACTTTCAGAGCGTATTACTCAAAACAAGGACAACTCCCAGACCGGATAACGCCGTGGTAGCGACCTGTCAATCACAAGGTAGCCACGCCCTAAAGCATCCCCTGCTTTATGGTCTATTTGACTCTAAATGGGACCATAATTTACTAAATGAACATCATGCTGTATTGAAGAAGACTTGCAACTAGCGATTGAGACCATAAACTCATGTTTACAATGTTTAGATTTCTATACAATCAGACTTCTTTTTTGCAACCAGAGGAGTCGCCCCCTGCTGGCTGTTAGAAAGAATGCAAGTTTAAGGCACCTCCGCATTGGCTTCGCTTTTCAGAAGCGGAGGCGTAAATGCAAGAAAGTGCACATTCACACTGTAATTTCTTTTGGGAAATACAGCAAATGACGAAAAGAGCAAAAAACAGAAATAGAGAGAAAAATAAAGATTGATTAATCAATAGTTTTATATTAACTACAGATCACATGACTACTCTCACTAAAATGAAAGGCAACTGTTTTCAGTGAAAAGGCTCTAAAAACCCCGCTGTACGCGACCCGCCCAGCACCAAACAGCAGACAGACAAAGAAAGCGACTCGCTGGTGAACATAGTGGAGCATTTCGCACAAACACGACTCCAAATGAATGCAAATGTTGCTCCGCATACCTGCAGGGTGTGTAAATAGGTTAACACGCCTGCAATTTAAAAAGGTGATTTACGTCAATAATGCATTATAGCTTGTTTTCGCTGTCTCATGATAAGTTCAAATAATTGTTGTAATTTATTGTTTAAGACTATAGATCATCATTACTTATGGTTTTCTGGATCATTACATTACATTCCCCCTTTGGTGGTTTAGTCCGAACTTGTTCTAAAACCAGAATTAATTAGACTTTTTGATAAAGCAAAACCTCTCCGTTATCTACGTGCGGGGGATCTGAATGTACCTGCCAGAACGAGGCGTGCATACCAAACATGAGTGATTCAGATACAGCAACGACTTAACTAATCATTTAATTAATGATTCTTGTCTTCTGTGTGTGTGTGTTTGTGTGTGTGTGTGTGTGTGTAGTGGCCATGTATAGGGAGCCCTCTCTCCACGACCTGACAGAACTCTCACGGTCAGGCAGCGGCACACCGACAAAGAGTCGCAGCGCTTCGGCCCTACTCAACGGCGGAGGGAAGTCGCCCAGCAACAATGACTTATCCTAGCCCCCCCACCCCTCACACACCTCACACACACACACACACACACACACACACGCAGACACACACACAGACACACAGACACACATACACTCGCACACAGATCTCAGGCCGACATGCCCACACATCAGGCTGTCGAGGGGTAGGAGGAGGAGGAGGAGGAGAAAACGAAGGAGGACAGGATTGTGTTCTTCCACTTAACGGAGCCCACTGTGACTGACTGTGATGTAAATAAAATCAAGGACAATCAATCCGTCTGGCTCTGCTGCTCTGGTCTGCAGAGGGACGGGACCTGTGAATCTCTTCCCTCGACTACTCTTCCTACTGTATATCCTAACCAGACAGAACAGAACAAGGTGAGGGAGAAGGAGTAAAGAAAAAATAGGGATGGATAAGAGAGAGTCAGTCAGTCACATATAGTCAGATAAACAGACTGTTACTGAGAACCAAAGAGTCCAAGTATTAACTAAAGTTACTGCGGCGAAAGCGGCGAGAAAGTTAGAAGTGACAAAGGAAGGAAGGGAGTCTTTATCTATTCTACCATATGCTATGTTTACACAGAGCTCACGGGGTTAAGTCATATTTTTAAAAATGTATTCCTTGTACACTTATGAGGACTGATCTTTTGTTTTGCATGCAGGTGCGCCTGTGTGTGCGTGTGTGTGTGTGTGTGTGAGTGTGTGTGGGCAAGAGAGAGCGAGTGGGTGAGCACGCATGTGTCCGGGGGGAGGGTTTGGGGGGGGATTTTACCTTTTTAAGATCTGTTGTATATCAGACAAACCTCCTGAGGGCTTTAGCAGGTTAAAATAAGGTTTACTGTATATGCTTCCATGCTTACTTCTTACAAGCAATGCCGTTGTTTATCTTTCCGTTTTGTCGTCGTTGTCCCTTGCTGTTTGTTTGTTTGTTGTTGCATGGAAGCTTGTGGACCTCTGCTCAGTAGCAGCATGCCGTTTTTAATTTTTGGTTTTTCCTGGTCTTGCGTGTTCCCGACCTAAAGAGAACACTAGTGAGCCAACAGTGTCGTACCAGAACACTAGTGAGCCAATGGGAGGGTGTTGGTTGGAACACTACTGGACCAATAGTATTGCACCAGAATATGAATGGACCAATGGTGTTGGACCAGAGCCCAAAACCACCTCGACCAATGGGAGCACAGATTAACTTCATATTTTGGTTCCTGCCGTGGACAAACTAGAAATGCACTAAATAAACTCTTTCTAAAGAAGTTATTGTCTTATTTTGTTGATTTTTTTTTTTCGCCCATCTGCACCTGAGTTGATGCTTTGAGTCTGGTATTCATCAATATTAGAGATTAAATCAGCTGTTTAGAGCAGTGGTTCCCAAACTTTTTAACTTCAAGGACCCCTAAACTGACGCAAAATAGACCACAGACCCCCATTTGATAAGATTTCGTCCCAGGGTCCCCCGTCCATACTTCCCAACCTTCAGACCTTAAAATAGGGAGGATTTGAAAACCAAATTGGGTTGGTCCTCGACGGGAAAAATGTGAGTTTTAGAGACTTTGTTTCCTGCATTCTGGTGACTTTTAAAGAATGAAAATAACAAAATAATAAATACGCTGCAGCGGCATTTTATGTTAAATAGGCCTACTTTTAATTTTACTTTTAATTCTCAGTAAAGAAAACTGAATACTGAACTAACTTTCTGTTAGTACTCTCCATCTCTCACTCACCGAACGCCCCTTTCAGACACAACGCAACAACAGCACCACTGCGCTCTGAAACCTGTCTTCCACCGGGAAACAACATTTAGGCCCCGATTCCAAACCCTCCCTACCCACTTCCACTTCTATATTTCTATTCTAGACTGGGAGTAAAATGTAACTCAATATCCCTCCGCCGATCAATAAAGTATTTCTGATTCTGATATTGATTTATTTACTTGCTGGAGAGCGGGAAGTTCGTCGCAAAGTGGCTGCTGTATTTATACCCTCCATCTTAAAGAACGGTGCTTCATTGAGTGTGACTACAAACGGACTTCACGCCGTCACGGAGTGGGAGGGTGTAGGGACCGGATTGGAATTGGGCCTTTGATGTAGCTGTAATGCTGTCCAGGTGGAAACAGTAGAGCTTATACATGCTGTACAGAGTCGGAAACAGGTTGAGACAAGGAAAAGGAAACAAAGGTGTGAAAATGTGTCATAAATCGGGAGAAATACGAGAGAATTGTGACACCGGGAGGAAACCGGGAGAGGGCGATGAAAAACAGGAGTCTCCCGGGAAAATCAGGAGGGTTGGCAAGTATGCCCCCATCTGATAGGATTTTAGGTGTTTTATTACAGAAAGTGTATTAAACCCATGATCCATAGTCATATGTTCTGTCATTGTGTTACTTATAGGTGGAATTATAGTAAAAATTAATTATTCCCCTTTTTACTCGAGACCCCCCGGAACCCCCTCAAGGACCCCCCAGGGGTCCCCGGGCCCCACTTTGAAAACCACTGGTATAGGGTACAGAGAACTGTTGCAGCACAATGCTCAGGTTTAAAGTGTCAGTTCAGCCAAATTACAGAAAAAAACATGTTTTCATACTCCCTACTTTCATAGATTAAATTAGTTAGATAGTTTTATTTGCCCACTTTTTCTACAACTGAGTTGAATGGAAAGCCATTGTTTTGTGAAGAAATAGTCCCATGATTGTTTTAAAATGTAAACTCTCTGTTTGCCCTGCATGTAGTAAACACAATTGATAAGTGAGAAGACATGTTTCTTTAGTTTTAATAAGGTGAACTGACCCTTTAAGTTTTCAGCTATAAGATTCTGTTTCAATTCATATACAGAGCCTTTTCTTCACTGTGTTAGTTCAGAAGTTCTCAGCAGGTTTTGAGGATGTAATGTGTGCACACTGGAAAAGCTTCAAAACAATAATAATAACAAAAAATCTACTTACAGTATGCTCCTTGGTCACTCATTTTTTACGCATTTTCCTCCATCAGCACTTTATCCGATCCAACATACTCCATCCCCTCGACCCGAACAAATCCATGTCCATATATAGTCCTTTCTCTTTATTCCAGGTGAGGGTCTGCCAGCTTATTTCAAACAATTCAAACAATCTCCAGAGTTTCAAAGTCCACACGTAAAAACAATTATTGAAAGAAAATGGATGTAATCACTTCAAGTGTTTTTATCAAACGAAAAATCCTTCGTTGAACCATATTTTCCTGCGTTTTAACTTTCAAAACAAACATTTTCACTACTGGTTGACCCAGTGGGAGGCGCTCACCTGCAGCCTGTTAAAGGTGGAGCGTCTACCAGCTACACCTGACTTGGGTAAAGTGTGAAAGATATTGAAAGATTCAAACTTCCTGGATCAATAACTCATAACCAAAACGTTGTTAAAACACAAACAACGGCTCCTTCTAACCATCGTAAGGTAGACAACGAGCTACAACCTCATTTTAATCAACACATAACACATAACGTTGGTCTCTATGTGCAGCATGCTGAGAGAGGACTGGTCAGGGACCGTCTACAAAGTGCAACACAGAAAAGAGAAGAATATTCAATAACTTCAGAAATGTACAGTGTAGTACCACCAAAATTACTTCACACATCAATGATCTCCCCATAGTTGTACTACAACACTCAGTTTGGAAAAATACGCTTTTGCATAATTTTGGTGATTTTTTTATGGAAAGAATATTCAATAACTTCACTTTTATAAAGTGTAGTGCCATCAAAATGTCTTAATTAGTTCAATAAGTATAATCAGGAAGAGATTCTTAATGTTCGAGGTGATTTTGGTGGTACTACACTGCATAATACTGAAGTTATTGAATATTTTTCCCATTCAGAATTCAAAAGAATTATGCAAAATCATATTTTTCCAAACTAAATGTTGTAGTACAACTATGAGGAGATCATTGATGTGCGAAGTCATTTTGGTGGTACTACACTGTACATTAATGAAGTTATTGAATATTTTTCCCATTCAAAATTCACTAAAATTATGCAAAAGCATATTTGTCCAAACTAAGTGTTGTAGTATAACTATGAGGAGATCATTGATGTGTGAAGTAATTTTGGGCTATTGAACTCTTGAGCTAACCACTTGACACTTTACCATTATACTGTCACTTTAACTGTATATACTTTACTCACTGTTTACATCTCTTATATATATTCGTCATTATGCATACACATTTATTCCTGTTTACTTGCAGCTTATTCATTTGCAATTCCTGTCTACAAATGTATGTTACTTTATTTCATTTCACTTTATTTTAGGGTTGTTAATCAATTAAAATATTAAATCGCATGATTGTCCATAATTAATTAAGATTAATCGCAAATTAATCACACATTTTTTATCTACACCCCAACAATGTTCAAACAAGTGCTATAGTTTAAATTTACCACTGGATGGCGCTTATAGTTCAGAGTTGTGATTCTGCTGTATGTTTCTTCCAGTAAACCGATCCTGGGAGGAAGTTATCAGGCTGAAACTAAGAAACAAAATGTAAAAAACAGTCAGGTAGACAAAGAGTCTTGGTAAAGTAATCATTTACTCCAACATGTGTGTTTGTTCATATCTCTGTGATGAAAGCAGACACGGGCAGTTATCCTCACGATTCTGAAGTGGGGCGCTAAAGCAAATTTGTCAAAGACATTTGTGTAATCACAAAATACAACAAGATAAAGTGCAAAAGGCAAATATGAAAAACATACACATGTAATGGTTAAAAACCAATAGTTTCACATTACAATAATAAACATTTGTTTCAGGAACAGTGTCATACTCAATATGCTGTTTTCCTACTGGTTTAAATACACCTCACAAGATGTGGGACACTTCTCTCACTAATAAAGATAACTTAAGGTAATAATATTAATCATTTCTTTACTTTTTTAATTTTACATTGACAAGTATCCTGTAAAAAAGGAATAAAATCAGTGGAAGTCTTGCCTGTAACTCACAGTGTTGATGAACCACACTCTCCCTTTGTGATGCATTTCTATGAAATAATCACATTTTCACTTTCTGCAGCCCTGTGCAAATGTAAACACACATGCAAACTCACACAAACATTTATATATATATATCTTCATGTTCATAGTGATCCACATTACTACTGTACTGGTACATCAGTGATATTTACAGTGGTTGAGCACCATGCTGCCTGTACTTGCAAAGATTCCTCTTTTTCTTTTTCGTAAGATGAGGGAAGATTATGTTAGTGTCCTCTTCCCTCTTTCTCCTCTTCTTCCTCCTTCTCAGTGTCAGTTATCTTCATTTGTTTCTTCTTCTTCTACACATCCTTCTGTCACAGCTCAGTTTTTCTCCCTCCATGAATCCATCTGTCGATCTGTTTTTGTTCAATCTAGGTCCCCTTCTTTGACTCCCACTCCTGGAAACCATGACACAGCACAAAATGAGGGAGACATTTCTAGGTGTCCTTATCACACGCACGCACGCACGCACGCACGCACGCACGCACGCACGCACGCACACAGACAACAAACAAACACAAACGACAGCAGTCTTGTGATCACAAATATTTCATCTGGATGAAAGAGTATCTTTTGAAAACTTTTCTTCAAGGGTGTCTCATGTGTTACACAACAGACAGATGCACGCACGCACGCACGCACGTATGCACACACACACACACCCACATCCACACCCACACACACACACACACACTACCTTTGCCTTCTGCAGGACGTTGCCCTTGGAGGAGGCGTAAAGAGTCGGCGGGCGTTTACGCAGCTCACTTGCAGAGTTGATGGGCACAGTCTCATTATAAACCTTTTCCACCTTACTGCCCTGTGCCTAAACACACAAATACACACACAAACACAAATGTCACATTTCACTCATTTAAAGGTACAGTGTGTAGGATTTGGCGGCATCTAGTGGTGTGGTTGCAGATTGCAACCAACTGTGTGCCCCCTCCGCTCACTCCTCCCTTTCCAAGACTGGGGTCACGTGAGCCGACGAGTGCATAACCGTGGTAACGCCGTTAACCTCGCTCAGAGGCCTTCCTTACCATAATAACACTGCTTTAGGAGCAACGAAAGTCTGACGGCGGCTGACGATACCGCGGTTTTGCAAGTATGTCGGCGAACTACGGTGGCTGTCAGGTAACGTAAACACATGAACGACTCTCTCTAGAGCCAGTGTTTGGTTTGTCCGTTGTGGGCTACTGTAGAACAACGATTCTTAGTTTCAGGTGATTATACACTAATGAAAACATAGTTATGAATATTATATTCCATTTCTGCTTATAGATCCCCCGAAATGTTACACACTGTTCCTTTAAGAAGTACAGTAAGTGTATGTCTAAATAAAGTGGCCAGAGCTTGACAGATGACTGATAGAGGAGAGCGTCTCTGCTGTAGCTGCCTACCTTCATGCTGATCTTGGTGTCAGTGGGAGGACCCAGAGCTCCTCTAGCCAGTGATTTCTTCAGGTTTTCTTTGACCTCTGTCAGTCTGAGCTCCAGCTCCACCCTCTCCTCCTCTTTCTGTTTACACAGCGTCTCCAGCTTGGCTAACCGCTGTTCCACACCATGACCTGCACACACACACTCGTAAGTCAGTGCTGCTACGAAGCTGAAGTCTAAACAGTGCTGTGTGTATGATTTGTCTCTGACCTGTAACACTCTTCATCTCCTTCACCTCCTTCTTCTCCCTGCGGAGGGAAATCAGAGCATGTCTGAGCTCTTCCTTTTGCTTCTCCAGCTCCTCTTTCTGAGTCAGGTACCGCCTGGCATCCTCTTCTGCACGCGTCTTCCCATATCGTGCATAGTGATTTACATCTAAAAGCATAAAAATGAGCAAAGTAATGCTAGTGCAGATTTATGATGAGAAAAAAATGCCATTGAGCTAATTAAAGGTCTGAATTGATTACATTATTATGTAGATGAATATATATTTTTTAAAATAATACATCCACAGAGCCTTTAGAAAGGAAGTAAAGTATGGCTTTTCCTGAAAAAAAAACTTTATTACTGTGAATTAGTCTTTTAAAGGGACTGTTTGTAACTTCTTACACTTATAAATCTATCCGGAAAACGGATAAATGGCTGAGATTGACGGTAGGTGCCTGGCAATCATATGTTGTGAAGTGAATGCAATGGAACGGGGGAGTGAGAGGGCGACATCTAGTGGCTGAATGTTATCAATGTTATCAATAGCTATCAAATTTGACACTTTTTTTTATCATATAATTTTTATGCAGACAGTCTGATCAATTATGAAACGAAAGGAGACTCACTGGAGGCGTGTCTCTTGATGGCGGCCTGTTGTTCAGTTTTTTCAGAGTCCCTGCTGGAGAAGGAGGCATGACGTCTCACCTGTCCAGCTCTGCTCTCAACATCCTCCTCCTGTAGGAGAAACAAGTGCCCAGAGCCCATTTTATATTTATGCATCTGTGTTTTTTTAAACTAAAACTGTACAGCCAAAGCCATAAAGTAAGATTTATATGTGTATTTTGATCATGTTTGATTCTGAACAACATACATCTGCAACTGAACATGATAGGAAGAGAGGATCAGTGGTGAGAGTCGAGAGGCAGATAGCTCGAAAAGCTTTAAAGCCTCTCCGAGCTTAATGATTTTGTATTTTATCACATGATGTTTCCTCACCGCAACACTTTCATAGACCTCATCATATGTTCTGGAGTCTGTCGAGGCGCTGCTGGAGGAAGTACCAGTGGTAGTGGCCCACCTGAGAGGAAAAAAAACACAGAAACAGATGTATTTCAGGCTAAAAGCGCATGATAAAGAGACAGAAAACTCTAGATAAATACATGTGGAAACACGTAAATGTATAATGTAGGAAGTGACTCACAGGAAAGAGTGTCTGGCAGCGTGCCGGATGTCAGTGAGCGTGTCCACGTCGATGTAGTCATAGTGCAGCTCTTCAGGGAGAGTGGTGCTGCCGGTCTCTGCGAACAACACACCCAGCCAGCGGCCGAGATCTTCTGAGCAGCTGGCCTGATGGACACACATGGAAAAATGTAGGTGTGTCATCCCTGTGCACATGTTAACTCTCTAACAAACCAAACTGCCAACATTAAATCTCCTCTAACTGATCTCTTGATACCACTATATAGTATCGTACCTCTAAAGATGCTAGTTCGCTGCCTGCCTGCAGGATGCAGAAGGAGAAGGGATGTTTGGCGCCGAGGCCGCCCGTCACCACCTCTGCACCTTTGAGCGGTACCACGGCGACCGGTGGCCGCTGGTCCCCGGGGTCCTTCTGCAAGTACAAGCTTCCTTCTCGCACAACACACCAACGCTCCTTCCAAGAGCCGCTCAGACACACACTGAGGAAGCCTGCGGAGAGAGGGAAAGAGAGGAGTTAATGCGTTATTATCCCGTTAACTTTAACAGTCTTTTAACGGATATATATATTAAAGCAATTCAACAGAATACAATTCTGAATGAGGAAACAATAATTTTATTTATTTAACTTTTGTCACCTATTTGGATTGTATATAATCTGCATCAAACCAAACTAATGTAAAACTGCAAATACTTCGGAAAATAATCTGATCATCAATCCACAAACTAACCAACCAGCCAGTCAATCAAACAAATAAGCATCTTGATCAATTTGTAGTCCTCCTCACCACAGCGTGGGTTGTCATGGTGACCGGAAGACGAAGGAGGGTCTCCCGGTAAAGGAGGTTTCCGTTTGGAGAAAGTGATGATTCGGTTGATTTTCTTCCCAGCTGCTCGGCTCATCGACCCCGTTAGCTCGGAGAACGTCCCGCGCTTTCCCCTGTCTGAAATCAAACACACCCTGGTCAGACTGTGCTGGGGCTGATGATGTGGTCATCGAGTCAAGGAGCACCTGATGTACAGTATCTAGGAGGGGAACCCAACATGATGTACAACCAATAAAAAGAGATAATGTTGCCTCATCAGTGAACTATCTTGCTCTGTGCCAATAATACTTTCTAATCCAAAAAATACACATTTTATTAATTACATTAAAACAAAAACTTGCAATGAAATGAGGAACATTCTTGTGAAAACTCAACCTCCATCAAGTCAGGACTCATTGTACTTTCAGAATTCAACAATAATATATTGTATTGATGAAGAAATGATTCCCGTCAGTGTGTTTACGTGGTCATACTGCATGGACCAGGTGCTGCCGCGCTCCGTCCAGCCTACTTCCTATGATGTCAGTGGGAGACAATCGCAGGAAGAGGACAGGAAGGATGTCATATCTGTTCGCGCCTCACTTCCTGTCTCTCCCTCTCTCTCATGTCTCTTTAGGTTCAGAGCCGCTCGGTCAGTAAACAGGTTGTAACACGACAACATGACTGTGTTTGACTGATATTGTGACCCAACTTTGTGGTTTATCCTTCCTGATGTCGTGGATAGATAAGCAAAAACAGCATATGTGCTTTTGATCAGACTCTTAAAAGGATGTTAATGTGTGTGTGTGTGTGTGTGTGTGTGTGCTTTTGTATTTGTGGGACTTGAATCCATTATTTTTTGGAAAGCACGGCCATCCTTACCATAATAACACTACTTTAGGAGCAGCAGAAGTCAGATGGCGGCTGGCGGTACCACGGTTTTGCACCCTGCGGCTCACGTTTCCACGGTTTCACAAGCGTATCAACTACGGCGGCCTTCAGGTAACATAAAAACGTGAAAGGTTCTCTCTAGAGCCAGTGTCAGAAAAGCCTCTTACACTAGTTTAATGCAATTCAATTCAACAGTACCACAAACGAGAACTTCCAAAAAGGCCATAAAGTTGAATCAACACCTCTCTAAAATAATTATTACAAAAAGTAAAAATTATATTATAACCTTCCTTTTTGAGTATTTTAATATTGCTCTATTTCACTTCATGTGAAACGTAAAACTGATTTTGAGGACTAATCTTATGCTGCCGTTACATAAATGCATCCCGTGAAATGTGATTTGGTGTACTAGGTAACCCCGCCCATCATTTACTGGACTGGACCACTCGTGGTTAGCTAGCTAGTAGAGCATAGTGGGAGGTGTGTGTGTGCGTTTGGGTTCCAGTTGGCAAAAACTTTGTTTACGTTTCCACAGAATGCGGTTGAGGTCTAAATTATTCATTTCCACCCTATCCTCCTCCTGACCTAACAACGTGGGTGAGGAAGGTGGTGAGCAGTCCTAAAGCACTGCCCCAAGACATCATGGACAAATCTTTAAATATGTATCACAATTAAAGTAATTATTTTCTAATTTACAATCATAAAAGACACCTTACATCTAGTCTCAATTGCAAACAATCACACACAGACACTATTGTTAAATCTCACTATGATGATTTAATCTGCAATATAAGAGTAGTGCGCTGTCTCCCTCAGCTTGTTTCACTAAAACAACAATTTAAGTGGACCTATTACGCTCATTTTCAGGTTCATACTTGTATTTTGGGTTTCTACTACAACATGTTTACATGCTTTAATGTTCAAAAAAAGTTTTATTTTGCTCATACCGGCTGTGCTGCAGCACTTCTTTTCACCCTCACTCTTCGGATTCCGCTCTAACTAGCTTTGTTTGAGGGCGTGCCAAACTAATCGCTAGGCATGTATTATGCTAATTTGTTACTTGGTGACATCACCATGTTATGGAAGAAAAAGGTGGGACTTCAAGCGAGGCGTTTCAGGCAGTTCAGGAGCAGTGTTTCTGTGGGGGAGAGTAACTCCTTTTGGGCGTGGACTTTGGGCTGTGTGACTTTGCAGACCTTTTACATGCACAAAAAACGATATAACACACAAAAGGAAAGGGGGAAACCTACTCAGTGAATCAATTGTGTCCCGTCCTGATCCCTGTGCAATCGACTGGTTTTCTGCTGTTGGCCCGCTGTCTGAGTCTGACGCCTGCCGCTCACACAGCAGCACCTGGCAAAGAAAAATAACCTTTATTACTTATTTTTCCTTGTTGAATAACAGGAGTAGGAATGTGACATATGGAAAGATATATCTACCCTGTTTGAACAAAACCCGAGCAAAATCATGCCAACAAAAAATGACACAGAAGTTTCTTAAAAAAGGTCTTATTGACTTTATGTATTTTTAAAACTATTCTGCCAACATGGGGTGTAACTGCCATGTCACCATGCACTCAAGTTCGCTGGCTCTGCAGCTGTGCTCCAAAACTTTGTTGAGGGTAAGGAGCTCTTTGAAAACTGGGCAGCTCAGCAACCGCAATAATGTCACCTCACTCACTATAAGTAGAAGCCAAAGGAACAGTTGTGTCATGCGTGGGCTTTGTCAGCGACAGACATTGAAATGTAAAAACTAGTGTTTAGATTCAGAAAGAAATACACCTCAGTAAAACTCAGAAATAGTAGACTGGCAAGAAATTTGTGACTGGTTTACTTTATGACATACAGAGGCAGAAACACAAAGATAATACTCTAGATAAACACTCAGAAACACACGCACACACCTTGTCAAGCTCCAACTTCCTTTGTATAATGGGAGAAGTGGATATGTCCAGTCCTTCAGTGTTGCTACATTGGCTGCCAACATCTTGCACCACCTGGTTCCAGAAAAAGAAAACCTTTCACTTTGACTAAAAACAACCTTGTGTTTTCCCCTTCAGCAATATTCCCCCATGTCCTCCCCAATTCAGCACCAGCCCTCTGATACAGTGAATAAAAAGGTACCTTGAGCCACCGCTGGGCCTGCTCTTTACTCTGAACAGCCAGGACCAGAGCTTCGCCTCCAGGCAACGAGAAGCGCAACTCGTGTCTCTTTTTGCGGCCTTCCTTTGGGACGTAGATGACGTTGCACAGATTCAGCGGGAGCTCTGTGTGTGGAGTGCTCTCTTTGATGCTCTTATAGCACTGTTAAAAAAAAAAGATACCGAAAGTCACAAAAAATGACTTTGATGTATCATTTGATGCCATTTCGCTTTGGTACTGAAACATAACATTTGAAAATGTACCAGCAATGTCGTCTTAATGTTACCATTCCAACAGAAAAAGCATTTTCTTTTACCTAAAACTAAATGAAAGATATACCATTATAAGTACTGGCATACCTAGAGGGGTTCTTTCTAACTATGCATCATATTGTTTTGTATTCCACAACCTTTTCAATGCTTTCTGAAGATGTGGTTGCTTGGGGTTACACCAATGTCTTTCCTGTTCGGTCACCTGTTGTAGATTGCCATTATATTATAATGTGTATATACATAATGTGATGTTGTAGTGCTGTTTGTGCCTGAAGAAGATTGATTGAAATGTTCCACATTTTCACCAGTTTACTTTGCCGTGAGGAAGCTATAAAGTCTATGTTTCCAACAGAGAACTGAAGCCATTATCTATGCTCTCGCAAAAGCAACCAGACTCCGTTGGAAAAATCTATAATTTGACTTCACAGAACACAGGAGTTGCTGGTCTACCGCTGCTTTGATCGGTTGGTTTGGATTCACACAATGGATAGAATGTCTTCAGTTCCACATCGGAAAGGGCTGACGACAAAGTAAAGCGGTGAAAATATTCTAAATATAGAGTACACTTAAACTGATATTGATTTTTTTTAGGTGAGTCTTTCTTTTAGGTGTCTAAAATATGTTTCGCTGCCGGCCCCTTCCACAGCACTGTATTGCATCGGTTCTGTGTGGTAACGCCTGTCTGTTTGTCCAAACTGGGGACATGCCAGCCGTCATCTACTGTAGGTAATACACTGACTATGGATAAGTGCCTCATACAACCCCACTTCAAAACACCCAAACTATCCCTTTAATGTGGAAGCAAAGAATGGTGTGCAAATTCTTTGCCATAATCTCTCCTGTTTGAGTTTTTTTTGGATGTGTGTACTTTTTGTACATAAATAACACCAGATATACATTAGATCCTTTGGTTTGACAGTATATAAAACCCATAAAGAGCTCGATTTACCTGCAGTTTATTGTCTCGGACAACGACTAGCTGTTTAGCCCACTGGCCAAAGCGCTTCTTTCGCAGCAGGAAGGCACAGATGCGGCAGTCCTTGACTGGTCCATCGGTACTCTCCTCCGCCGTCCATCTCTGAGTTTGTTCTCGCCCTTTGGCCTCTTCGTCCTCTTCTTCTTCGTAAGACTCGTAGGAGCTGCTCAGAGCATCGGAGTCATTGTCTGAGCACCAAAAAATAATGATTACTTTACAAAACAATTTCTGGTTCTGTTAACTCATGCCTTTGTTTGTATTTGTAAATTTGAAGAAGAAGAGAGGGTCGACTCACAGGAGTTTTTGGGCGGCCCATTGATCCTGGTGATGGGGTAGTTATTGTCCGCATCTTCATAGTAGGCATCCTCCACAGAGTTCCTGGAATCTGCAGGAGAGGAGTACAAGAGTTGAGATGAAAATAGAAAAGAGGTACTTCTAATAATTCAGTTGGTTACAATTATTCATGCACATTTTTTGTTTTGTGGTTTGTGTACAGAACTGTTCATGTTGGTGGTGAAGTACTGAGGGGTGGACCCAGGATCTAGAGGAACAGCCTCTTCATAGTAGTCATCAGGAAGGGGAGTTGTTGGCACAGGAGGGGGCGTGTCAGTCGGCGTCTGAGGTGAAAGTTAAAACAGTTGTAGTTAACAGGACAACAGAGGCAGATGGACTGACAGGTAGATACTGTAGACGACTTACAGATTTATTAGGATGAGTCTTCTCCTCTTCCTCTTTGTCCTCTTTCTGCTCCATTGGAGATGCACTGAGCATGTGCAAATCACAGTCTGGAGGAACAACAGAGGATTCATGTTATCATAAATATAATATTCTGTATAGCTATAATACATTTTATAACATTATTCATTTTGTAGATAATATACACCTCTTCATAAGACATCATAAAATTGAACTGGTTTTGAAGGTGTACTCACCAAAATCCTCAAACAGAGACTCTACAAAACTGGTGCCGTTGCCGTAGAGACAGCTGTTCATGTAGACGTCTGATCCATTGACTGTGGAAAAGATAAATTAGGGGGTTAGAAATGGGATCAAAGTTAGGGTTAGGATTGTGGTGTATGCTGGGGTCAGGAGAGCCAGGACTATCAGAGTGTACAGAAACAACGCAGCAAATAGAGTGCTGCAGGAATGAGTCCTAAAACCCAGAAATGAGTTAGCATTTTTATACAAATTGTATGGGGACCCCGAAGCCAGACAAAAAGGGATTGTGCAAAATTGGAGCTTGTAAATCTTTGTACCGAAAGATCAAAGATAACTGAAGTCATACAATGTGTGTGAACGTTTGTCAAACCTCCCAGACTCTCTGGAAGTGTTTTCGAATCGGCGTGAGAAAGAAATCCCCGAAGTATTTGGCTGTAAAAAGCTGAATTGAAGTGCAAGAGTGAGTATGGGCAGGGCAGCCTGGGTCCATTCAAACAACTGCGAGGATGTGTCACTACTGTATCAGGATGTTTTGCTTTTCTCCTTTCTTTGACCTCCTCTCATCATCCTCTCTAAACTTTACATTTCATTATCCTCTTACCGTAATCCTTTTATCCTCTCTGACATCCTACTGTATCCATCTCCCTGATAAACAAGGATTTACTGTAAAGACTTCAGTAAGATCTGATGGATGTCCATGCGCATGTTTCTAAATGCAACACTATTACAGCACTGTACTAATGCAGTGTTATGCTGTAGCAGTATGACTGGCTCATGACAAGAAGGTTGCCCCATTACGTGAAGATGAGTAAGAAAGAAATGCTCTGTCCCCGTCTGAATAAACACTGCTTTAGTGTGACCTTGAACAAATTGCTCAATTTAGAAAAATGCTTCGGCTGCAAGAGTCACACTGAATTAATGTGAGACAGGATGCAGCTGAAAACCCGCAAGCATGGTCATTCAAATTCCATCAGATAAATAAAATCTCATTTGTAGTTGTACCTCAATAAACATTCCCTGTTAGAATAGAAATATGTGAGTGTTATTTTTATTTATTTATTATTATTATTTATTTATATTATCTAAAGCTGCATTACATAGAAATGGAGCAAATACGATTAAAAAAAAGTTATTTTTATAAAACGGTCACTATGTTCTGACAGTAGTGCATGAGACAGGTAATCTGAAAAAAAAATCATGTGCCTCTGTGTCCTCCAGTGCTCCTAGTGGCATCTGCAAGATTTCACAGACTGGAGGAAAACAAGCAGTAAGAGCTGATCAGGAGCCTTGCCGTCTCTGAGCAGCTGTCAATCACTCGCAAGTCACAATCTCCGATCAAACGGTCAAACTAGGCAGCGCTGCTCAAATACGAAATCAATATTCTGTTACTGTAATGCCACCATGGTGAGATCAGTTGAGGAAATACCAAGAACCGCCCTCAAGCCAGAGCAAACGTTCTTATTTTACAGCTAAACAGTACACTACAAGATGTTTTTCTGAAAACATTTAAGGTGACAAATAGGCATTACAGTAACAGAATATTGATTCATGATCAGCACTGCCTAGTTTGACCATTTGATCAGAGTTTGCAAGTGATTTGCAGCTGCCTCCGTTGAATAAACAGCCAATAGTAACGCTCAATAGGATCTCTGAAATTAACTGTGATTAGCTAAAGTCTTCCGTCACGGGACAGATTTTATAAAGCCTGAAAACAGAGCCATGAGGAGGTGCAGAAGTCTAGTTTTCTCACTTGAATTACAATATGCTGAAAGGTTATTGTGGATTTTTTTGCCCAATGATGCCAAAAACATTCTGCATACTGCAGGTTTAAGTGATACATTTTAAAGGGGCTTGTCACATCACTGGACCTAATGATACTTATAAGGTAAGGAATATAGAGCAGAGGTTATACACACTGCCCCCCTCCATCCGAGACTTTAATTGTGTACCTGACATGGAGTCCAGGATGTTACGTACGGAGGCCATCTTGTCAGCAGTGGCAGGACTGACCGTCTCTCGGTCCAGCATCTTCAGCAGAGAGCCTAGCTCATTCACAAGTCGCTCCATCGCAACTGAAAAACACAAAGGAACACATTATGTTTGCAGAATGGCAATCAAATATTATTTGGCGTCGACAAGCACCATCATAAAAAAAGCCTAACGTGGCTAAATGCTTGTGCTATTACACATATCACATATCAATTTATCACACATATGCAAGGCCACATAGGCAAGTGCCAGTTCACGAGGGGCATGAAGTCAGTTTAGAACTCAGCTTACCGCCTGTTGCAACAGCTGACAGGGTGGACATATTTAACACACTTGCGAACACATCGCCCTGTTCGTTTTGTCCGCCTCAGAGTCTTTTTGTGTATGAGTGAGTCCGTTCCCTCGTCCCTGCACCACCACAGATTAAATCCCACGTTCAGTTTGGACATTTCAAGCTTTCTTTGAAAAATAATTGTTTTCATGTTCAACGCTGACATCCTGTGTGTCGGTGAATGTGTGTGTGTTGTTGACCTTGACATTGTTCCAAAAGCTCTGCCACACTCTCACACATCCTGCCTGCTCAGAGCAAAGAGAGACAGAGAGAAAAGGAGCTGAGGAGGTGGGGGCAGGACGCTTCCTTCCCTAAAGGAAATGGAGCCAAAGTAAAGAATAAAATCTGTAGTTCCACTAGAGAGACAATAGGATATTGTAACTCGCCTGTTAGTTCATTCAGTTGATCATTCATTCATAAGAGTTTTCTGAGAGGGCAGACGTTTGAAATGAAAGACATTAGTTTGACGCTGTAATCCTCTAATTAAATACTAGATATTGGCCACTATTGATATGATTAAGTGTTATTCCTGCCGTTGAACAGATGGAGTGGATCATTAAGACTTTAAGAGCTGCTAACCGTAAAATTATTTCATTTCAGTTTGGGTTTCAGTGGAAAGTTGGCCATGGCCCACATCCTCTTTAAGTGGCTTTTTCCACACTGCCAAGAAAAATATTTGAGGGGAAACATTAAATCTTTGTCATTTTTGGCATTAAAATTGTAAAATTTTACAATGTCGTTTCACCCAAAACACAAACAAGGTTGACAGGAAGTTCAAGGACATGTCGGCACACAGTTGAGAAGGGGTTTCTTTAAACTACTGTGCTACCCACTGAGAAAGATATCCTTTATAAATCTTCTCTAAGAATAAATAACAAAATAATTCTTGTCCTTCTTACAGTCTGAATAAACTCTGAAAGCACTGAACCAAGTGTACTTCCTCAGTCTTGACTATTCAGTCAGATGTTAAGACATAAGACATAGGGCTGTCAATGGATGAAAACATTTAATCGTGATCAATTGCATGATTGTCCATAGTTAATCACGATTAATCATATATTAATTACACATTTTTTATCTGTTAAAAATGTACCTTAAAGGGAGATTTGTCAAGTATTTAACACTCTTATCAATGTGGGAGTGGGCAAATATGCTTGCTTTATGCAAATGTATGTATATATTTATTATTGGAAATCAATTAACAACACAAAACAATGACACATATTGTCCAGAAACCCTCACAGGTACTGCATTTAGCAAAACAAATATGCTCAAATCAGAACATGGCACACTCAAGCCCAACAGGCTGTCAGTGTATTGACTATGACTTGCCCCAAACTGCATGTGATTATCATAAAGTGGGCATGTCTGTAAAGGGGAGACTCGTGGGTACCCAAAGAACCCATTTTCATTCACATATCTTGAAGTCAGAGGTCAAGGGACCCCTTTGAAAATGGCCATTTTTCCTCACCGAAATTTAGTGTAAATTTGGAGCGTTATTTAGCCTCCTTCGTGAAGCTAGTATGACATGGTTGATACCAATAGATTCCTTAGGTTTTTCTAGTTTCATATGATGGCAGTATCTTCACTCTAACTTAAAACTGAGCCTGCTACACCCCGAAAAATCACAAGTTGCGTTAAAGAAGTTAGTTATTATCGCGTTAACTTTGACAGCCCTAGTTAAAACGAATGTGGAAAAAAAAGATTAAAAACATAACGTTTCTAGCAGCAGGTAAATATAGATGTTTAAAAATGCACTGAAAAATGTGCAATTCACTGGAAAGTTTTGTGTTACAAGGGTTAAGTTAAAATAAGATCAAAACAGTCTCTTTTTTTCTCCCACACAGTGAGGACAAAGAGAGAAAAGCCCTCACAGCCTCTTCCGCCACCCCCCCCTCGTCTGACAATACTCTATTGTCTCCGCAGGGGCCAAAATTAGACGACCACAATGCTCCGCTAGACCAGAGCAAACAATACAATGTCAGAAACCCCAGCAAAAAACAAAACAGGAACCAACACACACACACACACACACACACACACACACACACACACACACACACACACACACACACACACACACACAGTCTAAGAGGGGCGTGGTGCAACACAGCTGCATCGCTTCGATCCACGGGCATTCAGGGTTAAAGGATATATCTCCAGCAGCTGTGTGTGTAAGTGTGTGTGAGTGTGTGTGAGTGTGTGTGTGGAGTGTTTCTCAGCCAGCAGCTGTGGTTTCCTGTCTTAGCTGTCGACAGAAGCGTCTCTCCACTCCTTGATCTTGACTCTCTCCTCCATCCTACCGCGAGCCTCACCTCCTCTCGCTCTCCCCCCACTCCCCCCTCTCTTTTTCCATTTTCTCTCCATCCTGCTGTTTCTCATTCTGTCCCAACGTCCTGTGTCGTCCTAAACTCTCCCTCCGTGTCTGTTCACACTTTTGCTTCCAGATTTTTTTGTCTGTTTATTCACTTTCTATTGAATAAGCAGTTAAAGAAGTTCCTCTATTGATCTATTATAACTTGACTTTTCTAGGAAATGTTGCAACACAGACTGAAAAAACAACCAGATTTGATGTAATCAATCTCAGAGTAAACAAAGCCAGCAGCAGTGGGCTGATGGGAGTTTCAGACTGGGCCTTTGGTCTATTTTCTGTTTCTGGAAGTCTAACTTTACTGTGAAGGCCGTCCATTCAATTATATCTCTCTCTCTCTCCATGTCTGTGTACATCTTTCTCTCTCTCTCTCATTCTCTCGGGGGGACCGGAGGGTTCAGAGGCTGAGAATCAGCTGTTCTGGAGGCTTGTGGTCGGTCTCACCCACAGAGGGATCTTTGTAACCCCCCATTCCACACACACTCGCTCACACACACACACACACACTGCACAGATTTCCTCTTCGAATTTGCTAATGGATGTTCACTTAAAGCAGCAGTGGGTAGAATTGGAGTAAATATGATTAAAAAAAAGTATTTTTTTTTAAAACGGTCACTATATCCTTGACAGTAGTGCATGTGACATAATGGCATCTGCAAGATTTCACAGACCGGAGGAAAACAACCAATCAGAGCCAAGCTGGAGTCTGCCATCTCTGAGCAGCTGTCAATCACTCATGAACTCCGATCGAACGGTCAAACTAATCAATATGAATCGATATTCTGTTACTGTATTGCCTATTTCTTGCCTCAAATATTTTCAGGAACATCTTGTAGTGTACTGTTTAGCTGTAAAATGAGAAAGTTTGTGACCCGGCATGTCATGTTGAGAACAGTTGAGGAAATACCAAGCACCACCCACCAGCCGGAGAAATAGGCGAGAAATAGGCATTACAGTAACAGAATATTGATTCATATTTGATCATCGCTGCCTAGTTTGACCATTTGATCAAAGTTAACAAGTGATTTACAGCTGCCTCCGTTGAATGAACGCTCAATAGGAACGCTCTTTCTCTCTGAAATGACCTGTGATTGGCCAAAGTCTCCCGTCACGCGCTAGATTTTCTAAAGCCTGAAAACAGAGCCATGAAGCGGTGCAAAAGTCTAGTTTTCTCTCAGAACACTTGAATTACAATATGCTGAAAGGTTATTATGGCATTTTTGCCCCAATGTTGTCAAAAATATTCTGTCTACTGTTTAACTCACAGGGCACACTATTCATTTTTCTCTTAAACAAAGATATAATACAGAACAAACAAGTCACAAGAACGCTTTAGAAACTGTGTTTGTGTCTTTTACTCATATTTCTGTGTGTGTGTCTGCAGACAGGCCTCCTGTCCTGAGGAAGCTCAGTCATGAGACCTGAGCCATGCGACTCTAATTTGAACTGATTTATCGTGTTTGGTTGCAGCTCAGAGCAAAACAACTACTATTGCTCACTGCTGCTGCTGTTTACCCCAACCACATAATGCTTACGGGCGACAGGGTGACGAAGAAAAGATTTATATCTCCTCCTAACCTGAGGCTTTGACTCCCATCCATTACACCCGTCTAACCCATCAATCACACCAACACAGGCTAACCTCCTCCCTGACTCGCCTATCCCATCCAAACTCCTTTTGATTTCATTTCCCTTCAGGACAAAATATATGAGTGCACTGAAATGAATTGTTGTTTCCATGAATCATGTTGCCTGAGGGCACATGATTATCTGTAACACGGAACATTCAAGTTGTACTTATGTGACACACAAACATACGTTTTCATGCCTCCAAAGTGTGTGAAGCTGCTGTTTTGCACTCCAGCAGGCGCCCTCTTCCTGCCTCCCCCACACTCCCAGAGGCTGAGGTCCCTTCAGATCCCACATTCTCCAATTCCACTCGTTTCTATCCCTCCTCCCTCTCTGATCCTTCTCCTTTTAACTCCTCTCCCTCGTCTGCCTCCCTCCATCCCCTTCTCCAGACACCCGTCCTCTTCACACGGAGGTCAGAGTTCAAGTCTTGGCCGACCCCAGCCGGCTCCCTCTCAGACAAAAGTCTCCTTCAGAGATTTCAGCATCCTGTAACTCATGTTTTCGTGACAACAGTTCGATGGTGTCACTGCTCGCCCCGGGGTTAGCATTCACAGTCTGACACTTTCAAAAGTCCCCATCAGAAAGATCTTTAAAAAGAAACAGCTGGGGGAAAATAGGACTTTTCTCTTTTTTTCACATTCTTTCATTATCTTATCACTTTCCTCAGATAGTAAATGGTGAGGAGGAGACACAGGAAACAGAGGAGCGGGACACTGGCGCAGACACTGTGGCACAGCGTGAGTCTGATTTAAAACCCAGACTGTTATGTGCTGTGGTTTCACCAGGTAAGGAGCCATTCAGATAGTGACCATATGAACTTCAACAAAGAAACTGTTGAAGGATGTTAGTGTGAAAAAGATCCCCTTTCTGCCAGTTGAAGGAAAAGTTTGACAGTTTGGAAAATAAGCTTTCTTGCCCAGAGTTGGATGAGAAGATTGATCCATAAATGTGAAGCTGACAACCAGAAGATGGTTAGCTTCACTTAGCATAAAGACTGGAAAAAGCTGGCCTGGCTCTGTCCAAAGGTAACAAAATCCTAGAGCACCATTAAAGCTCCAATTAACATGCCGAATCTCGTTTGTTTAATCTGTAAGGCACGGCAAGGCAATTTTATTTATAGAGATAGTGCTCTATAAATAAAATTCCATTGCCTTACAGACACAAGGCAATTCAAAGTGCTTTACAGGGGCATATATTAAACATAAGACTGGAAACAAAAACAGAAAGGGAGAACAAGCAAATAAGTAGTTCAAAATGAGAAAGAAATTGCATTTTTAAAAGCAATAAAAACTAAAACTAATGACAAAGGCTAACTGTTTTGATGAACACTTCATTCCAAAATAGCCACTGCTGCTGTTATAATTATAATTTTTACAGTCATTAATGTAGAATCTTTTTTTAAACATGTGCATATCATCTGTCACTGCCAATATAAATCCTACACGCTGTCTGTGCATACAATATATAGACATGTATACATGTACATACTGTATATAATCCAGCCCATGTATGTCCATCCGGTATTTATTTCTACACTATCTGTATTGTCTACACTTAAGAAACACTTGTATATAGATATATTTATTTTATTCCTTATTTTATTGTTGGTCATTGGTGTTTTATATATATATATATATTCATATAATATCTATATACACCTATTTTTCACTACTTGTGTACATAACAGTCCTGTCTATTCCTCACCATTATTTCTCCAGCGTTGTTGTCTCAACTCTACAGCTCTATGCAGCTTTCAGACTTTGACATTTGAGAAAAACACTGTTTTGCTTTTTTGCCAAGAGTTAGATGAAAAGATACACACACACCTGCACACACAAACATAAACACTGTTATTCTATGGGTGTTTTTTTGCGACAGTGTTTCCTGTGAGTGATATGCTGGTGGTGATAATATAACCATCAGCTGGACAAAACATGATCCAATGTTTTTTCCTGTTTGGTAGAAGAGTGTTATCACCACATCAGCTTAGTTTCCACGTACACCACACCAACATGTACAGACCTGCTGATATAGATATCTCTGTCACAGAAACATGTATTATACGGACTTTGAAAGTGAGTGGAAAGGGAGGGGTGGGTGGGTAGAGGATCACTGGGTGAGGAGAAGGGAAAGGGAAAAGGAAATGTAAGGGAACCATGGTCGAGGTCAAGGCTTGTGACGGTCGTTAAACTCAGATCATTGCCCGTGTGTAGTTCTAATACTGCCTTGTCCAAAGCCATTTTACAACTTAAAATGCTCCCATTTGTTGCAGCAAGTTGCAATATTGGCTCAGAATACCATTATCAATTATTCCTGCTTTTTTTTTTTCTCCACAGAGAGAGTATTCTCTTCAAGACTGCACAGCTGCACAAGTTTGTTCAAGTGTTTCAGAGGCCTTCTTCGTCGAAGACATTTTGAGTTGTCACAGTATAGGAGAAGCACAGGTGTAAATAATACATTTAATGATGGCTGATGATTAATGATGGGGCTGCACAGTGGCTCACAGCCAGAGGGTCGCAGGTTCAAACCCGGCTTGGGGCCCTTCTGTGGGGAGTTTTGCATATTCTCCCCATGTTAGCGTGGGTTTTCTCCGGGTTCTCCGGTTTCCTCCCACAGTTTCCTCCCCCCCCCCCACACCACCAGCGACCCTGAATAGGATAAGCGGTTACAGATAATGGATGGATGGATGATTAATGATGGCCTCGCAGTTGTATAGGCCAGTGGTTACCAAACTTTTCACGTCAAAGAGCCCTGAACTGACACAAAATAAACTACGGACCACCATTTGATAAGAGTTTTGCTTTTAGATGTTCTATTAAAGAAAGTGTATGAAACCCATGACCAAAATAGTCATACATTCTGTAATTGTGTTACTTATGATTGGAATTATAGAGGAAATTAATTATTCCCCTTTTTGCCTGGAACCCCTCAAAGACCCCTGGAGGTCCCCATACACCTCTTTGAAAACCACTGGTATAGACTACATCCTGGCTCACTGTCACACTGTAATGACTTACTGGGATACTTGACTAAAACAGCGCTGCTTCTCCTACTAAGACAAGTGAAAATGTCTGATGTGACAAATGTAACATTGTTAGTGAGTAGACGCTACTTAGAAAAACACCATCATATATATAATTGATCACCTTCACAACATAATCATGATTACATAGCTGTATAAGAGCTGACCCCACTAACTGTTAATTAAAAAAGGCTGACCTGGAGCTGCATTTGTGCTCAGGCTTTAAACAGTGTCAGTAGCTTTGACTGAATTTTGTTTCTAAAATTCCTGTACTTCTATTTATCCTTCTTTTTAAGGGATGATTTTTGTGTAAATTCATATATTCATATATGCAGGACAGATAATAATGCATACAGTGCACTTTCATAGTCTAAGCTACTGGAGTTACCCTGCACTATACTCATCTTTAACAATCTCTTCTGCACTTTTTAATAGTCCTGTATCACAGCTGTTACCCTGCACTATATTCAGTTTTAACAGTTTTCTTCATCTCCTTGTATTTTTTATATCTGGTATATTTTTTGGTTCTTTGCACTACTAACTTTTTTACTGCCTTTTTACTAACATGTTTTGCACTATGGAAGTGTGATGCTGGAAACTTGAATTTCCCTCGGGATCAATAAAGTTACTATCTATCTATCTATCTATATATCTGCCTAATGGGCATATTAGATCAATTAGCTGTATAGGCAATAATAAAGGGATGTTTTAACAAAGCATGAATGAATGCTTTTCTTTCTCTCTGATTTTTCATGCATAATGGTCATTAATCAGATAATCACTTGTTGTGATCCTCAGTGTGCCAGATGTTTCAGTTCAGGCCACTGCCTGCTTCATCACCTGGTGTCACATAATAATGCAGCTTCCTGTTTTGCAGCCCTGTTTTGTCGCCTGAAGGAATCAGAAACAGAGCATCCATTCAGCTCAGCTGCTGCTGCTTCACATCCAGCAACGCTGCTGCTTCCAACGGGGCACTTTCTCTCTTGGTATCAGATTGCATCACACTACTACCTGAGAGAGGAGAGGAGAGTACCTCCTCCTGCTTCATCCATCACACACGCTCACACACAGCGCACCAACCGGCGTGTAGGTGTTATGACATCACTCGCCCGTTACTCCAGCAGTCTTAAAGTTACTGTAGTTCTTTTGTTGCGAATAAATATGATATTAAAAGAGTTACTCACCACTTTGACGTTTGGAGTCCATGTCGTTTGGTAATTTAAAGTCTGGGTGCTATTTATTCCTTCGGTAGTAGTTTCATTTGAAAGTTACGGTTGTTAAACATGTGAAGCGTGTTTGCCAGAAGACACTAGCCGAGCTCTGTGAGCCTCTGTCCGGCCACAGTGAGTCAGAGCGGCCGCTACAGTTTACCAGTCTGACTCCTCGGCAACCACTGGTTCATCATCCACAGCTCCGCTCCGCGGGGTCCTAGTGCTAGTCAGAGCAAATCTACTAAACATGTGGGTTTTACCCATATAGACTGTGACCCATAAACATAGACTGTGACCCATAGACTGTGACCCATAGACTGTGACCCATAGACATAGACTGTGACCCATAGACATAGACTGTGACCCATAAATATAGACTGTGACCCATAAACATAGACTGTGACCCATAAACATAGACTGTGACCCATAGACTGTGACCCATAGACATAGACTGTGACCCATAGACTGTGACCCATAGACATAGACTGTGACCCATAAACATAGACTGTGACCCATAGACATAGACTGTGACCCATAGACTGTGACCCATAGACATAGACTGTGACCCATAGACTGTGACCCATAGACATAGACTGTGACCCATAAATATAGACTGTGACCCATAAACATAGACTGTGACCCATAAACATAGACTGTGACCCATAGACTGTGACCCATAGACATAGACTGTGACCCATAGACTGTGACCCATAGACATAGACTGTGACCCATAAACATAGACTGTGACCCATAGACATAGACTGTGACCCATAGACTGTGACCCATAGACATAGACTGTGACCCATAGACTGTGACCCATAGACATAGACTGTGACCCATAAACATAGACTGTGACCCATAGACTGTGACCCATAGACATAGACTGTGACCCATAGACTGTGACCCATAGACATAGACTGTGACCCATAGACTGTGACCCATAGACATAGACTGTGACCCATAGACAAAGACTGTGATCCATAGACATAGACTGTGACCCAAAGACTGTGACCCATAGACACAGACTGTGACCCATAGACATAGACTGTGACCCATAGACATAGACTGTGACCCATAGACTGTGACCCATAGACATAGACTGTGACCCATAAACATAGACTGTGATCCATAGACATAGACTGTGACCCATAGACTGTGACCCATAGACATAGACTGTGACCCATAGACATAGACTGTGATCCATAGACTGTGACCCATAGACATAGACTGTGATCCATAGACATAGACTGTGACCAATAGACTGTGACCCATAGACATAGACTGTGACCCATAGACATAGACTGTGGCCCATAGACTTAGACTGTGGGTTTATTCATAGACTGTGACCCATAGACATAGACTGTGGCCCATAGACTTAGACTGTGGGTTTACTCATAGACTGTGGTAGGTTCAACCCACATTTTAAAGCTATGACTCTAAAAAACACTCCCATTGAAGCCACACTAGTCACGTTTGAGGAGGTGCAATCCACAATATGTTGTTCATTAGTGATTTCATTGTATATCTGCCAGTATATTCACATTTCTTACAACAACAAAGTCAGAAGGAACTATTGTATTTTTTACTCCACTACATTTATCTGACAATGATTTTAAATATAAAACATGTGATGAGTCTATAATATATGATGCACTTTAAAAGATTAAACCACCCATCAGTAGCCTATAAAGTTACCTATATCTCGACCAACTACAACAGACTCAAACTTTTCTTCAATTTTTGTCATTTTTCAAGTGAATTAGTGAATATTTTACCTCCTCAAGCCTCTAAAAAAAAAAACAATACTCCCTTTTTGGTTGAACTGGTGACAATCAGTGATGAGGCGTCACAATTAGACATTGCTTTATTTAAGGGAATCAAAGGCCAAAAAGGTTGGTAACCACAGGTCTATGTACTAATCTCTAATGCGCTAAACATGGGGAGTGGTAAAGGTGGAAGCTATCAAGAGAGTAGTCATTCATAAATTTAACTACCTCAAATTACATTACAGCTCAGAATCAAATCAACATTTCCAGATATTCTTGGAAGAACCACTTGAATCCTTTCAAGAAACCGCTGACCCAGTGACACCTAGACCAAAATCTAAAAGCCTGAAACAAACAAGCCTGTCCATCATCATGTACAATCAGGGGTCAATAAATAATAAAACAGTGAAGCTCGAATCATTTATTCAGAAGTGGTAGTGACAGACACGGGTTTGTAAATTATAAATGATACAATAAATTAAAAATAAGTGAGTAGCCTATCAAACACATTTAATGTGGTAAATGTGCTTTGAAGACCTGTAAACACAAACACACCTCATGATTTCAGTTCCTGTAGCATCATTTAATCTTTTACATTCAAGCTATCTAACACATTCAGCTCCTATTGAATCCATTCAGCTCAGTTTCTCTCACACTTTTTTTGTTTTTAACCCAAACACAAATCCTTTCTTAACTCTAACACTAATACTTCTCTTTACGTCTTTGTTTGTTTGTCTCTTCCCTTGTTACTTCCTCCTCTTCTCAATCCCTCTTCCCATTTCCTTCCTTCACTTGTGCATTGTTTTTCCCCTTCATTCTAAAGGTCTGAATAATCATCCATGAAAATCACCCTTAGTCATTTGCTGTAATTACACACACACACACACACACACACGCAAACAAACATGATTCAGTCTGGTTTAACTGTAATGTAACATCTGAAAGCCTGAGCCGCTTCACGAGTGCAGCTGCAAGCATGAATGGACAAAAACGTTTAAATAAAATAAGCAAAAAACATCTTATTTTTAAAGTGTGTGTAGTACCAAAAACCTGATTTCTCTCACACAGCTCATTCACATTAAACCTTACGATCACATCATATTTCAAAAACCACCTCAGTACTCATGTCATAGAGAAGACCTCTCAACACTGATATGGCTTCAGAAAAAAACTGACATCAAAATAACAAACACATGCCAGTATTTAAAAAAAAAGAAGAAAACCTTTGGGTTGCATTATTTGCTCATTATTTTAAAAAAAACATTGTGTATGTCACGTTCAATAACCCTAATGTTAATGAGAATCTCACTAATCTCGTCAGCTTAAGAGTTGCTGATGAATAAAACTGGATCTTTACTGACCCAAACAATGTGCCAGTCTGTTTCCCAGGCAGTCTACTAACTTCCCAACCTGTCTCCCTAATTTTCGGCATGGATGGAAGCTTGGCGCAGCGTGGCAGACCCCTCAGTATGGTAGGAAGTACATCATTTTACAGTCCACTTGGTCATGTATCAGACTGCCACCCTGGTGCTCCTGTTAACACACTGCCATCTGCTGGTAGGAGAGGGAGAAGCAGAACAACTTCTACTCATTCTGTCTGTTGCAGCTCCAACGTGGCTCATCTGCTGCCTCTCAAACTCCTCATGATCTCCTTCCAGTTATCCTTCCTCTCATTCCATATGTATTGCTTAAGAAGTCCAAGTACATACAAAATCAGGAGCTCAACAGTTCTGCTCTTGGCACCTCAAAAGGAGGAGGATTTCAGCCAGTTCCTCCGCTTCCTCTGTGACAGTCAAGCTGGGGTCAGCAGACCTCTCTGGAGGCTACTCTTCAGAGCACACTGTTGGACCGGCATTAGGTTAGACGATTCTTGTGGCTTCCTTTTCCTCAGAAGAGTCGGACCTGTTTTTTCAGCTCGTTTTTCTTCCACTGAGCGAGATGATCAAAGGCAGACATGGACATGCCAAAGACTCTGTAGAACTCCTCTGGTGAGAGGTGACGCTGGGAGGAGAGAGGAGACAGAGCCGATTAGAGAAGGGGAAGTCAGTGATAACTACTTGCGTGTATAAGCTTGCTTCAGATAGCTTCATGTAAAAATTAATACCGATAATACCGAGTTAATGCAAATTTGTTTTAACGCCACTAATTACTTTAACGCATTCACTCAACTTGTGATTTTTGGGTTGTAGCGGGCTCAGTTTTAAAGCATGAGTGAAGATACTGGCATCATATGAAACTAGAAAACCTAATGAATCCATTGATGACCATGTCATGTTAGCTTGTCAGGAAGAAAGCTAAATTAACGCTCCAAACGTACGCTAAATTTTGGCGAGGAAAAACTGACATGGCCATTTTCAAAGGGGGTCCCTTGACCTCTGACCTCAAGATATGTGAATGGAAATGGGTTCTATGGGTACCCACGAGTCTCCCCTTTACAGACATGCACACTTTATGATAATCACATGCAGTTTGGGGCAAGTCATAGTCAAGTCAGCACACTGACACACTGACAGCTGTTGTTGGCTTGAGTTTGCCATGTTATGATTTGAGGTATATTTGTTATGCTAAATGCAGTACCTGTGAGGGTTTCTGGACAATATTTGTCATTGTTTTGTATTAATAATGGATTTCCAATAATAAATATATACATACATTTGCATATAGCAAGCATATCTGTCCACTCCTATGTTGATAAGAGTATTAAATACTTGACAAATCTCCCTTTAAGGTACATTTTGAACAGATTAATTTGCGATTAATCTAAATCGCTAGTAAAAACTAAAATAATCCCTATCCGTTTAAGAAATGTAATCAAGAAACATTTTTAGACATGGCTCTATGGATAGCAATGTCAGTCTGTCTGTGTTTTCATAATACTCTCGTCTGTCTATATAAGGGAGTTATTGAAGTAGATTTTGTAAAAGAGTCCTGTAGCACTTTACCTCCAGTCTGGCTCGGTCCACATCACACGGGAGACGCTGCATCCCTCTGACTGACACAATCAGGGCTTCATATGGGTAGATCTAACAAACACACACACATGCACACACACACACGCACACACACATAGAGAAATACATTTATTCAACTTCTTGCACCAGAATGCACCGTTGAGGCTTTGGTCAACACGTGAATACAAATTCAATAACTTAGCCAGTTCCTGTATACATTTCAAGAAATATTCTTATCTAATTATTTATACTATTATTTATACTATACTATTTATACTATTCTTGCATTTATATTGAACACACTTAATAGATCCCACTTCTCAGCATTTTGTATTTACTTATTTACACAGTGGTTATATATAGTATGTGTTTGATGCACATATGTTACATACTTTAGTTTTATTTTTCTTATATTTCTTTATGCTTTTATATAAGAGCAACTGCAATGTCCCAACTTCCATATATATATATAATATATTTCTGATTCTTTAAACACAGAAACTGTAAATCTAATTGCATTCAGATACTCCTTCACTTTCACTGATGCTGTCACCAGCTTGAATAAATCAGCACCATAAAAACAGGCAGACTGATTTTTTATTTATCTTCGTCACCCTCTAGTGGCCAACGGCAGCAATGACAACAATGACAGAGGGTAAAATTAATTAGAAAAATTGATTGAGCCTCTCTGTTTAGTTTAGTGTAATTATGGTAATTGTTCATGCAGATGGAAGTATTCCACTGAGGAAGAGATTATCGTTTTTTGCGCTGACATGGTTGTTTTTCTTCTTAACAAAGAGAGGAGACTTTCTGCAATTCTTTCCAATCACTAACACAAATGACAAGAAATGCACTTAACGAAGTTTGACAAAGTTTAAAGTCTGTTGAATGTTTGAATCTATTTTCTAGTTGTTTAGGGAATAAAGTTTCGCTCTTATCGAGCTGTTGGACTTTAAAAAAGGAGTAGCATTCCTTACAGCCCTGTCCCATTACTCTTAAAGGGAGAAATAGTTGCAGAATGCAAAGTCAAAAATCCCTAATTCCTATTAATTCCTTAATGATCTCCACTCTATGATGTGATGCTTATTGTAGGAGAAGGTAGAATAATATACTATTTTCCTAGTTCCCATTGAAGCTGGTGAACTTTCTAGTTTCCAGAGTACTGTAAATATTTTTCAATACTTGAGTCATCCAGCTTCACAAAGTCAAGTGTGTTACTGAGTGAGATGAATTCATTGTTCAATATGAACTTTAAACAGACAACACATCCTCCTTATCTATTATCCACTGATCCAGACCTTTTCACACTTGGCTCAGTTCACCAGTTTTGGCAAGAACCTCTTACCTTGTATTCTGAAAGAAAAGGAGAAGAGAAAATACGTTATCTTAACCGCTGCATTCATTGTCACCTCGATTCCATCATTACATAACATGCACCAGGAGGTAAATCAGGAGGAAACGAGAAGAACTGCCGATAAGCAGATTTAAGCTGCACAATAGGCTTACCTCTGATCTGCCAGTTAACTGCTTTACTGCTGTCATACTGGTAATAATCTGCACCAGCGCTCCCGGGCTGTCAGAACACAACGACAAGATTTATTTAATCATTACAATGGAGGGAAAGGATCAAGCAATGTAGACAGAAATCATTAAATATTGTGTCGATAAAAAGTCCCATCAGTGTCTGTCCAATAATGTATCACACTGAATAATATCATCATAACAATATAAAGTTGTTAGTTACTATGTATGAAATATATATATAAAACTGATGAGTTTCAAAGGTTCAGTGGCAAATGAAGGACTTTCCTATAGCAACCAGACAAGTGGCAGTTTACTGTTCAAAATGTCATCATTTCATCATTATATCCTATGAGACATTTGTGTGAAATTATCATAATTAACACATGAATTCTTGAGTTATGGCCAAAAAACGTATTTTGTGAGGTCACATTGACTTTTGACAACCAAATTCTAATCAGTTCATCCTTGAGTCCAGGTGGACATTCTGTGCCAAATTTGAGGTATCGTGTTCACCTGAATGGGACGGACAACCTTAACTGATAAAGTATCAAATAAACTGAAACACTAGACTTAATAATTAAGCAGATACAAAGACAGTGTACATTTTGGGTAACAGGGCCTATAGTGAAAAGAGAGAAAGGCAACCTTTGCACAGCCAGACCTGTCATATTCTCTCTTTCTCTATCACACATACACAACCAGTTTGCATGATTGCTCACCCTGTTGAGTCCATTCTTGCCGTAGCCTGGCAACGAGGACGATTTGGCAATGTATGAGTCTGGAAGAACAAATAAAAACACATAACCGTAAACAAACACAGGAATTATGTAAAACAATATAAACAATATTAAAAACAATAAATTTATGAATAGGAGCACAGTACCTCTACACACTGACAGCTGCTGAAGGATTAAATAAATGGTTTCTAACATCTTTTTGTCGTACAGTTTCTGAGAATATCACACCGGGGAAACGGTTTATCCCATTTGGTACGAGAATAAAAAAAACACTAGAACTGCTTTTTAAACCTCAAGGCTACCACTGCCTCCCGTACACCCACCTGACACACTCCCAATTAAGAAATGTGGCTCCGACGATCACACATACATCAGTAAAATCAGTAAGTAAATGACATTTCAATCCTTTAGATGTGCTGTATTACCCTCTGGTTATTAAATGTATACCCTAAATACAAATAAATAAAATACCAATAAAAACTGCAGAAAACTGAGCCAGCTACAACCTAAAAATTGCAAGTTGCAATAATACGTTATCGAGTTATTATTGCATTTACTTTGACAGCCCTAATTTTAATATCAACACCCCACCACCACATCAAAATTAAATCCATACTTTTGTTGTCACTCTTCTTGTAACCATCGGTAACCACCAGCATCCTCTGGCAGGCCTTTATTTGTGGTTCTACAGGTGAGGCAGCAGAGGGCAGTGGAGTCACACTGATCCACTCAAGTCTCTCTTCAGTCTTTCTACTTTCACTTGACTCTTCTTCACTATCTTATTTTTTTGTTTCTTGGCTCCATCATCCATTCCCCCTGCTCTTCTCTTCCCCGCCCTCCCTCTCTTCTGCTCTCTTACTCTGCCCTCCTTCTCTTCTCTTTCAGCCTTTCTCTCTCTCTCTCTTGTTCACTCTGCTGTTGAAGGGAATTAAATTACACAGCGATGTCAAAGAGCCGGGACGATGATGCAGTAGAATACTGGCCGGGGCGTAGAGTGAGATGCTGAACTATAATGGGTTTGTCATCTACAAGTCTCTCTCTCTCTCAACAAAGAAATGAGTCTCATAGATTAGTCATGGTGTGTGTCTCGGAAATATGGTTGTTTCATCAAAGTGTCTCCTGATGCCAAATGGTGTGAAAACTAATAGCCTAAGCATCTCATTAATCAATGTCTTTATAGTACAAGTACTGGCCTATAACCTCTACTGCCATTTGAATCATCACAGTTAAAGGCAGAGTTGATGATGTTATCCAGTATACACTATTTGTTATATTGGTTGAAATGGTCTTTACACCCTGACAGCGATCCATTACTGATGAGCTCTGAAAAAGGAGCGGAAAAGAGCCGTCATCTGTAGCTGCTGTAATCCTGTAAAAACGTCTACCAATCACTGCCTCGAGGTCCGCTTGGAAAGAACCAATCAGATGCCTCCCTGCCTCCCTGCTCGTACTCTACCCTTGGCGTGCACCAGCCTGAAGTCAAAGTGCGTCGCCGCCGCAAGTTTACTGGAGAATGGAAGAGAAAACTCAGCCAAAAGTAGCACTGACTAGCACTGACTAGCACTTTGGAGCAATTATTGATTAGTTATTCTATTCTAATGGCACGATCGTGGCATTATATGACAGCATGCAGGCACACAAATGCAATTTGATGATGTTCAAAAGCAGATTTGGAGGCCAAGATGGGATGTTACAGTGAGTTGAAGTCCCGCCCCTTCCGGTGGACCACCGTGGGACCTTATTACATAACAATATGAATGGTGAGAGACAAATATTTTTTTGATCCTGTTTGAATTGTGCCATGAATCACACATATAATGTTTTTCAATTTAAAAGATAATTTTGCAATTCAAGAAAGTCACAGTTTATTAACAAACATCATATGTGTAATGAAAAAAAAGTATTTGTCTCTCACCGTTGACTACCGTACATATTTTGAGGAGTTAAAATTCATGCAAGAGCAATAACAGATATGGTGAAGAGATCATCAGAGCATCCTTTTAGAATTGATTTTGAAATTTCTTTCACTTGTTTACAAGGCTCTTAATGGTTTGGGACTGGCCTATAGTTCAAATTCTTTGTCGTCTTATAATCCTTCATGACCTCTCGGATCCTCTGATGCCGTTTTTTTTAAATACAAACTATCCCACAAATAACAAAATCAGAAGCTCAGCCTTTTTTTTCAACCATGCACCAAAACTGTGGAATTCCCCACCCAAGACTATAAGTGATGCAAGCTCAGTGAACATTTTCAAATGACAATTGAAAACGTATTTATTCAGCATTGCCTTTAACTAGCTGTCGCTCTTCCTTTGTTTTATACTCATCTTTTATTGTTCTTATGCCTTCCTTTGTTTTATTGCTTGGTTTTATTGCGCAGTATTTTGCATGTTTTAATCTGTCTGTTTTTATTTATTATCTGGTTTCTTCACTTTGTTGTAAATCATGTTGAATTACTCCCGCAGTATGAAAGGTGCCATATAAATAAAGTTTATTATTATTATTTTACAAAATGCAGCTGCATAACAGGCATATAAAGGCCAAGTGTGGTTAATGTGATCTTATAAAACACATCTATGTTTACAAACAGAAGTGTAGTGTGTAAACTGTGGGTTGTGAGACAGATGGCTGAGAGGTTCAGGTCTGTGATCCTGGATCAGTGCTGCTGCTAAAGAAAAGCTGCTAAATGTGGGCCTAAGCTACAGCGCCATTCATCTTCCCACCTGTAACCCAAACGAACAGAGGTGTGTGTGTGTGTGTGTGAGTTGATAACAATCTCCCACTTAAAGCTCTGCCGCTGTCGCAGCAGAACCGACAGGATGGAGGGGGATCAGACGGAAGACGGCCCGCTGTGTCACCGTTCCCTTGAGATGACCTCAGAGATCAAAATGCTCTGATGAACCACTCACCGCTGTCTGCACTGTAGATGGACCTGGGAGCTGAGGACAGAGAGACAGCGGAGACAGAAAGAAAGAAAGAAAAAACAGACACGACAGTACATTAATTCCATCAGTGATACACCTTGAAAACACAGAATCTCTTGCATCAGACGTCTTGTGTCTTGAGCCCCTAAACTCTGTAGTCCTAATCAATTACAATAATCCTACATTTTGAAGAAACATTAGCAGATCTAAGTCTTCCCTTAACGCTTGTTTAAAAGCTTCCACTCAAGTGAAGTTGTTTACATGATGTGTGCCAACTGAGCAATCAGCTGATGTTTCCTGACACCTGTAATGGTGCGTGTACACATAGCCCCCGTCCTTTCCACGCTTCCCATTCATTGTCTATGTAAGCAGCCGTGCAATGCATTCTGGTAGCGTTGCGGTGCGATTCGAGAGACGGACCATCACGTTTCCCCGCTCCTCATTTGCATAATGCTGAGGTCTAGGCTACTTTAGCCCTCCTGTTGTCTTCGGGTCAAATTGACCCGAAGACAACAGGAGGGTTAAACAGGCCAACTGATGATAATGAACAAGGCTATTATTTGACAATAATGTTTTCTTGTCTGGCTATTATTAATAATATGAGCATACTTTTGTTAATTTTTCATGACCTAATGTTGAATTTCTGTGGATTTATCCCTCCTGTTGTCTTCGGGTCAATTTGACCCGAAGACAACAGGAGGGTTATGTGAATCAGGGGGCATCCAGCGTGACTCACCACCTCTGGAAAATTCTGAGAAACTTTTAAACTAACTGTTGTTGATCTAAAATAAAGACAGATTCAGCAACTGCATGGCTTATTTCTCGCATAAAATGTTTTCAGAAACAAATTTTTCGGTGAACTATTTCCGTAATATAAGAGAAAAAAGTTTCCAAATGAGTTGCCATGTTGGTTCCGGTTTAAAAGCTGCATCCCACTGGTGAAAGCGTTCGTCCAATCAGGTGCCTAGCGTCTAGTGGTAGTCCATCAAGCATCCAATGCTGGGAAACGAGGCGATCCCTCGTCTCCAAAATCGCCCCTGTGGTCACATACCAAAACTGCCCCTGATGAAGACTTAAAACAATGCCTCCTTTTCCTCTATATATGCTGTATTTGCAGAAACCCAGAGGTGACGATGAAGATGTAATTTTTTATGTGTGCACATGGATACATGCATATTAGTGTCTTGTGTGATTATTTAACATGTCCAGTATGTGAGACTGTGTTAAGTCGGTTTAATAAACCATATAGTCATATAGACCTTTTCAAACTTGACAACATAGTCATTCTAAATGGGCCCCTTTGTATTTCCTGTTGTCGTGTTTGTAAATGCAGTAGCTGACAGGAAGTACACTTGGACCAAAGCTGTTACCATAGCAACAGAATGGCAATGAAAAGGTCTATAATAAAAGTATGAGGGCCAACAGTAAACTGAAATGAGGGCGTTAATTTTCAGTGGCAGGGAAATAAAGAAGGCCAGCTGTTGTGGGACATCTATAAAACATCAGCTGTGTGAAGATATGCCCCCTGACAGCATCGACATGCAGACAAATCACCATCACGACCTACACATCATATAAAATATGAAGCAGCATGGGCACAGACGTGCAGCATCGGGCCACTCATGTTAAAAATGCAGATGTTTATGGCATCCACCCACTGAACTTTGTAATTTTGAATGCACTGTGCTGCAGCTTCAGATTATTTTTCACAAACGTAGGTGCTGGAATTCGAAATGTAAGATAGGGAAGAGATTTTTTTTTTTATTTTTTTTTTTTATTATCATAATTGATGAAGTAACACGACACCTCTTCCTAACTGGACGCAATGCGGACATCAGATTGTTTCAGTTTTTCCCAATGTCGAAAAAAATCGAAATGTTGACCTGATGGTGGCGATAGATGAAAAGCCAGAGGATCGCCAAAGGTATTACAATTCATCCTGAGGGGGAACATGAATGTGTGTCCCAAATTTCATGGCGATCCACCCAATAGTTTTTGAGATATTTCAGTTAAAACCACAAATGTGAACCTGATGGTGGCGCTAAAGGAAAAGTCAGGAGATCGTAAAAGTCGAAAGGATTCATCCTTTGGGGACCATCAACATCTGTACAAACCTTTTATGGCAATTCATCCAATAGTTGTTAAGATATTTGAGTGTGGACTGAAGTGGTGGGTCAACTGACTGACACTGCTAATCTTTGGAAAGAAGCAAAATCTGTTATGTCAATTATTTAGTAGGAGTTCATGCCACTTCTATTAAACGGTGGACAATCCCATTTTGGAATCAGCCTCCTCCTTTGAAGAGATGAGCCCACACCTCTCAGTATTTTTCTAATCAGTATAATAACAGCAGACTGTATAAACCCACAGTGATTACGCAGCACTGAACGCTCACATTATCCACACCTCTCTCTGTCTGACCTCCCTGTGCGCATAGCTCATTTCCCTCTCTCTCTCTCTCTCTCGCCGCTCTCTGACCCTGATTTACCTCGTGGCTTCACGCCATACATCTTCTCTGAACAGCTCCAAATTGCTTCAGCTTCTCACTCGCTCTCTCTTTTGAATTTAATTCACTCTCTATCTCGTTCGTTCTCTCTCTCGCTCTCTCTCGCTGCGTCTCCTGTTATAACACCCTCTCTTTTATTCCCATTTGACCTCCACCTAAACACTCGCTCTCTTTCTCTCGACGAGTCTCTCCATCTTTGTCTCGCCTGCACTCGTGCTGAATGCAATGAGGAATGTGATCAATGGGAGAGTTAATACAGAAGTGGGAACCCCCCCCCCCCCTCACACACACACACACACACACACACACGCACACACTACAACTTGCCCAGCATCACAACGAGACACACATTGCTCCTCCTGTAAAGGCAACTGTATTCATTTCCTAACCTCTAACCTTCACCACTGCAGCCCGATCATCACCATTACACTAACTGAAACCTGATCCTAACTTCAGCCATGAACCTAAACCGCAGTCTTGACGCCCAATATATTAAAGGACCATGTCAGTGCTTACGGATCATTTATACTTTACATTATTGACAAACCCTTTTCAAAGCAGAGCCTATACCACGGTTCTTTAGATCAGTTTTTAGCCGTGCTAAGCGGCATCGCTTTATGGATGACAATGTCAGTCTGTCAGTCCACCACTTTGGACCAAGGAGGAGGAGTGTTTCAAGATCCCTAAAAAGAAACTGGAAAAAACAACCAAAGCCAGCCAGTGTGTTTTTTTTCTGAAATGTTACAGTAAAACAAAAGGGAAAGGGAATACCACAGCCCTTTTTGTCTGGTCTTGTAGCACCAATTTCAAAAATATTTGCATCTTTCTACTGCATGGATTAGTTTTATGAAAAGACCATCTTTCAAGTGGTGAAATACTTCTATAATTGTATAATAACTTTGGTGATCCCTTTACTTCTCATCTAGTGCCATCAACAGGTAAATGGTCAACTTTGGAAATACTTTAGTTCATGACCAAATGCCTGTAAAACTAAATGACATTCCCATCAGCACTTTGTATTTAGTGCTTATTAGCAAATGACCAAGAAACTGTCACACACTGTGATGTCAAGTACGCAACATGTAGTAAATCTAAGTGACAAAAACAGACACACACAAACACTCACACCCACAGACTTACAGCCATTGAGGGAGCTGTATTCCAGATTGTTCAGCGCCTCCTTGCTGCTACAGCGGGAACTGCGCCTGCTTCCCCACTGGTCATTGTCGTGACAACCCGACCGCGCTTTCATCTCCTCCTTCAGGATCATTCTGCCAATTCCCTGTGGGGAGGGAAGGAGGGAAGAAGAAGAAGAAGGGAGAGTAGAGAGGAAGGAAAAGAAGGATGGGTTAAATAAAGGAGCCAGGAAAAAAAGGTGGGGAAAAGTGGACAGATAGATGGAGCAATAAGAGTTGGTAGATGTTGATGGAATAAAATAGGATGAGAAAGGATAAATAGAGGGATGAATGTGAAATGATAGAAGGAGAGAGGAGCATCATTCTGTAACATGTCCAGTGGGTGAGGTTGGAAAGAAGCATTTAATTAACTAGCTCATTAAATATTAACACACACACTTAAAATATAACAGGGAGAAGCAGGAGATTGTCTTCCTTTCTTACCTTGTTTATATTGTGGTTCCATCCATCCTCCTCTCCTCCCGATGAAAACCTCCTCACCCTGGAGACTACAGAGAGATGGGAAGTAAAGAGTGAATAGTAGGGCTGTCAAAGATAATAATAACGCGTCAACGCAAATGAGTTTTAACGCCACTAATTTCTTTATGAATTTCTTTAACGAGAGGGAGCAGTACCTTTTGGAGAGCCAGTGTATGGGTAGTAGTTGGAGTCTGGGTGATAAAGGCTGTTACAGTTGGAGGTGGAAAGGCCACTGGAGTTGAGGAGGTTCTCATTGGTCTTACTCTTATTGGCTGTCGGAGAGGCAAATATGTCTGGAGGGAGAAACGATCAGAGAAAGAAACAATTTGTTTTTACATGCTTGAAATAACGAGACTGCACCGAGAAGGGAAAAGCCAATCATGGAGCGATAATGCTAAAACATGTTCTGCTTTAACAAAAAATGGATCGGTTTGTTTGTTGGTTTGTCTGTTGTTGGTCTCTAAAATGATTCACTGAGGTTTTGTGTCTTTTTGTGTGTGTGTGTGTGCGTGCAGGCGAAACAAGACGGACTAAAGTAGTGCATTTACTTACAGAGAGGGGAGGGCACAGCAGGGGGGAAGAAGGGAGGCATGAAAAGTGAGGGAACAGAGAAGGGAAAGGAGGTCAGAGACGATGTGATGGGATACGATGCACAACTTCCAATAAGCAAGCAAAGTTGTCAAGGGTGACGATTTCCTTGCGAGGATGAAAGGATGCAATATGTCTTGGAGGAAATTGTTGAAGGGGTTTTTGTTAGACAGTGAAAAGAGCGAGCGGGTGACATATAACAAAGGTCATATATTTCCTCTGATGCTGCGGATGCATGAATGTGACTTTTAGTCTTTGGACAGTCCAAACTTAGACTGGACACAAAAAAGCAAACGGAGCAATCTGTCCCCTATTTGAGATATTTTCAGAAGGGGATTATAAGGTCATTTTTAAAAAATGTAAATCTTTATTCAGAGGGGACATACTGTATCATGAAAAACTGTCTTTTTCAGTGCTTGTGCACATACATTTGGATATGTGGAGTGCCTACCAACCCGCAAACTGTGAAATAAGACAGTCCAGACAGTTTTTTGTGGGATGTCTAGATGAGAAAACATGTGATTCAACAAGCCATTCAGATTTGGCTCCCCTTCCTATGTCACATACATGCTCATTAGAATAAACTGCCCACAGCTTGAGAACTACCTTTGCTAAGGTGCACCACATTTTTCTCGCAAGCCGATCAGAGCAGACTGTTTTTTTTTTTTGGAAGGGGGTCTTAAAGAGATAAAGGGTGAATACAGTTATATTCAGACAGACAGTATGAGAAAATTATGTGTTTTTTGGACATTAAAGCATGTAAACATGCTCTAGTAAAAACTCAAAATACAAGTGTGAACCTGGAAATGAGCATGATATGTCCCCTTTGACATAGACAAATGTATTCAACATTGTTTCATGTTCATTCACATGCAGGACAGATGCCATGCAGACATGTTTCTGGCCGAGGAAACCTCCTACACCCTGATCCTGGTAACATTTTTACATTTAAAACAGATATTACAGAAGTAATAAAAAGCCCCAAAAGAAAAAAATTTAAGCCACTCATTTGTGCGTTACATCTGCTATTCTCAAACTCTCGCTATCTTTCTCTCCCGTCTGGTAATAAAACCAAACACCTCCCTGACTGGCTCTAAAAAGTTTATCTTTGAGCTGCAGCCAGGTTTGACTATGACATACATTATGGCTCTAAATATACAGCATATATATATCTGATCATGGTACTTTGCCTTAATATGAAAACCGCTCTATAAATGATTTGTACTGTAAATTGAAATTCATCCAATCTGTGAGCCCAGATCACAGATTGCCGGCTCAGACTGAAGAGAGAGGAGGTTTGTCAGCACTTTGTAGTTCAGCGTAAATCATCCAGAGGTGTTTCTGAGGAACTGTAAGTCTGTCGGACCCGCCATCTGAGCACTGATGGATCACCGACACACTCACAAGATTTTTGGCGCTGCTTCTCGGAGTTTTACTTCTCTTGAATCACCAATTGAATAATCTGTAGTCTCGCCCTCTGATGTGGCAACAACTACCCAACATCGCAGCTGTAGTTTAGTTTTAGCCGAGTAACGTTATTATTCCTCAGGGGATTCACTCATTTAGGACCCAACAGATAACATACCGATACCTCAACTCTTCCGACATTGATTCCTGATCTGAAGCAGTACTCTTGTTTTTCCAAATTTAAAAATCTCCTTGTGTGGAGCTCATTGAAAGTGTTTTTATATAAAGGTAACATAAGGCCAGGGACTCCTATGGTGCTAAAAACTGAGCAGGCGGCACAGTGTAGCCATTACGTAGCTGATATAGTAGCAGGAATACTGATTTTATGACATTGATTTGAATATGGATCGGTCACATCATGGCAGATGCACTCCCCTTAATAAATACAGTGTTGGGGCTGATATGAAGCCTCTCTAGTGATAATAGTCAGTGGAAGGGTAACGTTGAATGTACATGGTGTTTAGGGCTGTAACTAACAACTTGTGTAATGGCAAATTTCTGTTTAAGCCACTTTAGCACACAGTTTGTACGTAGTTTTGAGGTGTTTCTACTTACAATTCCAATATGCAAAACCTCAAAGAAATACTCCTAATTACCAAACCTTTAAACATAAACTTAAGAGATTAAGAGCAAACCAAACCTGCAATCATGAGTAATCACACAACCTCATCTCTGGTACTGTTGTTACCTATACTGTCATTGTTTTTACATAGCTGCTACTTTTGTAATGTATTTACAGTATGTATTTTATTGTATCGTATTGTGTTGTACTGTAGTGATTGCTGAAATATTGTATATTGTGTATGGAATATTTGTAATTTATAATAACCTGCCCAGGGACTACAGATGAAAATTAGCTCTTCAGCTAACTCTGGCACATTTACACTGAGGTAGAAACTGAAATGTTGATTAAAGTGCACTGTTCCTGGTAAATAAATAAATAAATGACTTAAATTAAATTAAATTAAATTAAATTAAATTAAATTAAATTAAATTAAATTAAATTAAAAATAAAAATAAGAAGCTTAATCATAAATCCAATCAGTGGACGCTTACTTATTGTTCCAGTTCTCCAAGTAGACAGCAATAATCCTAACTTTTACACAGCTGGAATGTATCTTACAAAAGTAAAAACCTTATGCAGCAAAAACAATAAATAAAATTGAAATCAATATTATCGAATAGAGTGTAGTCTAAACGGTCAAACGGCTGTTTCGAGCCAAACTAACAATGAGGCGACCTCCTTCCTTCAATAACTGGTGACTAATGAGCTTTTACATACAACATCTATATATTTAACCACCAGTTTAAAATCCAAAGGGCAGAATTCAAGATAATATTAGAAACACGGTGGTCAACTACAGCTGCATCAACCCTGTGCAGGCTTGTAGAAGAAATGCTTTCATTTCCTCGGACTACTTCCCTCTGAGAGTAGTGGTAGAGGAGGAGTGAATGTCATCAGAAACAGATCTTTTCTCGAACTGATTCCTTAAGTCAGACAAACAGAAGCATACTGAGAATGCATCGACAAGCAACTGGCTGACAGGTAGACGGTCTAACGAGAGCTATAAAAAGCACAACATGGTGAGGAATCAACTAACCTTTTCTTTTGTAGATGGGGGGTTTCCTGTAGATGTTGGTTTCCTCAGAAGCTGAGAAGAGAAACAGCAACAGAATGAGTGTGGAATGCAAAGGGAAGATGGAGAGGAGAGGAGAGGAGAGGAGAGGAGAGGAGAGGAGAGGAGAGGAGAGGAGAGGAGAGGAATATGGATTTTCTTCATCATCACCGTCCCACCAAATTAGTTGTATACATTTACATACATACAAACAGTCTCCTTAACCATAAAGCTGACAGCACAGGTAATAAACTGCTATGGCGGAGACAGCGCCATGCATCCAGACAGCCTGACTGACGTGCAGAGAGGCTGATTAATACAGATTCACCGGCTTATTACCGGAAAGAGCAGCAGATGGCACAGGAATAAAGGAGAGGGAGGAGAGCAGTTGAAGATTGGAGAGAGGGCTGGATGGAGAGGCAGAGGAAAAGATAAAGGAGAGAAAAGGGAGAAACTTAGAAATGCCAGGAGCATGTGGTAGGTTGTAGCTCTCATTTGGTGGATTATTCTGAATAATTACTCAGCTTTGAGTGCTGGAAAAGCACCACAGCTACACATTACGGTAAATTTAAAAAAGTTTGTGTCATGAGCTGCAATAAAACAACAAAAAATACTTCCAAATTCTTCACAGAGCGTGCCACTAAACCTGCCAAAGTTAGAGGTTTCGACTCCCAATGGGCCATCCACGCTAAATTTGTATGCACTCGAGATACTGTGAGGCACTTTGTATAAAAGCATCTACCAAATACATTTTGCTCCGTGTTGAAAAGCTCGAAGGGAGCGATGTGATGTCGCAGGGGCTGGCAAGGAATAACAGCCTCGGAAAAAGCCGGAGAGAGAGAGAGAGGGAACATGCAGTGAGAAATGGACTGAAGGCAGGAGGAGGGAAAGATGGAGGGAAACCAAATGCACAGCTTGCAGTGGAAAGTAAAGGCCTTTTTAAAGTGAAGGAACAGAGACAGAGTGGGACATTCAGGGAGGAGAGAGGCAATAACTTGATAAAATGGAGGTTTGATGGAGTGTTTAAATAAAATGAACTGGTATTAGTTGTTAGATTAAAGCGTTCATATGTTACACAAGAGCTCCAGATCATTAAGATAAATCAGACAGAGACTCCCCGCTGGAGTACAATGAATAAGGATAACTACTGTAGGTTATTGCGGATGGATGATTCATTTTCTTCTCTGCTTAGATGGTGTGGGAAACTTGTGGGAAAATTGCATCACGATTATTTTCATTATCGATGAATGTCTATAAAATAAAAAGGGACAAATAGCAGCCACAATTTGCAGCCCGAATGATTTTCTTTCAATTTGTTTTTCTTTTATCAGTCAAAACCAAAAGATGTTCCCAATAATATAAAACAGAAAAAAGGCAGCAAATCCTCACATTTGGCATTTTTGCTTGAAAAATGACAATTAATCGATACATTTTCTGTCAACAACTAACTTGAGCACTTATAATAATGCTAATGAACAGTGGTGGAAGAAGTGTTAAGACTTATTAATTAAGTAAAAGTAGCAAAACTACAGTGTAAATGTACTTTGTTACAAGTAAGAGTCCTGCATTCAAAATCTTACTTAAGTAAAAGTACAAAAGTATTAGCATCAAAATATAGTTTAAGTACCCAAAGTAAAAGTACTCATTATGCAGAATGGCCCATTTCAGAATAATATATATTCTACTCAGTCAGGTTAAAAGCTCACTGGGAATGAGGTTGTGTGTCTGTTAGGAGAGCAGCTAGTGTTGATCAGGGGTCACGATATGGGTCCGGGTCTTGACTAAAATGTAATGGTTAGATGGAGTCTGGACTCTAAGTAGGGCTGCACAATAATGGAATATTAATCAGGATCACGATTTTGGCTTCCCACAATTAAATGAACATGATCGACTTCTCTATTGACGTTTCGAATGCGTGCTTCGCTCATAGAAAACTCTGCTACATATCAAATCAAATGCTTCCTAAACTAACAGCCAGCCACCAGCTTGCGATGGAGATGTTTGGCTTCACTTTTGGGGACCTGTTAACCCTCTGCATGCACACCATAGACTGTGTATAATAAGTACATGTAGTCACCATAACGTCATCCGTTGGTTTGTGGACTGCCATTTTTGAAGTTTGGCATTTTGGCCATCTTGGTTTTTTGCAACCAGAAGTGACTCGAAGGTGGAGCGAAGTACAACCAAACACTGAATAAGACATTTTTATGCAACCATAATGTTATAATTAACTTTCATGAACAGAAAACACAGACTTCTAGACAATCAGACTTCTTTTTGCAACCAGAGGAGTCGCCCCCTGCTGGATATTAGACATAATGCAAGTTTAAGGCACTTCCACATTGGCTTCACTTTTCAGAGTTGCCCACTGGAAGTGCAAAAAAATATTTGTTGTCCCTCAAATCAATGAACAATCGTGATCTCAATATTGATCAAAATAATCGTGATTATCATTTTGGCCATAATCGTGCAGCCCTAACTCTAAGTATGAGTAAATATTTGGAGGGTGGGTCGGTTACGATCTGACGTGGGTAAATTCGGGTTAGTAAAAAGGTCAGGGGTCAGCGTTACGGATGACGGCCTACCTGGCACATGGAAATGCTTGGGGGCTTGGAAGGTGGTGGTGGTGGTGCTGGGTGTGGCACACCAGGGCTCTGGCTGACTGTAATAAGGTGAACTCCTGCCACTCTCACTGCCTGCAGCCAGCGCAGCCAATCACAGTGAGAGAAACCAAAGCATGAGCAACAGAATGGCCCACGTCCCCAAACAGACAGACAGACAGACAGACAGACTGATAGCTTGACGAATTACATGTATGTGAGCATGTATGTGTGTGACGGGTGCTGCTGGGAATCCTGGGGCTCTGAATGGGACATGACACCCCGTTGCACCCACTCAAGGAGCTAGTACGCCTTTCTAGTTAGGGACCTCATATTTTCTGTGTGCATATGTGTGTGTGTGTCTCTGCTTGAGTGGGCACATTACCGGGGAGATAATAATGCAGTGGGGAGCCTCCGTGGCGACTGTGTGCAGGAGAGTCAGTGAAAGCGGAGCTGGAGGAACGCCTCGTTCTCAACTCCACGCTGTCCAAGAGATCCTGGAGAGAGAGAGAGAGAGAGAACGAGAGGGGTTCTCCTAGAGTGATGTGCTTCATTTACTAAATGCAGTAAATCAGGCTACACAAGCTTCCTTTCAAAACACAATTTTAATCACGTTGAGAGCAGTTCAATATTCCATAAATCCGGCGAACGCTTTGTGTGTTCCGCCATCTAGCGGAGCGACTATACTGTCTGTCTGGTGACTTTAGGCTGATGGCGTCCGTGGTTGCTCGTAGTAACTTATGTAAACCGTTGGTATAGATAAATAACACAGATGAGTATGCATTTAAAATTGATTAAAGTAAACCTCCACACGAGCAGTGGATGGGGGTAGTAGAGGAGATATACATAATGGAGAGGCTGACACATCGTTTAAGACTTCAAGAAACACAGATGGAAGACAAGTAGGAGAAATTGACATTATTCAAAAACCAAAACAGCGACGAAGACGGCAGAAAGGACAACTGATTGAGTTGGAAATGACATGAGAATGTATGCAATACTGGAAGTGTAACTCCCAAACACGAGTCCTGTATGTATTGTTCCCTTTGTTTGTGGGTCTGACTGAGTACATGCCCATATGTTGTTGATATGTGTATAACCTTGAAAAACATCAATAAAAACTAAAGTGAAAAAAACAAAATTGAAGGCTTTTACGAGGATAAAGCTGCCGTCACTACGAGCAACCACGATGCATTCAGCTGAGAGTCAGTTAACCCTGTTAGCAGACCAATCGGATAGCCGACCGATTAATGATGTTTACTTTGTGGTCATTGGGTTGCCCTAGTTAAAGCGTTATACTGTATTTCCCAATAATGCCACAATTAGTTGATTGAGTTAATTTATTCCACAGCCCCTAGACAGTGTCTCAGCCCACTAACGTCATTAGTTAATGTTAGCTAAGCAGTGTTAACTTAGCTGACGTTACTTATCTCACCATGTTAGGCAGTTGAGAACTGCTCGGGTTCTTCCCAAACTCCTTGTCAGAAGTAACGTTGAATAGAAAGAAAAGCTAAAAGTAGAACATTTTACACCTCTTAGGGACAACTTGCATGATTTAAATGATTGTCAGTTTTCAGATTTTCTTTTCCTACCTTCCTGGCAGCCATTATTAGCAATTCATTTCTATGAAAATCAGCCTGCAGAGATTTGAAAGTCGCTGCAATTAGGGATGCATCGATCCAACTTTTTCTCTCCTGATACCAATACCTCAACTCACGTTATCTGCTGCAATAATGCGACACCAGTGCTTTCTCTTCCCAAAATGTTTAACTTGTATGCTTCACTGTGCAGAACTCACTGAAATCACTTGCATGTAAAGGTAACATGAGGCAAGGGGTTGCTGTGGCACTAAAAGGCAAGTTGGTGGCCTGCTGTGACTGACTGTATGCAACCGAACCACTGAAATTTATAATGACGGTGACGAAGAAACTGTATTTAATGTGGATCTGTTACATTTGGCCCATCGGTGCCGATTCATCGCGATCGATTTTACCGTTTGTAAATCTGCATTCATTTTCCTCCCGTTACATTGTTTCCAAGCAAAGCTACTACTTTAAAATCAACCGGAGTAAAATTGGCGGATGAAGTACTTACATGAGAGTATGGTGATAAGGAGCCCAATGACTGGATGAGAAGGAGAAAATATATATATATGTCATTAGTTAATTTCATTTTATCTGACTTTTTGTCAGACGAAATGTAACTCACCTAATGTTGTAACTTTCACGTGTGTGTGTGTGTGTTTGTGTGTGTGTACTGTACCTGTCCGCAGCTGTATCGCTCCAGAGTGTCATCTGAGAGGTGTGTGTGTGCATGGTCGGCCTGATAAGGGATGATGTCAGGCCTCTGGATGTCATATATGGCTTTGACCCGGGGCAGAGCCGCCAGCTGCTTATAGTCCAAAACATCAGCTTTAGACTGGAAGAGAGACAGAGACAGAGAGAGACGGGTAGACAGAGAGAAAGAGAGGAAATGGAAACGGAGTCACAAATAGAACATTGGACGACGTAAATAGAAATTCGGAAAGAAAGATAGAAGAAAACTCAAAGGCAGAGAAATAAATGTGTGCATGCAAAAACACACATACAATACATGGGCAGGAAGCAAAACTGACACACAGAAACAGAGAGAGAGGTGTGATGATAAACATAAACAGACAGTTGGTAGACTTGCAGAGACATTCAGATACACAGAAAAATAAGATAAAGCAGTTACACATGTTACATTAAAATACCTGAAGGCTTGTTTAATGACAATTTAAAAAACAGCTTTAGCCCAATCTCCCATAAGAAAGGTCGTACAAAATGGAAAAAAAAGGTTCTGAAAGTCTTAGGCTATAACAGACAGTACTAACAGACATAACAGACTTGAACAGATGGGTTGGTGAGACAAACCAGACTCCTGTCTGCTCAGAGACAGACAGGAGACAGAAAGAGCTTTCAGGGACTCTTTGTGTTTCTGTCACTGTCGGTTATACTTTTGATTGACGGCTGTGACAGTGACAGCTGAGGGCGTAATCATAGCAATGTTGGCGTAACCATGGTGACGGCGGTACTCACACAGATGAGCCGGTGAGGGGAGCCGAGGAGAGGAGAGGAGCCCGGAGGAGAGATGGACGCCGTCTCAGAGGTGCGTCTCAGCTGGTGGGACAGATGTAAGAGAGTCAGAGAGCAAGCCTGAGGTCAAAGTAAAGTTATACTGTAGCTCAAGTACAACAGCCAACAATAATAATAATGATAATAATAAAGACATCATCCACAACATTACACCTATCTATGTACTTGTTGTCAGGTGGATCATTCCCATGTAAAATCCCGCACACACACACACCTCTAAGCAACAGCAATTTGTTAACTAAACTCTGTCAAACCTGAGTATACGGCTGCACCATGTACGGTCAGTCTGTGAATCTGTGGCTAAATTGTTACACAAATAGTCAGTGGTCATGTCTATAATGTTAAATCCAGCAGTAAATGTCCACCAGGTTCCAGCGAGGACACTAGGGGACGCGCTGCTCCAGGCAACTGGCCGTTCAAGCGGTGACGTAGCCGATCGTTGAATGCACCTGATTGGTCCCTGGTTTTCTGCTTGCCGTTTCAAACAGGAAACAACATGGTGGCCTTCTCGTAAACTTTCTGTTATTCCGTCTAAACTATCCACCAAAATCTACTTCTGAAAACATTTTAAGTGCGAACAAAAAGTTGCACTGTAATGCTGATGAAGTGTTTGGGCTCAGTAAGGAGCAGGTACCAGTACTGTTTACAGTGACTGCCAGACTCTGTTAACATATTGTTCAATTTAACAGATAATAGAGCATGGGAATGGCCATCATATACTTCTATCATTATGTTCTAAGCCCTTATACACTTTCACTATTTATTTTAAATAATTAATGATTTAATGAATTCAGGTTTATTTCTGATTAATGACTGCTGAGCTGCATCTCAAATTAATCTTCAGGTTCTCAGCTTTCAGATGATGTACACCACTTCTATGTGACATCTACTGTTGACCTGCTATCTCCCCCTAAACACCCCCTGATCCTCACTAAAAAAGACAAAAACTGTTCTATTGTGGTTCTCAGAGGGTTAAGCGAGAAATAGGCTATGCCACTGCTGAATCTCGTTTTAGAACTAGATCGCCTAGTTTGACAGCTTGATCCAAGTTTTGTGAGCCGGACGCGTCGCGCTGTACGGACTGTTCACGCTTTTTCATTTTGAAAGAGCAACAGCCAATGAGGAAACTCCAACACTCGGTTGACCAAACGTATAACTTCATCACTCAGTCAGTCACTCAGTGACAGACTTTTATGTTTGTAGGACTGGCCCTCTGCAGTCCAACCAAAAAAAATCTTGGGAAACACTTTATGTGAAGGAGTGTGTTTATGAGACTGTCATACACTGCAAAAACACCAACTTACTGCATATTATTTGACATAAAAAGGGCTACAAGTTGTTAAGACTTAGTAAAAAGTAAACCTTTTAGTTGAGACAGCAAACAGAGGCAGTCTCTTGCTCCAATAAAAGTGACTGAGGCCTGATAACAATCTACAATCTTTAGCCTTGATTCATTACAAAGAGAGGACGTTCTGTTAACTCGCATCCTTAAGTTGTGCAACCATTTCAGAACTTTTACAATATGCATGTGTTGACAAAACTGATCAAATTGAAAACGGATTTTCTAGCGAAAAATAAATACAACTGGGAAAAATAAGTCTATCAACCCATGACAATATAATAATTAAGTTTGCCTTATTTATTTAAGTTTTTTCATCTTCTAAATGTTTACAGTGTAGCTACAGTATATCACCGAAATTGCTATAAATAACAATAAAACATATCAATGCTTACGACTGCTTCCATCAAGTACATACACGTTCATAAATGTGTTAACTTGAATGAGCTGAGCAGTGCAAACATTTCAGTATAAAAGGCAATTTTGTATTCTCATAAAAAAAAAAATGCATATCCTGTCCTTTATGTTCAAAGAATGTAGGAAGGAGATGATTGTAAGGCTTTTTGGATAAGGATAAGACTAGTAAAACAATTGTTTCCCCTCCATGGCATAAATTGCATGTAGTACATGAAATAAAGGGTGTACAAAGCACTATATCTTAGTGCAAGATAAAAAAAACAATATTACATTTATCTGGAGTGCAGCCTTGTTCTAGTTAAAATGCAAAGAACAACACAGCTTGTAAACCAGGACTGAGAAATTTCAGACACACAGAGAAACACGGAGAGGACCGAAACAGAAACAGAGAGAAATGGCAGGGGGTTGTGGGTATTTTGAGTATCGCTCACCCTCAGTTTTCTCTCCAGCCGAGCTGATTCTTTACACATGGGGTGCCAAACCTCTGAACCTGCACACAAACACACACCGTTTTAGCTCAGTTTATTTTGTTTACTGTGTGTGGGCAGCAGCCGTACAGTTTTATGGGATCCTATGAAGAGGAGATCAGCCTTTCTCAAGTGCATCAACATCAATCGACAACACACACACACACACACACACACACAGGAGGCAGTGCATGAGGCTGTGGAGGCAGTTTGTCTGGTCTGCGGACAGAGGATGTAAGTCTTGTTGTCTCTCCACGAATAAATATAGAAGAAGACACAGAGAGAGAGAGAGAGAGAGAGAGAGAGAGAATTTCTAGCCATGCTCGCGGTGTGGTTTAAGCAATGGCAAAGTCAGTTGATCCACCACTTTGGTCCAGACTGAAATATCTCAACAACAATTTTATGGATCGCGATGAACTTCCGTTCAGACTGACTTTTCCTCTAGCGCCACCAGGAGTTTGACATTTCTCAACAACTATTGGATGGATTGCTATAAAATTTGGTACATACATTGATGCCCATTTCAGGATTATTATAATAAATATGGTGATCCCTTAAAAGAACTGTATGCTGGGTCTGAAATTAACTTTTTTGTCTGCCACACAGAAATGTTATCTGCCACTTTTGAAATCTCTGCGCTAAATGAAGGAATAATATTTTAGATCTGATGTCATTCAATTTTCAATATATTATATATACGCGAAAAACATTAAATGCATGGTGAATGGTTCAGAGATTGTTTCTTTTGTAATTTAGAAATGCACATTTATTGCATACCATGTGCATATACATATACTATAAACAGAAACAACATTGTGCTTTAACAGTCATCCAAAAAGAAGGTTTTTTTTAATTGAACTGAATTGAACGATAAGAGGTGAACTGAGAGAAGAGACAGAAAAGAAACAGGGAAGAGGAAACTTGACTTTCCAACAAAAGACGAACGAGGGAATGAATGGAGCCTATGAGATCGTATCCATAACAATAAACCACTAATGACAGGATGTTATATGCATGTGGTGCTGATAGTGATAATGACAGTAATATATCCGCTCTGAACACACACACACACACACGATCATTTTCTCGGGCCTTTGGGCAACGCAGGAACCAAATGGACTCAGTTAGCTGATCATGACTCTAATATACAACTACTATCAACACCATAAATCTGACCTGCACACACACACACACAAAGAAACACAGAGACTACACACACACATACTCACACACACACTCCCACACACAAAATCAATACTGTAGACAGAAACCATGCGTGGTGATTCAGTGCACCCCCGTCCCACCCACGCTCCTCTACTCTGCTGCCGAACAGATGCATGGCCTTGGACTTGAGATCCTTTATCTCCTGGATGAGGAGAATCTAAATGGTGCAGAGGGAAGGAATTCAATTCAAAACAACAGCGCTGCTCATCACTTCTGAGAAAATTAGCTGCCGGAAATTTGTCACAAAATAATAATTGTAAATGTGACTCCTGAGTCTTTCTCTGTCTTTTCATTCAGGAATGAAGCCTCAGCTAGACAGACTTTACCCTTTTATTAACTTTATGTAAAATGAGGTTAATCAGTGGACAAAACCGGCCTCTTTATCTGGACCGGTGATATTCAAAAGAGGGGATGAATGCAGCCTGTGAAATGTAGGGAAGCAATATTAACATTTGTGCTTGTGTCATTTGAAATTCTAATGCTATAAAGCAGCAGATATTTAAATGGCCTCGGGAGTTTTGCGTTTTTGCTGAATCATGCTGCCATGAGAAACAGCAAACACATCAGACTAATGTTACCAGTCAGATATGTGCTGTGTTTTCTTCCATTCCTTTAACCTCCTGATGTCTGATGCTCTTCCTCTTTTTTTTTTTTGAAATTGAGACTCTATTGAGAGAGTAAAGAGGTAAAGGTGTATGAATGCACTAAAGCTACAATCAGTTTGTCGACTCAGCCTGAAAGTAGGGCTGCAACTAACGAATATTTTCATTGTCAAATAATTGATCATCAAAATAGTTGGCAAAAAACGTAATAGTTGACAACTAATTGATTAATCTTTGCAGCACAGCCTGAAACCATTAGTTGATTTATCAATTAGTCGATCGAAAGAAAATTACCTGATAACAATTATGAGAATCAACGTGTCATCTGAATTATGTCTTAAGTAAAAATACATTTGTCGGTGTTGATGTGCTTGTTTTTCTGTTTTATATTTCTTAGCATGAGTCAATATCTTTACATTTTACAATCAATTAGTGAAAAAATGCAGTGCTAAATCTGGAGGAGCATGACATGAGAGTTGAACCACCTGAGCTAAACCTACCATGATCTGCTGCCAAACTTGTGGCAAACTTTCAACCCTGTCTCCTACAAAATTCGTTCCCATACAACTAAACTGCATCCTCAATTACGTTTTGAGGGAAACGTATTTTCCCCACGGATCACGGGTCAATCGATTAAAATATTTAAATTGCAATTTGTCTTTAGATGTTTGAACAATGCTGAATAATGAGAACACAATGTGGAAATTACAAACATACTATTCCCATCCATCGATCCATTTTAAGAGATTAAATATCAACGATTAGTTCATAAAATAGTTCTCCACCTCCAACACACACACACACACACACACACACACACACCACTTCTTATTCCAGACATGTATCATGAGATTGATTCCATGTGTGTGCGCATGTGTTGTGTGTGCCTGTGTGTCGTAATTGAGTGAGTCCCACGAGGGTGATTGCTCAGCCCTCCTACATGTCTGAAGTCATCAAAAGGAGTGAATGTAACCTTGGGGCAGCTCACCAGAGCTCAACGCACACACACACACACACACACACACACACACACACACACACACACACACACCTGCATTCATATGCAGACACAAATGTGCAAACATGCTTTCAAGCAGATACACAGGTGTACACGGAAAATGGCGCTTGCATGTATTTGCAGGCATAGATTAAAACACACACACAGACTTCAGGGGGTACAATATGCAAATGCTAAGTTTTACTGGTGGCTGAAGGTGAGCAGCGGAATGACAATGAGGTGAAACAGGAGGTGTCAACTTGTGTGGCGACTCTGGGACTCTGTGTGTAAGCCACATGTCACGGTACAGTAGCTCTACATTTAATCTGGACTCAACTCAGTCAGGCTAAATCACCTGTGTGCGCAATATTTGAATTTCTTTTTCCATTTCACCGTTATCTTAAAGAAACATTTGTGCAGTTTAGAATTGCAGAGCTCTTATTTTCATGTGTGGCCTGTTTACTCAACCATATCTCCTACAGTGTGGTCATATGTAGCTCATTTGCATTAACGTCATGTTTTCAACGAAATGCTGCTCATTTTTCTTCAACACATCAGACATGCTGATAGCTGCAAAATGTTCACAGACAACTTTTTTCCTTATTCCTACAATATAAAGCATATGTATTTAAACTAAACTGTGGTTGAGGTATGGTTAACCAATCTGAATCGAGTTTTCAACAACGCTGTGTAATAACATACACTAAAAGCATGTGCAGGCGGCCCGGCTATTTCAACAAAGCACAGAGAAGCTCTGATTAAAACACATGCAGAGGGAGAGTGACATCATTCTCTGCTCAGGTAGACATTACTCCTCTGTATCTTTACAAATAGTCATTTGCTGCTATATTAATGCTCTGGATATCATATAGAGAACCCGCAAAATGCATACAAATGCAAGTTTGTCCCACACAGTCAAGAAGGTTTACAAGCGTCCTCACATCAACCTATTTGAATGCATGATTGAGCTTATTAACTTTAATTACTATTATCTAATTTGTAAAACAGAAGCTCCTGAATGATTCAATTTAAACCTCCGGCGAAGTCTGTTTCATTAAGATGAATTCTGTCAGGGGCAGCGCAGAGTAATGGACACAGCAGAGGCGAAGGTTGAGAGGTAATTGACTCCAACCTTTGTGTGTACAAAGAAAACGTCAGCTGGGGGAAGGTGTGTGCATGTGTGTGTCTTTACCACGGAGTGTGGTAAAGAGTGGTATATGGGAGATCAATAAGCTATATAACGGTGCTTTGTTAAAAGCAGACACTTCAGATGACCATATATCCTACTGCTCTCTAACTCTTTGTCACACACACACACACACACACAGGCCATCTGGATACTTGCAGGGTTCAGCTAATTCAATAGATGCTACAAGTCTATTTTAATCTGTTGGTTTTAAATATATTGTTCCATTTGTCTGGCTCTCCTCCCCTCCCTCACCTGTAAGGTACATTTCCTCTCCTTCCAGGAACATCATGTGACAGCGAGCACACCTGGCACAGCTGGGGTGGTAGCGCTTCCCTCCAGCCTAGAGGAGGAGAAAAGGTGAGGAGAGGAAAGGAAAAGTGAGAGGAAATAAATAAGGCAGAGACGAGCTGAAGCAGAAGACACAAACGAGGAAACGGGAACAAAGTGGTGATAAGAAATAGAGAAAAAGAATGAGGAATGAACTGAGGGGAGAGGCGCGATAAGAAATAGAAGAAAAAAAAAAGACTGAATAGGGGTAGAGGAGATGGGAGAGTGTTGCTTTGTTGGTTTTCCAAAGCTGCTTCGTCATCAGTCAACACTTCAGTCATTTAAAGAGGGACAGCTGCGTTTTTTCGCAGCTTTTTATAGGCCGACACACACACACACACACACACACACACACTGGCATACACGCACGCAAGCCCACACAGACGAAAAAATATGCACATTCTCCCTCTACTGTAGTTCCCATCTGTCTTAAGAATACACACATGGAAAAGTGCACTCACCTCAAGTACTCTGCCGCTGATGTACCTGTTACAGCTGTCACACCTGATCCCAAACTGAGTGTGGTAGTCAGTCTCACAGTAAGGTATCCCATCCCTGCCAGGGACAAAAAAATCAAACAAACAAGTTCTCACTTTGAATTTACCCACTGGCTTTGTGAAACTGTTCCACTGTTGTTCATCCTGCAACACATTGTTTTTTGATAACGTGAGGCAAGTAACATGAATCAACTGGAGCAAAAACAAAGATTTTTTTCATTGTGATTTCCAAGTATGTACATTTAATAAATACTGTGGGTTGTCGGCAAGATCGCTAAATAACGCTACGAAGTTAAGCTAAATTTTGGGGAGGAAAAACTGGCATGGCTATTTTCAAAGGGGGCCCTTGACCTCTGACCTCAAGATATGTGAAAGAAAATGGGTTCTATGGGTACCCACGAGTCTCCTCTTTACAGACATGCCCACTTAATGATAATCACATGCAGTTTGGGGCAAAAACCATGCAGTTTCTTGCATGCAGTACAAATGTGTTATTTTCGCCTATACTAAAATGGTGTATTTGAATATTTCTGCATACTGGAGTCCTTAAACAGTTTGGAATTACATAAATTGGGTATCAATGGAAAGCTGAGACTCTTGTGGATTCAATGAGCCCAGCTGTATTCCTGTGTGATGATGTTAGTCCCCATAGTAGCCATTACATTGTAGTGAGACCATTTTTTTAAACTTGACCTAGCTGTATGAAATGACCTGTGGTGACCTCTAGGATAATCACAGCCTCATGACACTTTACAACCTTAAACTAAAGACCTAGAGCATTCAGAGGGTGGATGGCTTTCCTTGTTAGATTGACAATAAGGGGGTTTCTGAGCAGTTTCCACAACAGAAGTGCTCGCCATCCAATCGTCGAAAAATGCAATTCTTGCAGAAATCTCCAAAAGTCAAAAACCTTTGATACCAAATCACAGCATGGCTTTTTCTATGGTGTTCCTCAAGGTCTTGGTGTCTTAATGTGGTATTTTGGAGGGATTTCTGATCATATTTATCAATTCTCTAATTGTAAAAAAATGGTTAAATTTAGCACCAAATCTTTGTAACAAATGGTATCAACCCAAAGATTGCCGCACCAATTTATGAGACATAATAGAGCATGGGGACGGCCATCACAAACTCATATCATTATGTTCTAAGCCCTTATACACTTTTACAATTTATTCAGATTATTATTTATTTATAATTTGTTAATTCATATTTATTTCTTATTAATGACTAGAACAACTTGACACACAGTGCTGAGCTGCACCTCAAATTAATCTTCAGATTCCCAGCTTTCAGATGATGTACACCACTTCTATTCTATATATATACATATATATATATATATATATATATATATACTACTTCTATTGTTGACTTTTTATCTACCACTGAACATCCTCTGTCCCCCACCCCTACCCCTCAGTGCAAAGCTTCAGATAGCCTTCACACTAGCAACAGAGGATGTGGATTGCTTGAGAAAATCTTTGATATTTGCTCAAACATAGTACATATGGGGGATCAAGCCACCTACTTGCTGATGTACTCTCCGGTGAGCGTACAGCCGCACGTTCGGCATTTAAAGCAACTGACGTGCCACTGTCTCTCCAATGCCAGCAGAGACTGGCCCTGTTTGATCTCCTCGCCACAGCCTGCACAGTCTATAGGAGAGGAGAGGAGAGGAGAGGAGAGGAGAATCAGGAAATGCAGCAATGAGAAAACACACAAAGAAGATAAGAGAGCAGCTTCAACATTTTTGAGCATTTATCATACTTCCTCTCCGTCCTTGTCTCTCTGCTCTGCCAACCTCTCCTCCCCTCCCTCTCTCCTCCTCATCCCTCATTCCTGTTGTCATAGTCGCGCTGTCTTTGCCAGATGGAGCTACCAGAACCAGGCTACAAGACTACCTGAAGCAGCAGGCCACCTTCTGTGTGTGTGTGGGTGTGTAGCTGCAGGGGATGTGGCTATGTTTTGAACTCCTCTTGTGTTTTTTACACCTATAAGGGAGCAAACAGTCTTACATGCTGCGTTGATCACAAAGATCTAGGTAATTTCAATTAAATATCTGTAGGCTACATAAAATCATGGCCACAGATTAGAGGTATGCATTATTTTTGGGTAAATGCACAGCTCAGGTGTAGCAGCTTAATTCTGTCACACTGATATTAAAGGATAATGCTGGTTATGTGCTCTATTTTTCTGAGACACTAAAACAAACAATGAATTGTCGTTGCAGCCAGAGCCTGATTATTCCTCTGTGCCATAGACACCCATTGGCCAAAAACTCACACTGTTGCTGTGGGTGACATGTTCTGTCACTTTATGCATTATTTTTGCATAAGTGCACAGCTTATCATGCATTATCGCTACTAAAGGTCATATTTCATTTGCCTAATTTACAGTGTAAGTATAGTGCCGTTTGCATGTGTGTGTTCATATATTTGTGTGTGTTTGTTTCTTACAGCTTGGTCCGTGGACCTTGACGGGTTTGTCGCTTTTCAGAGTGTGTGAGCACTGCTGACACACACACTTCTTCCCACAGAAGGTCACCCTGTCTCCAATTGGGAACGGACTCCTGAAAACACACACAGAGAAATTTTCAGTAAAGCTATGCAGATATGGTGTTGTAGAAATTCTACTGAGGTCAGTTCACCCAAAACACAAAACACAACACAAAACCTTTCACACCTAGTGGTACGGTATCGATCTGCACATTTGTATTTTGACATATGCAACTGATATTTCTATCCTAACATAATGGATGTGAATGGAACGGCAGCTGTGTTCTCACTACACTGAAAAAACTGAGACAGAGGAGCATTTCTGTTGTCTGACACCAGTTGAAGATCTTATTTTGTTCTCCTTTGTACATTCAAAATGAACAATACAGTCTTACTCCCACAACACTTGCATTGTTTCTTAAATTCCCCCATTGAAACATGTATAGTAAATCAATGGACCTCATGAGATTTCAGGGTTCTTCCCAAACAATGAAACAGTGGTGTAGTGTCGACCTGATCCCTCGGTTCCACACAACAATCTCCCCATCACCTGATATTATGTCTCATTTTTGGTTACATCTACACATGCACATTCGTTTTCAAAGAATATGTTCTTAGCAGACCACTCTGAAATATTAATACAAAAAGGCAATAAAGCATAAATCACGACATACAGTAAAAGCCTTTTAGCTCAAGGGCTCAGCTGTAGCCACATAGTGTGAGGGCAGAGGTGAACATCTGCAATGCAGCCAGCGCTAAATCAAATTTTTTATCACTGTATACAAATCTGTATCCAGATCACTGCAGAGATGTCCAAAACTCCTCTGGTAGAAAATAAGAAAACTGCAACACACAGGCTGATAAATGATACAGAGGGCAACAGAAACACAAAAGATTCATCCTGGAGTACAAATAGGACTGTATTTTTTGTGATGATAAACATTATTATACAGTACATTACTGTAGATGTATTTTCCCATATATAATTGAAGATTATACACTGTCTAGTGGCAGTGAGGAGATTTCTATTGTTTATGTCCTGTCAGTAAAATACTTTAGGAGTGATAGCAGGTTGTAATTTTGGTATCTGATAACAAACTAGTGCTGAACAATTAATCGACATTTTATCGAAATCGCAATATGGCTTACTGCAATTTTCAAATCACAGGAGGCGCAATATTTGTTAAAGGTGAAATGTGTGTCAAAATACCATTTTAAATGAAATATTATCGTGCTGCAGAGATGTTCTGGTCTACACATCATACTCTACAAACTTATGAAAACATCTTAAGATCCACCCCAAAAATCAAAACATCAGAATTTTTGTTTTTTTTCAGTGAAAATGAGAATAGTGATGTAACAATTATCATTCCCTCTAATATTGCAAATCATATCACAATTGCAATATCAGTCAACATAATCACATTTAGATCGCTCAGCTCTATAACAAACCGCTTTGCTACGATGCAGCAGCTGTGTTAAAAGTAGACTTTGCAATAGCTGGGGCAACATGGAAGATAAAGACATAACAAGGACAAGAGGAGGACTTTTTTTAATAGCTGCAGGAAAATCCAGTTGCATGTCAAATTGTCTAGTTGGCGTCCCTCGGTTTGCAAGTCATAATCAATATACTGCCCAGCTCTATATTATGCTACATGTCTTTCTTCTGGGCAGAGTTTTGCACTCTGTACACCAGAGAGATTTTGTTGTGGGAGTTCGGTCAATGCTTGGACAAAAATTGATTTGAGAGACATAATTTTATTCCAATCCGCTGACACAGCCATTTTCAAAATGAATAAGCTTCATTCGCAATTTCAGTACAGTGTGTTCTTATTCAGTAGAGTGGATCCACACACACACACACACACACAAATGGGAGGACTCCAAAAACTGTCACTATAAGCAAACCAGCACCTAATGATCCATCTCTACATCTAACACACTCACTGACAGTTAGCCTTTTATATATTTGCTCAACAGTCACACTTCATTTACCAGTCACTTATCACATTTACTCAAGCTTTGAGAGAACTGAACTGAAGCCAATACTAGATTTACATGATACATAATAAATAAAGTGAGACCAGCCAACTACAACAGACACCAAGCACATCTTCCATTTGAAGTGTTTCATATTTTAAATATTTCAGATTATATCTTGTTTGCTGTTGGATGTGATTTCAGTAACTTATTATACTCCAAAAACAATTATACAAATACTACTTATAGGGGCACTCCACTGATTTTATATGTATTTAAAAATATATATTATATAGTCTGCAAAAGTTGTATAATGTAAAGTATGAGAAAGTAACCCTGGTGATTTCATGTGGTGTTTGAAAGATGTGGGATGTTAGAAGGCAGGCGGGATCGTATGAAAGACGCTATCAAGTTGCATCATGGGAAGTGTGGAATCCATAGGTTTTAGGTTATGACCCATACCAAAGAACATATATTGCTAAGAAGGGAAAGTCAATTGTTTGCTCCATTGCAAGATCAGCGCCCAGAAGCAAAGCTACGCCTCCGCCATTTTGGACTGAAAGCGACAACTCAGGACAGCTGCCTCAATTTGGATCTTTTTTAAATCTGTCTCTCACAAGCTTTCCAAAACTTTCCAAACGTGTGATGCAAAATCACTGGTGTACCCCTTTAACTAGTAAGATAGCAATACATTTTAAATTATGTGTCCAAAACATGGTAATGCATTCGCCATTTATTTTCAGTAAAGCACTTTGTGACAAACCTGGCAAGGGCACGCTGCAGTAAACTTTGATTTGTTACTTTTAATTAGCTATAACAAGTTTTATTGACTGTGAACGCTTCAATTAAAACATCGCCTACAGTGTTTCTTAGCACTGTCGGGATTCTGCAGTAGCTTTGGTGTACACTGGACGGTGAAAACAAAGACAGACACAGGACATTTACTGGCCTGCAGTACTCATACATCATTGTATTTTAATTGTAAAGGGCCACCTGTGGTATGCAAGAAGTTGTGAACAGACTTGCAAAGTCATTAAACCACAGTATGTGGTGTTCTGCAACAATCTTATAAGCAGTTAATGTTTTTTTTTAGTCACAAGTTACAAATGAAGCAGTGTCAAGAGGATCACTGAAGACACAACAAGTTGAGCTGTAAAAAACAGTGTTAAAATAATTATTTTAATTCCAATACTCCTACTATTACTACTACTAATACCAAACATGCTATTTTTTTTATATTATATATTATATTATTAGTATTCTAATACTTTTGATGTATGATTATGAGGCAAGAAATGATGTTGTGATTATACACACAAACACTTGTCCTTACCTGCAGATGCTGCAGACGAAGCAGTGTGGGTGGTACGTCCTCCCCAGGGCAGACACCACCTCCCCAGTGATGTATTGGTCACAGCTGTCACACTGGGTCCCGTACAGCCGCTGGTAGTCCTCCGTACAGATGTACTCGCCAGAGTGGTGGAAGAAACCCGAGTGCACCAGATCACAGCCACACACTGGAAACACAGAGAGGAAAGAAAAACTGAAGCAGCTCACATCCTTCCTTAGAAATACAAGGAGAGAAAACAGTACTATATGTAGTCACTGTGTGGCAGCAGTGATAGAAACTCTTTCCTCAATACAATAAAGACAGGTTATTCAGCGCAAACACAAAAATAAGGAAAGAGGGCTGGTCAGATAAGTAATTTGCATGCAAAAAAATCGGAGATTTTGAGAATAAAGTCATAATTTTACGAGAAAAAAAAGTCGTAAAATTACGAGAATAAAGTCATACATTTACGAGAAAAAAAGTCGTAATATTACGGGAATAAAGTCGTAATATTACGAGAATAAAGTCGTAATTTTACGAGAATAAAGTCGCAATTTTACGAGAAAACAAGTCGCAATATTACGAGAATAAAGTCATAAGTTTTACGTGTTATTTTAGAGGGGAAATAGAGCAGCGTGCCGCCTGTGTGAAAATGAGGAACGTGAAGCATCTTGTGAAGTTATACTTTGGTAAAGGTTTCCCAAAATAAGGAAATAATATTATGACTTTTTTTCTCGGAAAATTACGACTTTATTCTCGACAAAAAACAGGTCTTTTTTAATGCAAATGGCATAACGGTATACACATGGTCAGTAGGCTATTTTGCATGTGTGTGTGTGTGCGTGCGTGCGTGCGTGCGTGTGTGTGTGTGGTGGACGAGGGGGTGGGGTTGCTGAGAGTGCAATCTGTTGTTCTCTCTGAACTCTAAAGGGTTAATACTCTAATCTGGTTTTGAGGATTAGACCAGTAACCATCTAATCTGTTAATTTTTTACAGTATGTTATGGTTGTCTGTGCATATGAGAATACACATGAGAATTTAAGGTATGTGTGCCAGCGTGTAAACCTAATTTTGTAAATATGTATCTGTATGTGTCCGGTGTATACACTTAATAAATACTTTTATATGCATCTATGGAGTGTTGTGTGATATCTGCATGTCCAGGCACAGAGGCACGTGAGCGCTCACACTGTGTTTACTATGCTATACCTAGGCTACCGACAGAATGATGTATGGCTTTTATTTAGCAAATGCAAAGTCCTTCAGCCAAATGATTGCTTCTGGTGCAGCTGTGCTGAGGGTGACGAGGCCTCTGCTGAGCTGGTTGGTTAGACAGTTTAAAAAGGAGCTGAACGATGATTTGCTCCAGCTATCAGGGAGGCAGGGAGCCACGTACTCTTACCTCCCATCAGTTGTGTTTTACAGACTTTATAACAGCCATTCGGGGGTCACAACTAAGCCATATCCTCTTATAGTGCCACCGGTGTACAGATTTATTTCATGCATGTCCACAAGATTGAATTGTATCACTCATGCTGTCAGTGTCGGCGCCATGCTTTACCCATTCAACTCTACACAAGTCAACATATAACCTGTAGTGTGCAGGCAACTGGATGTACTGTAAGTTAGACGTTTGAAAGGCAGCCAACGGATCAACATATCTGACAGTGAATTGAATGTCTGGACTCTAATTAAGCTAATGGCCCTAAACCCAGTGGAGTGAATGGATCCGATCTGATCCGAGCCAGTGTGTTAAGTGGCTCAGACAAAGAAAGAGAGAGCCAGAGAGAGAGAGAGAGAGAGAGAGACACTATATGGCAAGACAAGCAGTCTAGCTGCCTAATGTATGTGTCTATTGGAGCCAACATGAAGACATAAAGACAGTAAAGCAACATTTACGTGAACTGTACTCCAAAGTTTAAGCCTGGAGCCAAACACATGAACCATTTGGTTTTCAATTAGAGATAAAGGCTTTCATGAAGACCATAGAGTCATGTCATGGTATAGCTTTCAATCCCCTTTAAAACATATAATCTTGTAATATTATGTAGATGTGCGTGTGTGTCTGTCTGTGTGTGTGTGTGTGTGTGTGTTCACTGCACATTTTGTCACTAGAATGCCTGCAATTACATTACATCCTCTAACTGCTGACCATAAAAAATTGCCATTATTGCCAAGAGCCCCATAATTGTAAACAATACAGGCAGATTGTTGCATCAAGGCAAGTTTATCTGGATAGCACCTTTCAGCCACAACAATTTACATGAGACATAAAAGGCATGATGACATAATATAAAAGAAACACAAATAAAAAGGCTGACTTTGTAAGTGTCTGGCTATTTAAATTTCAAACCAGTGTTATGGTTTTCTCTCTTTTTTCGGAATTACGCCAGAAAAACACTCAAACAAGATGGACTACCTAAACACTCCTCACTGTATTTACACTGTACTCCAAAGTTTTCACCTGCATGACACAGATCTGATTTGCACGATACATGTTGAAATTTGTACATAATAGGACTGTCAATCGATTAAAATATTTAATCGCGATTAATCGCATGATTGACCATGATTAATCACAAATTAGTTGCGCTTTTTTTTTTTATCTGTTCCAAATGTACCTTAAAGGGAGATTTATCAAGTATTTAATACTCTTATCAACATGGGAGTGGGACAATATGCTTGCTTTATGCAAATGTATGTATATATCTATTATTGGGAATCAATTAACAAAACAAAACAATGACAAATACTGTCCAGAAACCCTCACAGGTACTACATTTAGCATAAAAAATATGCTCAAATCATAACATGGCAAACTCAAGCCCAAAAGGCAACAGCAGCTGTCAGTGTGTCAGTTTGCTGTCTTGATAACTTGCACCAAACTGCATGTGATTATCATAAAGTGGGCATATCTGTAAAGAGGAGACTTGTGGGTACCCATAGAACCCATTTTCATTCTCATATTTTGAGGTCAGAGGTCAAGGGTCCCCTTTGAAAATGGCCATGACAGTTTTTCCTCCCCAAAATGTAGCATAAGTTTGGAGCGTTATTTAGCCTCCTTAGTGACAGGCTAGTGTGACATGGTTGGTACCAATGGATTTCTTAGGTTTTGTAGTTTCATATGATGCCAGTATCTTCACTCTACCTTTAAAACTGTGAAAGAAATTAGTGGCGATAAAACGTATTTGCTTTAACGCGTTATTATCGCGTTAACTTTGACAGCCCTAGTATCTAAGGATGTGATTTTCCAACACAGATGTGATGCTTTAAGTTCATCTTCATTATTGTCTTATAACAGAATGATCTTTGTTAGTTTAAGATGCTGAAATCACTTTATTCATACAGGAAGAAAAAAAACTCAGACATTGTTCTAAAACACGGAGAACGCTGTACAATATTTTTGGTATTCTCCTCTGTCTCCGATACTGTATTCTTATCATGCCAAATCTGCTGTCGCACAACTTTAAAATGCCAGCCTGACCTTTATCAGTCTGCCTGAGACTAAAGATGCTCACAGTGGAAGAGTTATAGCTAACACACAATCTTCAGGGCTGTACACACATACTGCATATTAATACGCACACATGTGTTCAACATATATTTATCGTTGAGTAAGTTTTCTTAGTATCCACTGGGATTCAAAAGATGGAGTTATGTGGTTTTCATCCAGCTGATATGCAAACCTACATACACAGATAGATGCAGCTCTTTTCTCTGTTTTCCAGAGACACACGCTTGAGGACAATAGCCGGGTCCTTCTCATCTTTTCTCACTCTGCTGATAGCATTCACACATCCATCACTGTCTAAATAGAAAGCTATTAAGATGTGGAGGCAAACAGGAAAGAGAGGGAGCAGTTGAGGCTTGGCCGGTCTCTGGAGGGGCCTCTGGTATATTTGGAGTTTCAGATCGAAACGCCATTTTCAAAAAACTGTCCTCACTGAACAACAACCATACATGGACATTTACACTGGCGGTGCTTATTGATATCCACTGGGATATATTAAATGTCAAGTAATATTTGAATAGAGGTTTGATCTGTTTTGCTACTTGAGTTTTCATACTGATGTTTTTAACAGACTAGTATTAATATCCATGCTAGTGACATAGGGAAGACAAGGAAGACATTGTCTATTGGTCCTCCACTTTGGTTCCGACAATGAAATGTCTCAACAACTGTTGGATGGACTGAAATGACATTTCGTGCAGACATTCTTGTTCCCATCAGGATGAACTGTAACAGGCCCCTTTTCACAGCAGCCATCATCATAGCAGGGTAAACAGAGGTGTAATTGATCAAATGAATTATGGTCCCACTCTAGTGTATCCCAGTGAGCCAGCATGAACAATACCAGAGCCCACACCCACCTAAATGGAACAGGGCCATAATTAACGTTATTAATTATACCCGTGTTTACCCTGTAATAACATGACTAAATGGCTGCTGGTAAAAAGGGCATAATACAATTGATTTTGACTTTTCATGTAGCGCTATCATCAGGTCAAAATATCAAGGGGCCTCATGCAAGAACATTATCATATTCTTATCTTAACATACTTTTTACTCGTACCTTGGGCTCGTAGGAGTGTACCACGTCAGATTCAGCAGCAAACACTCCTAACTTCAGATAACTGTGTTAATGATCTGCGTAAACATGATGAATGCCACCTGTGCGTAAATCAGTGCGCGTTTATGAGAATTGTAAATTAGCATAATTAACGCCCCAGTGATACCATATAAGGCTACGCGTCCTGCCCCATTCATGTGTCTCTGTCAATATATCAGCACGCTGTCTAAAGACACGCTCTCTTCCAAGAGGCTGATACGCGTCCAAAAGAAGTAAGTCAGCCATGACGCGCCTGGTTAGGACAAAGAGACAAATTAACCTTCAATTAGTGCGTAATTTAAGTCGTTTTGTAGTTTGACATGTTCATATTTATATTGTAGTATCATACTATAGCAACAATGGCCAATTTAAGTTAATGATGACATCGTTAGGCTGTATGAATACATTTAGAATTACATTATAACTCGAACTGCAGAGTCAAACAGGATAATGTCAACATAATTATGAAGTATAATTCATATATAGGATTTTCAAACTCAAATTTTTTTCAAAGAAATTAAATCTACAATCAATCAGTGAAAAACTTCCATTTGGATAACAGCAGACTAAATATATGACTCCTACGATAGGTCTGGACAGCTCGTAAATTGTGTTCGTACCTAAGAGAAAATTCAAAATGCGACAAGTTCTCCTAAATCACTCCTACAAACCACTTAAGAATGAATCTGTTCGTACAAGTGGTTTTTGCATGAGGCCCAATGTGTCCTTAAAGCTTTGGCTTATGACCAAATGACATTCCCATCAGCTTCAGCTGTCTTTTTGTGCTAAATAGCAAATGCTAGCATCCTAACATAAAGATGGTAAACATAATTCTGATATACATCAGGATATTCTGTATAAGCATTGTCATTGTGAGCATATTAGCATGCTGACATGAGCATTTTGCTCAAAGCACATCTGTGCATGAATCTGCTTTGCTGTCAGTGTATCTTTATTAGATTGACATTAACCTGTTTCAGGTATCATTTGCCCCTAATAAAGATGAAGAGTCAGCAAAGCTCAGCAGAAACGATGAGATGAGAGGCTTCTTTTCTTTAAGACAGAAAGTAAATGGGAACTGATTTATCCCAAAATGTCACTGGTTGTTATTTCTAATTATTCCTACATGCACTACTGCAAAAAGACATGTTTGTTAACAGACCCAAATCATGCAGCAGATCAAACAGACAGGATATCTGTATGATGAGCATGAGGTCACAACTCAGATCAGAATTCCTCTCAAAACCATCCAACCTGTCATGAATTACATCAAAAGTGTGTCTGAGCCTGAATAATTTCATAAAGCAAAAGATTTAATTCAGCAGATTTCTAATTCTAATAGAAGCAGCACATGCCACAGCATCTAAATAAATGTGTCTTCCTGCTACCATCCATTACTACCTCATGTAAGATTTTGGTTTTTCAGGGACAGTCCAAGTCGGGACAAATCTTCCTGCTGCCACTTGAACTTGCTGACTGAAGCTTAATGTTCAAAAAGGTCAAAAAAATGTCAGTTGCCTCCGTACCAGACCCGTCACGAACGACCTTATGACCCCATGTGACCTCACCCTGACCTTCTCTGACTCCACCTGTTGCCCCAAACTCTGACGGTTTTTAGTCTCTTTTCTGTGTGCTAAATCAGCTTAACAGTAACTAGTAACTTTCATTAATGCAAAATGGACTTTAAGCGACTTCAACCTTCACTGCTGATTATTTCTGCTGGATGGTTGATCCGCTGGCAGAGAGTAAGAGCATTTTTATGACCGTCTACAACCATCAAGAGAGTCATCCAGCCTCCACTCTGTCTCAATAGTGTAGTACATCCATACTCTGTCTGTGTCTGGACCTGTATAATGTATTCTCACCAGACAGAAATAACGATCAAAAGAGATTTCACGGGAAATAATTCAGGTTTATAATGACATTAAAGGACTGAGAAATTGCTCAATCGTAAACCGTCATATTGGCTCTGCAGTGTGAGGTTCAGTTACAACTCGGCAAAACCGAACAAGGTTTGCTGTTAGGGACCCCAAACAAATGATCATGAGGCGATGCATCTGTAATTAAATACATTTATGATTTAAGGTTAAGATAGTAGTTAACACAACAAATATCATTATTTATTGCTGGTCTGCATTGCAAAAATCGCTGCAACTGAGCAATTGTTGATGTTATTAATTCCACTGGTGCTTCTCAAAAGGCAGTCAAAACTAGTCAAAAAGATCTACAGTATGAATGATGATGAATTCAGGAACAATAAAGAAACATGAGTGCTAAATGTCTAAATATGAAGAAGCCTTTCTTGCTCTAGAGTTTACTGTCAATGCACCCCTGACGTTTCAATGTTTAACTTGCAATGTATCCGTGATTTTTGTTTCGGGTTCCAAAAAAGGGCATAGCTGAAAACGTTTGGGTATCACAGGGTAAGGACATGATCTGGAGAAGGGACTCTAAAAAGTGTCCGGAATTTTTTTCATAACCTTGTACTGTCAAATAATTCTAGACAACAGCTTCTATCATGCCATAGTGATGTTGCAAGAAACAGAAACAGGGCTGAAAATCCCCAAATTAACTGCTTGACCACACTTCTTGCTGGTCCATTTCACATATGTATGTGATGCAACTGGTTTGCTGTGAACACTGTATACCATTGCATATTTTCAGATATTTCTTTCTTTGTTTAATTGCAGCAAGAAGTGAAAGATCTTTCTAACTTGCAGGCCTAATAGAAGGGAGAAGTAGAGGAGGCTGGTATAGAGAAAACAAACAGAAAATAAACTTCAGGGCACAAATAAATAAAGAAAATAATTTTCTCTGCTCCATCAGTTTCATTCGTCACCATCCTCCCACTTCTCCCGTCTGCTCATCAGGGGGGCCGGTTCAGCTGCAGTTCGTCTGAAGCACTGAAGAATTTAAATACTTTTCTTCTACGTCTGTTAACGGTGATTTGTAGCCTATTAGATTGAAGTGCTCGGGGTCTGGACACACATGCACGCAAACACACACACAACTGGCAGAAAGACAACAGATAATGGTTTCTTTGTTTACTGCCAGCGGCGCGAGCGAAGGGTCTGGGGACTGAAAGAAGGAGGCAACGGATTTAAAAAGAACGGAGATAAATGAAGACGGATGCAAGAAACAAGAACTCCTGGAGGCGTCATACACACGTTGACTGTCTCATCTTTCTGATTTAGCTTCCAGATACACAAGAAAACATACAGGCGTGCACAGCAACACACCAGCACACTGACCCACTGTTGCAAATGCTCGCACAAGGACGCGAACAAAAGAGAGCAGCTGAGCTGATGCAGCGGTACGCGCTTCACAGTTCGTCCTTGAAGTCTCTTGTGAAGAAAGAGCCATCCGTGACTGTCTGTATGGCTGAGCGTACGCTAATACTGATAAAATTCACTGCTCCTGCAATGCTTCATTTCTGAACACATAAACTTGTTTCAAACCAAAGTGGGTCAGGCTTTGCAGTGAGCTGGTAAAAAGAATCAGTATCGTATTTTATATTCTGTTGAGCAGGTGAAGACTTTACAATCCATCCAAATAAATTAAGTGTGCACCCGTTGAGCATCACCTTTGAGGAGAGACTCCTTAAAGGGATGTTTTTTAATCGTTTTTCATTACCAATGTGTGAACAGGTTGGAACCTAACCTAAAAAATGAGACCTTCCGTGACTTTTTGTGTTTCCTCAATCAGCCTGTAGACTGCTTTTAATGTGAAGAATGTGGGATGTGACCGACGTCTGGGGAAAACTAGGATCAACATCAGTCGGGCCTTTGATTCCTGGAGGGACTTTGTTTGGTTTTAGGTATTAAAACGGACCCTGAGCTGTTCTATTGGACAGGTACAGTGAGCTAACATTACTGCCAAGCATGTGAAATATATAGTGATATTGTGGTTTTAGCTGTCAATCACGTTCAGTCTCATATGTGTCGCCTCACTGTTTTGACCGATAATCGCTCGCGTCTACGTAGTGCGAGCACAAGCGCGAACAACGGGAAGCTGACTGTCGTTGACTTAACGTCCACAGGTGCCACTGTTAACAAGCATTTTCTGATTCTTACATAGAGCCCCTTTAAATGAAAATTATCCCATAAAAGCCTCAAAAATGGAGTTGAAATGTTTCAATGCACCATGAGAATCAGACTATTTTTTTCCCCAGTTATGACTGAGTTTGTTCTTTTAAAAAAAAAAGAGATGCTGTAAGGTCACAGATGATGAACATGTCTCAATTTTCTGGTGCAAAAAAAGGAGAGGGTTATTTTAGACACGAGGCTAAGGCGAGACTTGCAAGAGAAGAAAGGCAAGATGGGAGTCAAGGGAGAGATTAGAGGAAGAGGAAAGGAGAAGATGTGAGGAGAAAGGGAAGCAGACGGCAAAGTGAGGGGATGAGGATGTGGAGGAAGAGACAGGGGGACCCAGGGGAGGTATCAATGAGGCTATCGATCTGTCCATCCAGCGCACGTCTGCCGTCCTGTCACTGTCTTCCCTCGTCTATTCGCTTCATCAACATGGGATGGATTTCCTCCTCTGCATTTGCATGAGTGTGATCAGGATGGACGGATGGATCAAAGAGGAGGAGAGGGGAGGAGAGGTTAGAAAAGGTAAAGTCTAACCAGTCTACAGTCTCACTGAGGGAGTGGTTGGTATAAACAGTACAAATATGTCCCACAATATGGAATATTCTATGTTGTTTGGTAGAGAATGGGCTTTTCAGTAGTCAAATATTAACATTCGTCTGTCAAATTGAGGAGTTACGACTGAATATTTGCATACCCAGCAGGACGTGGACATAGTATTCCAAAAACTGGCATAATTTGCTTTAAAAACGAGGGCAAATTTATGAACATCTTGCATATTTTATGAGATTTTTATGAGAACAGAAAGATATTATTTGCAGAGTTTCTTTTTTTTTCCTGCTTTTTTTTTTTTTATGAGTGATCAGCCTTGAGAACTTCATTGGTATTCATTCTGTGCTTTGTTCTTATCACGCTGACAGAAAACAACGTTTTTAGTGGTTAAATCAAAAATTAAATTCCAAATGTCCCATGTGATGTGTTTACTTGTAGGAACGGCTTGTATGGAGGCTGGTATTAGAGTTACTGTTATGAAAGGTGTAAAGCTGCTGCAAATGTCATGTCACGATGGAAAAAAATGACTGAGACAAAGTTGTCTACTGATTTTGCCACATAGTTTATACCATATCATGTCTTTATCCCTTTCATATCCAGCTGTTGGATTAACAAAAAAGCAGATATTCCTGTCTGGTTATTGCGGTCATTGTGTGATTAATTTGTGATTAACCACAATTCATCATGGACAATCATGCGATTAATCACGATTAAGTATTATAATCGATTGACATCCCTAGTATTAATTACTACTCTGTTCTACCCAAAGCCAAAAAAACAGGACTTACATTTTAGGCCATAATACCTAAATGAGTCACTATACTACCCAATAAAAAAAACACACCAACACACAGGGCTACTGTCTCATCTCACTCTGCTCATCTGTTTCTATTTCTCAATTATCCCAATCCCAAATAACAGGAGATTACACTGTTTACCAAACAAAGACGCATTATAACTCCCTGACATTCACGGCTACAAACAAAAGCATGTGAGACAAGAGAGCGACAGCGAGGGGGAGGAAAGAAGACAGAACAAATAAGACGCCTGTGTACTAAAAGCTGACGGTTTGATTCTTGTCCACCTCCAAGCTGACGTCTACTCAGCCCAACGGTCCATTAGCTAAAAGTCATTAAGCTTACTCTGCAAGATCAGTTGTCCATAATAATAAATACTTTGATATCAAAGAGAGACCACTTCTGTCAATACGTCTGGCTTGCGTCCTGTTTCGACTGAGCAAACAATCAGTCAATTATTCAACCAAACAAAACAAAGCTGTTATTTCAGCTCAGGTTTATTTTTAAGATCTGAAATCAAGCGTGACATAAAATAGAAAAGCCCTCCTCTCTGGTGCTTTGTGGCTGAGTGCATCCAGGCGATGTTACTGGCAGATCAAAAGTAAGAAAAGAGCTCGCTCTGGGACTGCGTGGGTCCCGGCCTGTGAAAAGGAGGTTAGCTGGTTGGAGTCTGACTATACGGGAGCAAAAGCTGCTGACTGCACTGCTCAGCTAGCTGCTGACTCCAGACCTCTGTTTGTGCGTCCTGTCCCACCTGCTCACTGGTGGAGCTCAAACATGCAAAGACACACAAATACTCATATATGTGTGCACGCAAACACACACACACAAATGCAATTTTTTGCTTGTGCTGTTCAAACATTGTCTATCTATTATTCATTTCCATGTGGAGCATTAAGCATTGCATTTTTATTTACACTCAACTTAAACGTGCATTTTAGCACTTCCAGAAGTCAATGGGTTTTTTTTATTGTGTTTTTGTTAGATGCCTGAAATTTGTACAAACACAAGCTTAAGTGATTTTAATGTTTTGTTCAACGATATAAAATACGTCAATAAATACACCACTCGTGAATTTTGAAGCGTTTACGTGTCTTAAAAAAAGGTGGTTGCTAACAAGTTGCTAAATGATTACATCACGCCGACTCGTCCGCCTTTACAGCCTCGTTGTGTATACCCGCTTTCATGCGACCGTGGTGTTGTTCGTTTATAGCTTAATGTTAGACTTTTTACATCTGCCGATTGCATTTGAACTTGAAAAATCATAAAAGTGGTGTTCATTTGTGAAGATTATCTTATTGAACAAAATGTGTAAGTATCATAAACGTTTGTTTGCCACATTGCTTTTTTCCTGCAATAATCCAAAACCTAATGGAAAAATCCCATTGACTTTTTGTTGAGGGAACCAGGGCGATGCTAACTTCCTGGTTGGCCTACCAAAATACGTCATCCCTCCAGCATTAAATTTAGCTCACAGACATGAGAGTGGTAAACGTCTTCTCATCTAACTCTCAGCAAGAAAGCTAACATACACACAGATCTGCCTGAGATGCATGAAGTATGATAAACAATCTCTATTAGACTATTTTGATGCTTTTGTTATGCACTCTGGCACATACATTGAAAGTGCAAAAAAAAACAGAATTATGGTTCATGGTTGTATGCCTCCGCTGACCGGTAAAATCACTTTATCATTTTATCCTGTTAGACATTTGTGTGAAATTGTCATAATTAGCATATGAATTCTTGAGTTATGGTCAAAAAAACGTCTTTTGTGAGGTCACAGTGACCTTTGACCACCAAAATCGAATCAGTTCATCCTTTAGTCCAAGTGGACGTTTGTGTCAAATTTAAAGAAATTCCCTACAGGAAAACCTTCCTGAGATATCCACCTGTCACATAATCGCGGACCACATTTGGCGGGCCGTAAATTGAGTATCACTGCCATCTACCTCAAGTTTCTGTTTTTGATATTTAGACATTACATGTGCACTGATTGTTCCCCAGTGGACTTCCATAATTGTGCTGCAGTGGCTGCTGGGATATTTAGACAAAAACCACAACGCCTCTAATGTTTAAAAGATCAAAGATGTCCCCACCTTCTGCTCACTGTGGAGATATCACATGTCACTTTTCATTTTCTGGTGACAGCGGCATCCAATTACTGACGCTCCTGTGTCACTGAATGTTTTTTTTCTTCTATATTATTAAATATAAAACAGTTTGTGATCCACTTTGATCCCGGTGAAGTCATAGCTCAGTTTCTATTTCTGTGAAGCCATCATTGATTCAATTGTGCTGGTTCCTTCTTGTCTGAGTCCTGGCAATTATTTAATATTTAATTATGCAAATTGATGTGGGTGGAATCCACACATGGAAGCACAGGCTTTAGTCCAAGATAGAAAAATAAATGAATATGAAACGTTGTGTGTGTGAGTGTGGGAGTGCAGAAGGGAAGCTGATGTGTACATGTGAGGAGGTGTTAACGTGCACTGAATATACAGAAGCATGTTTTGAGTGTGTGTGTGTATAGGTGCGATGTGGCTTTTTTTTTACCTTGGCAGGTGAAGCAGTTAATGTGGAAGTGTGTGTTTTTGACGCGCACCACCTCCCCACGGCACACCTCGCCACAGCGCTCGCACACGATGGGCGAATTTCCACGGCTGGAGAGAGGAGAGCTGCTGTTGTTGTTTCCTCCGTAAAGACCCGACTGGTACTGAACTGAGGAGAGGAGAGCATCAAAAAACATGTCACTTATTGTCATTTTGAAGCTCTTCCCTTTGTCTTTCTTTCAACGGAATTCAAACATCTGATCAAAGAGATAAAGAAATGTGAAATGACTACCACAAAAAGATGAAGGATTTGTTTTTTCTCAGACGTAGAAGTGTCGTCTTGTCACAGGAACATGTGACAGCTAAACACAAGCTTTAATGTATAATGAATCGGAAAACAGCTGCTCAGGTTTGTCTTCAAGTTGACTCATTCTCAAACATCAGTACAGATGTTTGATTTGTTGTCCCCCTCAAAAAGAATTTCCGCCTCACGGTTGTATGCCACCGCCAGCCAGTCAAATTGCATTTTACACCCATGTCCGTCCAAAATGTCATCACTTCATCATTTTATCCTGTTACACATTTGGGTGAAATTGTCATAATTAGCTAATTAATTCTTGAGTTATGGCCAAAAACGTGTTTTGTGAGGTCACAGTGACCTTTGACCACCAAATTATAATCAGTTCATCCTTGAGTCCAAGTGGACGTTTGTGCCAAATTTGAAGAAATTCGCTCCAGGCGTTCCTGAGACATTGCATTCATGAGAATGGGACGGATGTGACAGTGACCTTGACCTTTGACCTTTAACCACCAAAATGTAATCAGTTCATCCTTGAGTCAAAGTCCGGGCGCAACGGCGCGGAGGCATAAAAATCTACTTGGCCTTTAGATGATACTTTGACTTTAATGCCACACAAACGCTATGGCAACCAATCCTCTGGTGGATCAATAAGACAAAAACACACTATCAAATAGATACTAATAGATAAAAGATAACAACAAACACAAACATGATCACACACGCTCGGCTGAAGGTTTAGAGGAGACAAAGAAGGCTTAGTGATTGACTTTGTAACTACTATAGTGGTTCCTGGAAAGTCTGTTACTCTGCGAGGGGAGATCAGGACGACTTACAACCATTCATTACAAGTCAGCAGCTTAAGAGACAGAAAGAGAGACAGGTGTAGACAGAGAGACGTATACTGACTGACTGCTGCTGCTGGCCTTCAGTATCTTACACAGGAAATATACAGTTACTCATATACTGTAACCTACAAGTTTGCACTATTGTTGCAATGGAAAAGATTTACTATTATGAGTATTACACTTTACAAATTTGCATTGAGGTAGTAGCCTACAATGTAGATGTTTATACCATAGACTGTATATATATATAGATGGTCGACATTTCTCCACTTCCTCCCACTGCACAAAAAAGAAGTCAAAATATCCAGGATACAGGAGCTGCCATCTTGAGATTGTGACGTCATTTGGAGCCAGAGTCTGCACCAGTGGGCAACCTGCGGGTTTGTAAAGTGAAGCCAATGCTGAGGTGCCTTAAACCTGCATTCTTTCTAATAGCCAGCAGGGGGCGACTCCTCTGGTTGCAAAAAGAAGTCTGATTATATAGAAGTCTATGAGAAAATGACCCTACTTCTCACTTAATGTATTTAACTTTTACCCTTTCACAGTGTGTTTTTAAGTTCATGAAAGTTAATTATAACATTTTTGATCGCCTGAAAATGTCTTATTCAGCATTCGGTTGTACGTTTGGTTGCAAAAAAACGACATGGCGACGGCCAAAATGTCGAACTCAAGGCTTCAAAACTGCAGTCCACAAACCAACGGGTGACGTCACGGTGACTACGTCCACTTCTTGTATATGGTCTTCGCAGTAGTGATCGGGGGGGCTGGAGCCGCGTTATCGAGGCCTCACCCACACACCTGCACGATGGAGTACGGCCGCAACTTGTTAGCGTGAGCAACCTAGCTGCTATGTTAGCGCCATGGTAGCTGTGTGTCTAGTAAGACACAACTACTAACCATAGTATTGCTATTACTACATTTATGATCAAATTGACACTGGAACTGACAGCTGTCAATCATGACGTCTCACCTCCTTTTATAGCATCAAATAACTCATTTAAACCAAACTTATCAAAAAAATTAACACTTGAACATACATCAGTGTGATAAAAAAACTACCTAAAATGACAGACACCATCTTTGGGAAAACATTTTTTGACATGTACTTGGACTCTTCAGTTTGGTCCATGTCCCATCCGCTAGCATGGAGGAGGCGGGATGTATGACCTCTACTGCAGATGTATTGGCTTCACTTTTGGGGAGCTGTCATGTCGTCCATCTTTATATACAGTTTATGGTTTATACTAATTTATGTCTATACTTGACTAATTACTTCAGTTCTTGAATTTTCAGTACTTTCTTTGAAGCTTTGACACACATACATTATGAGAGACAGAAAAGGGCACATGAGGATTACACCTCTTTTATCCTCGCTTATGAAACTGGTCAAATCCCTTTTAGAGGAATAAGTCTTTTCTTTACGCTGTCTGAAACACACACACACACACACGTCTCTGTCATGGTAGGACAGCATTGAAGATATTTCACTGACTGAGCATATTTGAACAATATTGATTTAGATTTTTTGTAACAATCCACTGACCTCTATCCAGTGTGCAAACAATCTGATCAACAACTCTACTGTATTCTACTCAATTACATTACAGTCATTAATGTTGCTGCTTCCCGGAGTATTATGCAATCGCACACACACACACACATACATACACACACACACACACACACACACACACACACGCACACAACATGCCGGCAGGTTAAGCTGATGACAGCAGGAGAGAGACAGAGTTGTGGATCTATAAATGTTTTCAGGAGAGAGAAAAAAAAGGTAAAACTGGGACAAAAATGTTTCCTAACAAATTGTAGCACCAGTATGTGTTTGTGAGTGAGTGTGTGTTTGTGAGTGAGTGTGTGTGTGTGTGTGTGTGTGTGTGCACACACCACAAAAGCTGGCATCGGCTCCGTAGCCAGATGGCAGCACAAGGACTGGAACTACAGACATAGAAAGCCACCTGTGTGTGTGTGTGTGCTCACATTTATTGTGTGTGTTTGTTACTATTAGTAGGTTTAAATCTTGTATGTTCTAGTTTATGTAATTGATGAAGGTGACAACATGTGCATGTACTGTACATGTACTATGTGTGCTTCAATGTGTGTGTGTGTGTGTGTGTGTGTGTGTGTGTGTGTCTTGAAACAACTGACCAGGAGTCCTGTGCACACACAACCTTTAACCATTGTCTACACAGTGGTTCCCAACCTTTTTCTCTTGTGACCCCTGAGAGTAAAGTAGGAACCGAACGCTGAGTAAGACATTTTTAGGTGACTAAAATCTTACAATTATCTTTCATGAACTGAAAACACACTGTGAAAGTTCTACAACGAAAACACAGACAACTCCCAGACCGGACAACGCTGTAATAGCGACCTGTCAATCACAAGGTAGCCATGCCCTAAATCATCCCATGCTTTATGGTCTATTTGACTCTAAATGGGACCATAATTTACTAAATGAACATCATGCTGTATTGAAGAAGGCTAGATTGAAACTAGCGGTTGAGACCATAAATGTTTACTGAGGTAATAAATCAAGTGAGAAGTAGGCTCATTTTCTCATAGACTTCTACACAATCAGACTTCTTTTTGCAACCAGAGGAGTCACCTCCTGCTGGATATTAGAAAGAATGCAAGTTTAAGGCACTTCAGCATTAGCTTCACTTTTCAGACCTGGAGGTAGCCCACTGCTCATGACCCCTCAGAAAAAAATTGTAATTTAATGTCACCTCTATTTCCCTACAATTCTCGCTCGAGTGGCTTCAAAGTCTGCGCTGTTTGACAGCAACACATATTTATTGTGACCTTTGACCTCGTGGATAAACAGCTTGGATAAAAAAAAAAAACAATAAGGTCCCAGTTCATGTGAATAATCCTCTTCTTTTCTGTGGGAGAAATTTTGGGGATTACAGTCACTCAGCTGTGGGACCTCTGCTACGCTGACATAGTCATAAGTGCATGAGAGTGGAGCGCCGCCGGAGCCCTTATGAGGTTAAATATCTCCTTTAGGTAAGAGGTATAAAACTGAGCGGCTGCTAGGGAGGTGTGAGTGGCTTCTTGATGTGGAAAGCACGATGCTGTGTCATCATGTCTGCAGAGCCGCTTTGTTTTTGGGGAAAATAGATTTGGGGATTTAGTGGTTTCACATTAATAAAAAACCTGCTTCATGTGGTTTCTATGTTTAGACATTGAGACGTTTTAATATGTTGCCTGGCACAGTGTGGACCAAAGATGTGCAGCTTCTTTTCTTCTCTCCGAAATATCTGGGTAGCTGTCACAGGCTCTTCTGACTGTCTTACTTAACTAATACTGATTGCTATAAGTACTGATTCCTCCCACAAAACACACACATAATTATTGAATAAAATGATGGATGAATTGATTGGGTCCTGCTGCGACTGTGGGAATTTCTCCAGTGGAGGAATCCCTGGTTATCAGAACCACAGAAATCTATATCAATCATGATGAAAATACTGATGAATGCTGTCAGATATCAATACTACACAATCAGCCTCTGTCTCTAACCTTCACTGACAGCTAATGGCATGATGAAATACAGTGTCAATAAGTGAGTCGGCGATCAATAACCTCAGTGGAGGGCTGTTTTATGTCTACTTCAGGTTTAAACCCAGGAAGCTGTCTGTTTCTGAATATTTTCACTTTAACGTTGGTTTCAAACACTTGATTTTAATGTGTTTTGTATGATATTATGCTATGTATTTATTTTGCATTTGTTTTATGTTGTGTGGCGTCTTAAACTTTAAAGTATGTTTATTTGCTGCTGTCTTGGCCAGGTCTCTCTTGCAAAAGAGATTCTTAATCTCAATGAGTACTACCTGGTTAAATAAAGGTTAAATAAAATAAAATAAATAACAAATTTTAAAAAAAACTCCCAGGACATTGTATTATTGATTATGCAGAAGCAATCATACATACATGAAAACACATGTGTGCACCTTTAAGCTCACCAGCAAACACATTTACACACATGATGACACACATTTCTTACCATTTGTTGGTCCACTCATGATGTGAGGTGGAATGATGATCTTCCTCAAAAAGCTCCAGATATGACCTGTCAACTCTCTCTGTCCCTACCCGACTTTAGTCTCTCGGTGTCGGTCTGGAGAGAGGAGGGCTTTCCCTGCTCCTCCCAGGAAAGCGGATTACACTGGAACCTCTCCACCCTGCGTAAAAGCCAGCCGGTTGAAGGAATTAAACTGACTGTACCGTCCTCCTCTTCCTCCTCCTCCTCCTCACGCCTTCAGCCTCTCCCACCCAACACGCCCCAGCAGCGGTCCTCTGGTTCCTCTGGTTCCTCTGGTGAGGCGCAGAGGCGTCCATCTCCTCCGGGAAAGAGTCAGTGCGCTCCGGCGTGAAGGGCTGAAATGCAGGATGGTTGAGTTTCTTTCTGGTTTTTCCATCAGACTGACTGTCAGAGAGCAGCTTTCACCGGAGCAGGACGGGCTCCTCTCACGGTGCGACAGCGCCACGTAGCGTCTGAGCTCCAAACTGCAACAAACACCAACAAACACCACCCACCAACTCAACGTGCATCAGTCAGATGGATCTGTTGCGTCCCCAAACTGGTCTAGAGAGGAGAGAGGGGGAATGACATAGAAATAGATTATATAGAGTGTGTGAATCTTTTATTGCCAGATATAGAAGATTATATGTAACTTCAGGGACAGCCCTATAGCCAAACAGCCCAGAGTAGAAATAAAACTATACTAAATAAACTACCCAAAAGAAAAGTTAAAGGGACTGTTTGTAACTTCTTACACGTATAAATCAATCCGGGTCGGTGTCCCATGCGCGCTCGCGTGTGGCTACGCTGTTCAAACTCAGACTCCAACACAAACTACACGGAAGCACCAAAACCACATAGTTATATCTATTGAAGCCCGTCTGTTAAACAGTGTTGGCCGCAGTCGGAGGACCGTAGCTTTGGTCTCCAGGGCCGGAGTCTCTGCTGTACTCTGCTCCTCTGCCTGCTTGCCTTCATTCACACAGCGCGCTCGTTCTCGCTCTTTCTCTCCACTCTCACGTGCATGCGCGCACGCTCCACACTGCATTAGAGTTAGTTTAGCTCTGAGAATATCTAGTGAATGTACAGTGGACGTTTGTGCAGAAATAAATGCTGCAGCTCCTCCAGACCAACAGAGGTTTTCCGTGTCTTGTGACACGCAACGAGAAACGTTATCGTCTCTGACCGGGTGACGGTGTCTCCCCTGTTCCCTCCAACCACGGTTGGGAGGCTGAGGCAGGAAAAGCCAACACTAGGATCAGCAGTGATTCATGGAGAGACCTTCGTCTGGTCAGCTAACATTACTGCCAAGCAGGTGAAATATAGTGATATTGTGGTTTTAGCTGACGTGTGTCGCCTCACTGTTTTGAGCGATGCTCGTTCATGTCTATGTAGAGCGAGCACAAGCACGAGCCCGACGCTGACTTTCGTTGACTTAACGGCCACGGGCATCGCTGTTAACAAGCATTTCTGATTCTTACAAACAGTCCCTTTATTAATAACATTTTTATGTAGACAAATATAAAAAAAAAAAACATATCCACAGAGCCTTCAGAAAGGTGCCGAATAAAAGTATGACGAGGCTTATTACACGGCTCTGTTGAATACTCAATTCTGATAGGTCAATCACAGCATTAGGTCTGTTATTTCTTTATAGCAGACCGTTGCTATGGGCGCAGTTCTGATGTCGGACTCTTGTGGACCGTTTTTGTGTCAAATTATTAATTTCTTAAGTAAGCAGCCGTGTAATAAGCGGGATAAAGTACAGCTAGCGGGTCATTATTGTGAAATAAACCCCTTCAGAGCGATGAGAGACCCCTCTGCTTTGCGGTGGTGTGTGTGTCATCAGCTACAGTAGAGGTTTGATTCCTTCAGGTAGACTCCAGCAGTTTTTCCGCATCGCCCTGTCAGGGTTATTTCACAACAACGACCAGCTTGCTGTACATTATCCCTTACTTGTGAGCCAAAAGTAAAATGTAGTTGGTATCACGTGCGTGGTATCTCTAGGTCATCAGTTAACATTCTTAATCAGTTAAGAAAAGAACGGATAAATGGCAGAGATTGACGGTAAGTGGCTGGCAACGACTTGTTGTGAAGTAAATGCAATGTGACATCTAGTGGTTGAATTTTATCAGTGTTATTGATAGCATCTTTAATCTCAAGCAAAACTCCCTGACAACATAAAAAAAAACAGGAGAAAAGGAAATGTCACAAACATGGGGCCAAAGGTCATATAAAGATACAAAAACATGTGAAACACTAACTTATTATAATTAATTCATGACCTAAATTTAATAGCAAAATCACTACATTTTGACATTAGCCTCACAACAACATACACTAGCGCTATAGATGAAAACACAAATACTGGATGTAAGTAATCAGCAAAAAGTGGCTTTCAAGTGGAGCTCCTCTGCGTTTTTTAATAACCTCCAGGTGGACTGTGATTGGCTGCTGGAGGTCCCCAGATTCATCAGCCAATAGCACGAGGGGCGAAGAGGAGGAGGAGGAGGAGGAGGAGGAGGAGGACAGGGAGCTGAGGAGCAGCAGATATTAACATGTTTTATCACTTTCACCTGTGGGGGAACGGAACAAGCTAATTGCTGGTGACTCTCTATTGGGATTTTATGTGAGACGTGTTTGTAATTTGGTACTTAATCAGTCCTGTGTGGTAACCATGTAATATTCCTGTAATATTCCAATCACGAAAGTGTGTCAATGGCTCTCAATAGCCAGTTAATGGTGGCCTGATTGTGGGACACTTTAATCCTATATGGTATTTTTTTTTTTTTCTTATAGAGTGTCAGTTTAATAATTATATAATAATCCACAGAGAATTTAGATAAAAAACACTCTAAAATTAATATCTATATACGTAAGACTTGCAGCTGTGCAGCAGAGAATGAATTAGAAATTATCAAATTTAAATCATCATACAGTTGTTGGTGTCATAGTGTCATTTAGCAGGTGTTTCACTATGTATATTATTATTATTATTATTATTATATAATAATAATAAATAATAATAATAATAATAATAATAATATAATATAATAATATAACATTTGGGCTGTCAAAGTTAACACGTTAATAACGCCAATAATTTCTTTAACGCATTAACACAATCGATCTTTCGGAGGTTGCATACTATACTAGCTTTGCGACATAATTGCTTGTCACGAAGGAGTCTAAATAACGCTCCAAACTTGCGCTAAATGTTGGCGCAAAAACTGTAATTGCCATTTTCAAAGGGGTCCCTTGACCTCTGACCTCAAGATATGTGAATGTAAATGGGTTCTATGGGTACCCACGAGTCTCCCCTTTACAGACATGCCCACTTTATGATAATCACATGCAGTTTGGGGCAAGTCATAGTCAAGTCAGCACACTGACACACTGACAGCTGTTGTTGCCTGTTGGGCTGCAGTTTGCCATGTTATGATTTGAGCATATTTTTTATGCTAAATGCAGTACCTGTGAGGGTTTCTGGACCTTATGTGTCATTGTTTTGTGTTGTTAATTGATTTCCAATAATAAATATAAATATACATTTGCAGAAAGATGCATATTTGCCAACTTCCATGTTGATAAGAGTATTAAATACTTCACAAATCTCCCTTTAAGGTACATTTTAAACAGATAAAAAATGTGCGATTAATTTGTGATGCATTGTGAACTATGGACAATCATGCAACTAATCGCAATTAAATATTTTAATCGATTGATAGCCCTAGTAATAACATTTCTGAACAAGACTGGACCCCTGAGATGGTTTAATCTGCTTTCGGAGCTGGTCACATTACAGTTATGAGTGATGTACTGTTTGGCAGTTGTGTTTTAAATTGTTTTTTTATACATCTGCTGACTGCTGCATGAAACATAGAGGATATATTTTATAATAGAATATGAGTCACCATGACTCATTGGCTCATATCCCTGTTGTAATGTGAAAGTGATGCCATTCCAGTAAAGTGCCTGCAGATCGTGGTATATTATTATACAGGACATTCAGTTTAAACTCACTTCCGATAACTACAGACTTAATGGAGGAAGGAAATAAATGTTATTCTGAAAAATGTTGTACAGCTCAGTTTGAATTGTCTCACTATCATTTAGATACCGACTTCATTGACAGTGGCAAGACTGGATTATCATCTGCTCACAATAAGCAGGCACTTGTCCCAGCAGTCCCAAAAAGCTCAGGTTCACCGCATGTTAATTGCTTTTTGGTTATTTGATTAAATGCAAATGTGTCAGGAAATTTGCAGCACTACAATACTTCCACTGTCGTAACTGTATTGTGCTCATAAGGTCTAACAGATTAACCTGGCCATGGATGATGAATAATGGAAAAATCATTTTCTAAAGACTTTATAAAGAAGTATACATGTTACATTTTTTCATTATAAAAATTGTAGAAAATATATTTCACAGTATAAATATATATATATACAACAAATAACAAAATGTAAGGAAAGGAAAAAATAATCATACATTTATCAATTTATAATTTTTGAGTTTTCAGTAGTAGTCAAGTTTTAAAATCAGTATCTTAATATAATAATATTAAAAAGAAATCACATCATCAACAGATAATCTGCAACCAACAGGTAATCAAAGCATCAAAGTGGTAAATTAACTCACACATCATGTTGAAGATCAGAAAGAGTGAACAAAGGGAGGACACAACATACTGTAAATAGGGCCTCTGATTTGGATGAATTGATTGCACATGAGGGGGTCAGTTCCTTTAAGACAGCAGCGTTTGTTTTATCCTCCCTGCCTCAGGTGTGGTCATGTGATCCTTCCTTGGGACTTTTAGAAGTAATGATGTTTTTAAAATATGGTCTAAAACTGGGCTATATATTGCCAATAAATCCTGGTCTGCATCAGAGAGCTAATGCATAGAGGCGATGTTGAAAAGACGTCTATTGCTCAGTGTTTTCATAGTAGGAAAAGATCAGGTGGTGCAAAGTTTGCTGACAGGGATTTGTAACAACAATGGATCGTATTCATTTTAAATGTTTAAAAGTACAAAACACAGTGTAGGCTCCTTTCAAAACTGTACATTTTAATCTTTTTTGGATCTTGTATTGCAGATATTTCTGTTACACTTTCTAAAAACAAATGTTTCCAGCTGTTTTAATCTGATTGATCCCTGATTCATAGATAGATGGGCAGGTGGATAAATAGATACAAAATGACTGAATAGACCACAGTTAAGCAATGTCAGCCATAATGAGCCACTTATCTGTAGCTACACAGAAACACCAAAGGGTGGCAGCACACGTTAAGATATTATATTCATGGAAACACTGAAGGGTGTGGAGGGATTTTATTACGTCCTATTAGTGAAATGTCAAAATAGAAACCAGATAAGGAAACTTGAACTACTCAAAACTGTCCATCCAGGTTATATGAGATGCCTTCTGGGTAATGTAGTGGTGTCAGTGGCATTAGAAATGAATGACCTTATCCAGAACTGTAATCCATCAGAATATTTAAAAAACTATTTTAACAATATCCCCTATTTTTTAAATAACAAACTGACATCATAGTCTTCTGTTTATAAAAAAAAAAAAAAATCCAGTTTCAACATAGTCGTGAGGTTTGTTTTCCCTTGGATACAACAGCCCGCCAACACAAAAACATGTTTATGCAGTTGCTTTCAGCCTGTCCTGGCTCACATCCCTGTAAATTAAAACAATGTGCAGGATACTTCCTGCAATTACTGGCGAACCATCGACACTTCCTAACGCCTCCTTGCTGATGTTTCTGCACCAGAAGGGAAACATTTAACAACAAATTTGCTGAATAGAAATCGCCATTTATGAAAATGACAAATAAAGTTGTGGAGCATTTCTGAACAGAGATGGCTTTTGTTGTAAAACAGCTACAGTATAGAGGTTTGATTCCTTCAGGACGATTTCTGTGGCCCTTCTGCCTCTCATATGTGCTTTCAGAATCACAGACTCAGACCTCAGGTCTTGGCTTATGCCTTCAATCAGAAGTCGACTGGGGTCAGAAAAACAATATGGAGTCACTTGGAGTATCACATCCAGTCTGTAGGGACATTCAGAAGTGATTAATGACCTATTGTTAATTCTGGCTGCCTATTTGAAAGCAATTTGGGACACTGTATGCGTGTATGCGTGTACGCGTGTGTGCGTGCATGCGTGCGTGTGTGCGTGCGTGTGTGCATACATTTGCAGTAACAAGTAGTTTAAAATCACACAAAGGGCATCGTTGGAGTTCTAAATACTCACTAAAACTGCAGCCATCTTTTCTGTGATTAAAGGTGCTAAATTCAAGATTGGGAGCACTTCTATTGCCTCTTCACGGCTCTCAACATGGCGACGGCTGAGCCGGCGAGGAGAAGCTTGGATTACAAAACACACACTGAGGGAGAGCGACTTCATTCTCTGCTCAGGTAGACATTACTCCACTATATCAGTGGTTCCCAACCTTTTTCCTTAGGGGACCCCCTTTTCTATCGTTTAGTAAACGGAGGACCCCTGACTAAGTGACATATTTTATGGATATTTCATATCATATTCAATGCATAACAATAACCGTACAGAGCACCTGATAAACTGTGCAATTAACCCAAATAGTGAACGCAATAACTGCAGGAAGTTTGTGTTAAACAAGAGATTTGGTTGAATTTTGAGCAGATTATTTTCTGTGAATATTACATCAGAGATGAATTTTGCTGTTATTTTTAGGGACTTTTAATAAAATTCTCTGTATTGTGTTTTTGTATTTTTATTTTTAGCAATCGTTCATACTTGATTATTTTTACAAAGTCAGTGTTTTCTTCACCCTGACGGTTGTTTTAACTTAAATAAGTAATAATAATAATACAGGACGAGGCTGTTTAGCACAGAGGGAAGACTGTGAATATAACTTCAGGTCTTCACTGTGCCCTTATCCTGTGAGATTTGCTTTAAGTTATTATCTTAAATAATAATCCAAACTTTAAAAATAACAATTTCATTTAGTTTTCTTCACAGAAATGAATGAAATCCAGACATATAGGCCAACTGTATAGTATTTTTTAAGTTGTCTTAGATCCCTTAAAATGAAGAAGGCCTGGCGACCACTGTGAAGCTTTGGCAGGTTGGGAACCAGTGTCCTATATCTTTACATAGTTATTTGCTGCTGTATCAATGTTCTCGATATCCTATAGAGGACCTTTAAGTCATTGATTTTTCTACAATTTAAAAGCCATTAGTATAGTATTACAGGCGTAATATGTGTTTTGAATTTCCCTCGGGATCAATAAAGTGACTATCTATCTATGTTCTAAAAGAGGAAATAGAGAGGATGTCTGTTGTCTGTGAAAGATGAAGTGACATTTTTGTCAGTCAGACCAGATGCAGCTGATGGGGAAGTTGAGATATTAAGATAGTACTAAAGACAATATGCTTTTGCAAATATGGTTTATGTGCATACATGTGAACTGAAGAAAAATAATAGCAGCCATCAAATACTGTACTTTACCTGAGTGTTTCTGTGAAAAAAAGAAAGACAAATGTGAGTCGAGAATTAAGTGAAACTATCAATATCAGTAAATCATTTGCACATTAAGTTTGAGATGTTCATGTACTGTAATATCTTGGCTGGGAGCCTCCACTTGTCTCTATGTCACATTTAATACCATGCACCACCAGGTAAGATGCTACAGTAAACCAGCTGCAGGAATACAGTATGACACTATCATGAAGAGGGCGCTGCTGTTCCAGTGCAAACAGGTAAATCATTGTGTTTACACGTACAATAAAAGAACTTATTGGGGGCTGGAGGGGCAGACAGAAAATGACAAAAGATAAAACAAACACACATGGTGTGGTGCCTGAGAGGGGAGTAATTAGTCACATCCTCTTGGACAGGAAGTAACATGCTTCATAGGAAATGTGGTGCAACACCAGCCTATAAATACCTCCGCAGGGAGATCGAGAGGGAAAGAACTGGTTGTATATCTGCTAACTGCTCCACCGTGTTCACCAGCTAGTCGCTAACTTTGACTGTGTGCCATTTGGTGCTGGACCAACCCATACTCACTCCCAACTCGTCAGATACCGCTGCTTGGTCAGCGCCCCTCAGCATCGGAGACCGACGAACGTGGTACCCCTCTTGCGTTACTTTTGGACGGACCGAGGACGGTGTGTCAATATATCCTCGTTACATGCATAGTGTCCTTTCAAAATAAACTTCTGTTTTCACAGGAAGTTAGGTTTAGGCAACACAACCACTTAGTTAGGGTTAGGAAACGGTCATGTTTTACGTTAACTTCACTGACTCATGTGATTTGCGACTCACGGGACTCACGGGACTGATTAATGACTCACATGACGAGTTGGGAGTGAGAACGGGTTGGCTGGAGAGGTAGCGTAAAGAGGGTGTTTCGAACTTTTTTGTGAAAGCCAGACAGCTGATGCTGTAGCTCAAATTTGAAAATGATGAACTTCAATTTTACTGTCAGACTACAACACATTTTAAAACACAAGAAAAAATGCCATCATCCCTCCAATTTCAAGTGTCTGCGTTATTAACTGTCTATGTCATATCCCGGGGATCTGGAAGACATTTATTGATAGAAGCCTGAGGACACAAATGAGAGAAGATTACACCGTCTTTTGTTGCACAGCATGAGCTACTGATGTTTTGCAAATACTATTACGCTCATAAATACACGTTTATCTTCACAGTAAGACTGGATATTAACAGTTTTTGTATTTATCACAGTGTGGAGACACGACTCTACATTGAGGACACTCTCCTCCCGTTTGGAGACAAATTTTTGTCCTGGTATAAGTAACAAAGATTTGTCAGTCAGGAAATGGGACAAGGTGAAGGTGAGATCACTGTCACTGACTTGACTTGACTGTCATGACTGTGTGTGTGTGTGTGTGTGTGTGTGTGTGTGTGTGTGTGTGTGTGTGTGTGTGTGTGTGTGTGTGTGTGTGTGTGTGTGCGTGTGTGTGCGTGTGTGTGTGTGTGTGTGTGTGTGTGTGTGTGCGTGTGTCTGTGTGTGTGTGTGTCTGTGTGTGTGTGTCTGAGTATTATCACTACCTTCACCTCTCATTATTAAGGGGTCATAAGCGAGTTCTTTATATGTCAGGGCCCTGTTCTTTAGAGGGAGATTTATTATTGATAAATCAGAATCTAGAGGTCAGAGGTCACAGTACACACCCCAAAAACGTAAGATTTATAACTGTGGGAGATGAGAGTAAGGCCGATAACTCATTTTCTTTCTCTAAATAAAAGATAGACCACACCTCATGTCCAAAGATCTTCAGATAGACGTATTTACAATACATTGCCTCCCACTTTGTCCCAAAATACATCACATGAGCAGACATTCCTGTGTTTTTTAAAGTTTCATCTCTCCCACAACACGTCATGGTAAAATCCCCTTAATGTGTGTTTATCATCATATCAGATGGTGATTATCGTAACCAACATTCAGCACACTGTTGTTGTGTGTTATTCAACCATACCGATGGAGTCATCTTTCACACGGGAGACATGAAATAATCTCAGTCAGCCATTTGTGACTGTGATAACAATGTGAGGATTACACAATACCTTTATCTGTAAAGACACAGAGACAAATAATTCAACTCAGGACAACCGAGAGCTGTTTTCCGTACAATTCAAAATACTGAGTTAAAAACAAGGGGCTACATCCGGGTCTGAAAAGTGAAGCCAATGTGGAAGTGCCTTAAACTTGCATTTTTTCTAATATCCAGCAGGGGGCGACTCCTCTGGTTGCAAAAAGAAGTCTGATTGTATAGAAGTCTATGAGAAAATTAGCCTACTTCTCACTTGATTTATTACCTCAGTAAACATTGTAAACATGAGTTTATGGTCTCAATCGCTAGTTTCAAGTCTTCTTCAATACTGCATAATGTTCATTTAGTAAATGATGGTGCCATTTAGAGTCAAATAGACCATAAAGCAGGGGATGCTTTAGGGTGTGGCTACCTTGTGATTGACAGATTGCTACCACGGCTTCGCTACCACAGCGTTGTTCAGCGTTCAGTTGTAATAAAAGACACTCTAAAGAGTTGGCTGTTCATTTCTTCCGGTTAGTAGCCTACATTTAGTTTGAAGCATGTTTTTTGCTAGCCGTAATTAGCATCTCAATTAATATCGCAATTAACTTGAATTATGGATGCACCTTGCTAACCAAAGCTAGCAGTGGCGTTAGCTGGTAACTTAGCATTTGCTATGCTAAAGGTACGGCGCCCCGAAGAGTGTCTACAAGGTAACCCGCGAGTTGGGCAAACTCTCGCAAGATGGTTAAGTTCAGGCATGGATCTCGAATAGTAAAGGTTAGGATAGGTCGTCGGGCAGCGAGGCTTTCGAGAGTTTTTGCAAGCTTTTGCTGATTTCAGATCAGATTTCGCAATTTGCAGGTTACCGACCCTGCTGAGCCTCGCTCTTCCCCAGCTCCACCCTCTCATCCAAACGTGGTCACTTCTGGCTCCAAAAAACAACATCTTCTTATATACTGTCTGTGGTTGAAGCACATCAGCATTATGGCACCGAAGTTTGCTGTTGTAGTAGATTAGTAGACCTCGGACATCTCTCTTCTTGGCTTGCTGCTGCTTCTCTCTCACACATAGGTCAAACCTCGGTGTGGAGCCAGTTTTTTCACAGCTTTGGTTTGAATCCAAAGTTGTCGGAGCAGCTGTGTTTGGACAGACAGGAATTCTCTGAGCCTTCAGGGTACAGTAAAATAGCAGGATAGTACTGTATCTGACGTAGGTCCGATTTCCACCACACAGTGACCTTGGTTAAACGTGTTAATGTGTTTGTTAGGTACTGTCAGTTGAGTTTAAAGATACAGTGAAATTAAATCTTGGATTGTTCCAGCACTGACAAAACATTAATCAACAACTATGTTGATAATCATTTAATTATTTAAATCGTTTATTAAGCAAAAACACCAAACATTCTCTGGTTGAGATGATTTGCTATTTTTCTCTGTTTTACATGTGTGTTAATTTAATATTTGGGGGTTTTGGACTGTTGGTCTGGCCAAACAACGTAAACTGCGATTGGTATGTTTCACTACTTTCTAACGTTTCATAGCCCAAACGATCCATCAACTGAGAAGAGTTAACCCAGGTGTTGCATGCTTACACTTGATGTTAAACTATTTTGAGCATCTTGTTGAATCTGACTCCAAGTGTAGAGGTAAATATCTAAAAAATGAGAAAATAAGAACTTGTGGTAACTAGTAAGATAAAAAATTATGAGCTTTCTACACGCTGTGTGCCAAAAGCTGTCAATTATGTGTATAATGGTAAGATTGTCATCTCAGTTAAAGGGGAACTACACCTATTTTACCCATCACTCATCAATTAACTAGCCATGACAGGTATGAATTAGCCCAAAATTACATGATATGATCAGGGGTGTCTCAGCTTAGGCTTGGAGGCATTTTTTTAATGGGACACCTACAATACAAACTGAAGACGTGGAGTTAGAAATGGGAGCAGACAGGGAGCATCTAAAGAATGATGCTGTTTAGTTATATTATAAAGACATTTAGGATGTGCAGACTTATTTTAGGGACAAACTAGAATTACCGTCACATCGCAGTTTTCATCTATGTCTGTCCAAAATGTCATCACTTCATCATTTTATCCTGTTATACATTTGTTTTAAATTGTCATAATTAGCATATGAATTCTTGAGTTATAGCCCAAAAAGTGTTTTGTGGTCACAGTGACCTTTGACCTTTGACCGTCAAATTCTAATCAGTTCATCCTCGAGTCCAAGTGGACGTGTGTCCCAAATTTGAAGATATTCCCTCAAGGTGTTCTTCAGATATCGAGTTCACGAGAATGTAACGGACAGACGGACAATGCAAAAACATTAATGTCTCAAGTGATGGCTGTCGGCGGCGTTGAGGCATACAAATCCTGGAAATCTCAGCTCCGCTTTGACCATTCTCTTGCCAACTTTATGGAACTGCTTTCCACAGGAAGTGAACAGGATGAGTGATGAGACGGTGGATGAATATGTGAATTTTTTCCACTTAAAATCCTCCCAGACATAAACATCAGCTACATACATAACTTAATGATGCTTGTTTTTTTAAATCTATGAAGCTGCAGGCGATCATGAAAATGAATTATTCTTGAGGTAAAAACAGCCACTTCCAAAGCTGGTGAGATGCTTAATGGTGTATTTCAAGAACACTTGATGCATCTGCTGATCCTGAAGAGGTGAAAACTGCTGTTTGTAAAATGGTAACTGAAAGGGGAGGACAAATGACACAGGTGGGGAAAGAGGGATGAAAGTGCAGGGTGAGCTGGGAAAATAAGGACAGATGAAAGATGAGCAGAAGAGAACAAGAGTTACTCAAGTGGAGGGGGTAGGGGAGACAACCAAAGAAAGGAAGCAGAGCGAGAGAGTGATGAGAGAGGAGGTGGAGGGGGAGTTATGATCGAGACGGGAGAGGAGATGAAAGAGGAGAGAGCGATGAAGGGAGGAGAGAAAATGAGAGAGGTGGAGCGATGGAGAGACAGGAAGAGTGAGAGTGACGATGATGAGAGAGGAAAAGGAGAGAGGAAAGGAAAGGTGCTGACTGGCAGAAAGAGTGTTTATCTTTCTGCTCACATGCCTCGACTCTGATCTGTGAGAAGCATTCGCCTCTCCTTGCCTATCAACACACACACACACACACACACACACACACAAATGTAACTTGAGAGGAACACTGTGAAAAAAGTCACTTGTAGGACAATTGCAAAGTGATTCAAATAAGGTTCTCTATCATTTTCTTGTGACACTGAATTTCTCTCGCCACCTTGTTCGACCCTTTTTAATCATCACATCTGTCATAACAGCTGTCTCAGCCAGGCTGAGGTGACGCTGGGGCTGTAAGAATACATAAACATGGTAGAGGAGGACAGAAGCTGAGCAGGAGATAGTAAGAATAAAATGATTTTAAGAGGTATTCTGTATTTTGAAGGATTACTTTCAGATCCATTCCACTCATATTTTCTTTTATATGCTTCAGTACAAAGCAAAGCCTGATTAACGGTTGAAGACAGCTCCTCTACATCACAGTTTCTCTTCAGTATTCAACCTTTTTTTCAGCTACTGTACCTTTTTGGCGTCAATCAAAAAAACACAATGCTACATGTCGATTTTTTACAGCTCAACAAATTCAGTTTGGTAGAATGTACAAAAAATACTACAAAACTCTGATGCCAGTCAATATGGCAACAATTTTGAATACTGTACATATCTAAATTTGATTACCCTGAATCGATTATGATCTTATTTGGGTCATCATAATTTCCTAATCCCAGAAAAGTGCCGTCCATGTAGCCGTTGTCGGATCTTGGTACAGGAAAGATAAGGGGTAGAAAGCCAGACTGGTTGGTATAGGAGCAGGAAACAGCACAGTATGGTCTCACATACCGGATATATACTGTAAAGCCTGGGCCTGTTTTAGCAGAACAAATAAGCTGCACCAAAAACCCAGATGAGGCTGGGAATGTTTTCCTTATAGATGTTCACTCACTGCAAATGAGAGAATTAATTACTGTTGTTTTATTCTGCTACTAATGCATTTCTTTTCAGTCAACGCAGTGACAAATTGTGTAAGATAAAAAATAAATGTGGCTTTACAGACATCTCATGTGAAAAAAATGCAATCTGTTGTAATACTGCAGCTGAAAAATACAAATCTTTTCGTACAGCTTATCAGGACATTTCAGCTACACAATTCATGTGTAACTGCATTATAGATTGATCCCACACCACTTGAGGAAGCCACTCAATACAGAGGCAGGCAGTCTGTTATTTCTGAATAAGTTTTAAAGCTTTTCAGTTTTACTGGATATTGGATTCAGTGGAAAGTAACAGAGAAGATTAGAGGAGGATATTCACAAAAAAAAGACCTTGAGACTGACTCACACTGGCACGCTAAGACAACCAAACCGCCTCAACATCCTCATTTCTTTCCTCTCACTGTCATCTCTCAGTAATTTTCCTTGACTGATAATCAAACACTTTGCTGGAAACATACTGGAGCTTGGCTTTTTGTCATACGATCCCTTCAAATTTAACCCATGAGGCTGTATCATAAGTAGTTGAAGTGTTTAAGTGCGTAGTAGAAACACTGTTGCTATGTGACCGACAACAAAAGACAATGTTGCCTTGTTCTCTTTTTCAAAAATGGTGATTTTTTAAAAAAGATTTTATTTCAAAGTCATTTTTAGCAACATGAAAGTAGACAAAAAAAAGGATTATGTAGGGAAAACAAATGAAAGACATGGTCAGCAAATGTTTTGCAGATATTTTCAGTATGAGCTTGCAATTTGCATTCAAGCTTGCGACTTGAAAGATATACTGTACGTTCATTATAAAACATTTCTTCATTATGTTGCTCTAAATGGAATTGGTGTTGCAAAATTATAAGAATATAATTGATTAAAAGATGGCAAAAGTAATGTACTGTAATTTTGTCTGGCTCATAGACTGTATATAAAGATGGACGACGCGTCTCCACTTCCTCCCACTGTACAGAAGTGAAGACTAAATATCCCGGATAAGGGAGCTGCCATCTTGAGATTTTGACGTCATTTGGAGCCAGAGTCTGTACAGTAGTGATCGTGGGGTGGAGCCGCGGTATCAAGGTCACCCGCCCAGACCAATCGTGAGCTGAGCACGGCTGCAGCTTGCCAGCGAGAGAGACTCACAGCTGTCAATCATGACGTCTCACCCCCTTTTTATAGCATCAAATAATTAATTAAAACTAAACTTACCAGAAAAATTTCACTTCCGGAGTTATTTTAATCCAAACGAAGACCTTTTCTCAAATCTAACTACGTTGTTTTTTTGCCTAACCCTAAGCAAGTCGATCTTTTCTTGAACCTAACAAAGTACTTTGTCGCCTAAACCTAACCAAGTTGTTTCCTGTGAAGACGGAAGTTTATTTTGAAAAGACTGTATGCATGTAAGAAGCGGAAATTGACACATGTTGCTGGACATTCGTAGCAAAATGCATGAAAAATGAGGAGTAATTTTTCGTAAGATATCATACGAAACTGTTAAACGTTGCACAGTGTTGCAGAACTTTCTACATACAAAGTCATGAACACACCACATCAGTGGGTGTTGAGCAGAAAAACAGCAGACAAGCAGCAACTTTGAGATAGCAAATTATAGACAAGAATGGGCTCTGTATTGGGATCAGAGGTATGATATCGAGGGATGGATACTTAAGAGTTAGAAGGTGTGTCAAGGAGAGGAGGATGTGGAGAGAAAGGAAGGGATAGGACAGGAAGAGGTGTGGAGAGGAATGTGTTAGGGCTCGACAGACAGAAGGATGCGGCCATACTGACTGCAATGTGTGTCTCTTCCTATAGGAAGACAAACAGAGAGAGAACATCTAAAGTAGAGAGAGGTTGGAACAAGATGCTAAAGACTTTTTGCTTGTATTTTCTCACCAGTCATGCCACCACTTGGTTTGTGCTCTTCATATGGTTTCCTGTGCAAGCGTGAAGCCCTTTGAATGAACTACTTGCAGGCTCCACCGGATGACGGCAGCTTGCACTTGCACATCATGTGTCTGTTCCAGACATAATGACAGCAGATCAGCCGGGTGGTCGAAACCAAATTGACGCAGGCATTGAAGATGAATCACATTGTTCAAACGCTCACACATCAGTCCTTTTGGCCACATGGATGTTGCTCTGGGCTTCTTGACAAACTTGCCCCAAAATGCATCATGAAAAGCAAAGTGATGAGGAGAGATAAAGAGTGAAACTGAAAGAAAGAGACAAGAGAGACAATGTGAAGCTCTCATTGTGGTTGAAGCATTTCCTTTTTACCCGGCAAAGCACAAAGTGTGACGGAGGCAACATCAACAACAAAAAACAAATATAGAACATCAATAGGCTGTAGGCTTTCCTTCTTAACACGACTTCAGTCGGACATTTGGAAAAGTGGAAAAACTACTGATGCGTCACATGGATCCTGTGGAAATATACCCATGACTTCTCTCCTCTGACACTACTTTCATAATACAGAAGAGAATTGATTAGGCAGCAAGATTGACTGCTTTGTGACGGGTGTCAAAGTGTTCTAACTGTAAAGAATGTGGTGCGTGTGGGAGGATGTTGTTGTGTAAGAGCAGGTTATCATCAGCATAAAGCAGAGAGGACACTGCGTTCAATGACACATGAAAATATTGTTATCAGGGCTGTCAATTGATGAAAATATTAAATTGCGATTAATCACATGACTGTCCATATATAATCTTGATTAATCGCAAATTAATCACACATTTTTTATCTGTTCAAAATGTACCTTAAAGGGAGATTTGTCAAGTATTAAATATACTCTTATCAACATGGGAGTGGGCAAATATGCTGCTTTATGCAAATGTATGTATATATTTATTATTGGAAATCAATTAACACAAAACAATGACAAATATTGTCCAGAAACCCTCACAGGTACTGCATTTAGCATAAAAAATGTGCTCAAATCATAACATGGCAAACTGCAGCCCAACGTGCAACAACAGCTGTCAGTGTGTCAGTGGGCTGACTTGACTATGACTTGCCCCAAACTGAATGTGATTATCATAAAGTGGGCATGTCTGTAAAGGGGAGACTCGTGGGTACCCATAGAACCCATTTTCATTCACATATCTTGAGGTCAGAGGTCAAAGGACCCCTTTGAAAATGGCCATGCCACTTTTTCCTTGTCAAAATTTAGTGTAAGTGTAAGTGTTATTTAGCCTTCTTCCCGACAAGCTAGTGTGACGTGGTTGCCAATGAATTCCTTAGGTTTTCTAGTTTCATATGATGCCAGTATCTTCACTCTAGCTTTAAAACTCTTTCAGGTAACACTAAGCTACGCTTTCTGTAGTCCAACCCATGGATGTATTCCACTATTCCACCGTTGTCGAGATTTCAGAATGAGACTTCTCCTTGAGCGAGACTCTTTCCATAATGTCAGACACTTATAATAACAATCAGAGCCTGTCATGGCAAAAACAAGAACTTTTAGTGAACGACGGTGCCAGCTTGCCCCAATGGCACCATATTGCAGCCTGTGAGCAGCTGCTCTCCCTCAGTACTGGACCAATTTCAGAAATGGTTGTCCCTATTAGTCAGTTTTACTGATGTCTTTCTGTGCCCTCTAACCTGGACTCAACAGGTATTTGTTTATCTGTGTTTCCATATTGTCTTATCTGACCATCAACACAACCTTGACCCAACCTAAACCTGTTGTCTCAGTGATATATAACGAAGCATATGAGAATACATATAGTAGGGCATCAGTTTGATGTATGTTTTAAACTGCCAAAAACGGAAGTGTGTGGTTTTGAGCTGCAGCTCTGGTATGTGAATGTTAAGTAGGGTGTTGCTGAATTAAGAGCTCAGAAAACCTTCCCTGAGTAAATAAAAGTGAAAAAGTAATGTTTCCCAGGGGGCACTGGGGGCTGTCTAGCTGTCAGTACACTGCAGACATGCAATACACACTAAAAGCCATTCCTCGTCCTCTGATAGGCTACTGTCCTGCTGTGATGTCACGAGGGCTTGCTTATAAGAAAGGGTGACGGGCTCAGCTGCTTCAAAAGGGCAAGAGTGGTTGAGGGCTGGGTGAGTGTGTTTATACATGTATGGGAAAGAGAGAGCGAGGTAGAGTGTGTGTGTGTGGGTTCATAACTCAGCAGAAGAGGAAGAGAAACCAAAAGCTGCTGACAAACACATTATAATGATACTTTGTGTTGTGGATTTAAATGCGTTTGGATGATCAAATCACTGGATTGTAAAGCACAGGACGGAGTCTGGAGGTAGGAAAGTAACTGTAATGTTAAGTCTGCTTTGTGTACATATGCTTCATGCATACACTAATGAGTGCATGCATATATATTTATTTTAAAAACATCTACTCGTGATGACACTATGGCTATTTTAGGATTTTAGTGTCTACTATTAAAGCATTAAAAGGATTTTATTGTTAAATTAAATGATAATGGATCAGCTCAATGCCATTAAAATATCAGCAAGTTTTTCTGGAGTTGCTAAAACATTTCTTATACATAGATACATATACTTTATTGATCCCAAATTGGGAAAGTATTGTGTTACAGCACAGCAGCAGGTAACCCAGGCAATGCACAGGAACAGTACATAAAATGTACATATCAACACCAGAGAAATATATCCATAGAATACACAATATAAAGAATAGTGTATTACACTATAAATATACCCAACTACTACAACTAGCATAAAAAATGTTTAAATATAAACATAGCACACCATACTATATACTGTACATTAGCAAAGTGTGCAAGTCACAGTGTTTTGTTGTAGTAAATGTGCAAATGTTGATGTGCAAAATTCAACATATGCAAGATTGTTGCAGGAGCAAGTATAGTTTTTCACTGTAAAAGGTGCAGATTTTCCCTAATTTTAACAATGTGATGAGGTAGGTAAACATCAATGTTGAGTTAAGTTATAACTGAGGCCTAATGAAGCTTTTCTACCATATAGTCAGTCAATTTTGCTCAAAACGTACCTTAAAGGCAGATTTGTCAAGTATTTAATCCTCTTATTATCATTATATCATAAAGTGGGCATGTCTATAAAGGGGAGACTCGTGGGTACCCATGAGGTCTGAGGTCAAGGGACCCCTTTGAAAATGACCATGTTTTTCCTCACCAAAATTTGACAAAGTATGACCTGGTTGGTACCAATGGATTCTTTCGGTTTTTCTAGTTTCATATGATGCCAGTATCTTCACCCTAGCTTTAAAACTGAGCCTGCTACAACCTAAAACGAAAAAAAGAAAATAGTGGCGTTAAAACTAAATTTCTGCTAATTTAGGTTTGGTCAGAGGAATAAAGAAAAGTCAGAGAAATAAAGAAAAGATGATCAGAATGATGCTATTAATAAGCGTCATTTTGATCATCTTTTCTTTATTCTAACAGCTGCCACAAGAATAAAACCTCTGACCAAACCTAAATTAGCTGAAATAAATCAAGTTTTTTTAGTGTTAGTGTCTCAGATTCCACGAATGCAAACTAGCTTTCATCTTTAACATCTATAGTTTATTTTATCAGGACAGCAAAATGTTTTATGGCTCAGTTGTTATTAGAGAGTGTGTGTATACGAAGGCATCTCTCCTCACTCACAGTTTGGTCTGCTGTCATCAGTTTATTCTACTACAACTCTGCAAAAGCTGGGTGTTGTGCGTATTCTTGTGTTTGCACGTGCATTTGTGCCCGTGTGTTTGTGCATGCACTATTTGTGTGCATTTTTGTGTGTTTAAGTGCTCAATATACTCACTTCCATCAAGCCGTGTCTCTGCCTAAATATTGGGATATTCATGTCACAGTAAATCTTTTGTGTTTGGCCTGAGAGAGCTGGTCAAGTTCCTTTGTGTGTGTGTGTGTGTGTGTGTGTGTGTAGCTGTTTAAACAGCTCAGGCAGAGTGAGCAGAGCCTCTTTCACAAGCTTTACTATGAATTAGTTCCAAGTATCCGCCCAGCTTATTGATCCAATCAGTGGGGGGGGCGGTGAAAAGTCACGAGGCTCCATTAAAGGGTCAACAGTGTAAAAGGTGGCGGGGTCAGCCTCAAGCTGCATGAAGAAAGCAACAAGTGCACTGGGCATTTTTACAAACATGAATAAAAGATTAAATGATTCCTTTGGTTATGTTTAGCTTAGTTTTGGTTTGTGTGCGGTGCATTATCATTTGTCAGCGGCACACTGTGCTGTGCTGCATTCATTACCCTTGAAACAGGTTTGTAAGCATCAATAATGAAAGATTGATTTTCATAATGAGTCAACTTTCCAGCAAAATCCATCACTCTCTGGCACCTCTATATTCTCTAAATGGAAATGTGTTTAGACATTTTAAGAATGATGACAAATGTTCACATAAACTGGCTGCTGTGGACAACAGACAGTATGATTGACGGCGTACTAACACTGATACTTAAAGGTGCTACATTTGATATCCAGAGCATTAATATAGCTGCTAACCAACTATTTGTTATGTAAAGATATAGAGGATTATTATATGGCTTTGGTGAATACTCAATTCTTGTTGGTCAATCACGGTGTTATTTCTTTATAACAGACCGTTACTATGTATAGCAGACCGTTGCTATGGGCGCAGTTCTGATGTCGGACTCTAGTGTGTCAAATTATTTATTTCTTAACTAAGTAGCCGTGTAATAAGCGGGATAATATACAGCTAGCGGGTCATTGTTGTGAAATAAAACCCCTTCAGGGGGATGCAACATCTCGACTGGGTTTATTTCACAACAATGACTGACTCGCTGTACATTATCCCTTACATAATGTCTACCTGAGCAGAGAATGAAGTCGATCTCCTTCTGTGTGTGTTGTAATCCGAGCTTCTCCTTGCTTTGTTGACATCGTCGGGCGAGCCGCGCATGCTTTTAGTGCACGTTAGCGTGCCCCATTGGCTAACTGCTCTCACTGCTGATAACGCCGTCCAGACCGATGGTGCCATTGTGAAAGCGTAGTGCCCATCCTCCCATTCCCCCTCAGGTAAACACTGTTATCACTGTCAGCCCTTTTGCCGTTGTTTTCCCTGTTAGCACCGTTATTTACCGTCGCCATGTTGAGAGCAATTGAGAGGCAATAGAAATCTTTTATTTAGCACCTTTAATATGCGCTGTGCTACTACAGTAATGTAATGACACTGTAAGGCTTTTACTTAGAGCAGCAATTTATTCCAAAATGATTGTCATAAGAAAAATAATCCTGTCATGGTCCACCCTGGTAATTTTGAAATGCGTCCCAAAATTCAACACTTTGCTCATTGACCATAGTGGAACTGGGTAAACACTAGTGAATCAATGTGTCTCTTTACAGCTGGCGTTAATATGTGTCGTGAGTGTTTGGATTGTGTTGGAACAAAGCCAACGTACATATAAATCCAGGTGTGCACGCACACGGAAAATCCAGTTAACCAAACAGCCTCTGGAGGTAGTCAGAGGTGCTTTAAAAGACATAAACCATACATGCTGCTCCTTTTTATAAGAGCAACACGGGAATAAATACACTATGAAACAAACAGGTGGCATGCAGCTCAGATAATACACAGCTACTGTCCTATAGGACATATTATCCTCCTAAAGCTTTTCATTTACAGTACTTATCCCCTGACCATCAAGAGGAATACCTAATGTCTTGTTTTCTATACACACTGTGTAACATTACTATGAGTAATAAAATATGCCTTTTGATCCAGTCCAGGCAGGGGAGTCAATTTGTGCTGCTACATTCATTTATAACATATAGTTTGTATTCCCATGCGTCATGTTTCACTTTCACGTTACGATCAGCTGTTCGTTCGTGTCCTGTGTTCACAACATCTGGTCACATTTTCACTGCAGAAACGAAGTAATTTCAAGCCCAACCATGTTTTTTTTTTTCCTAAAACTAAGTGTTTTTTTTGCTTAAACCTAATGAAGTGTTTTTTCGTTTACTTCACAACATTAAGCACGTGTTTAGCATCAGTATGTGACGAGTTGGGATAAGAATGTGTTGCGAGATCATAGCAGGACGAAATGCTGATTTCACAAACAAGTTAAGGCTGTGGGGACTCAAAGACTCAGAGGCATGCAGACCGCTGAACTCGTGATAACACCAAAGGAATATCTGGGAATGAGCATACATGTCCATCACCTCAACAAGAAAGGAGACTCTCACCAGCTGACTTTTCACCCCTTTGAAAGTCTTTTTGTCATCTGAAAAGACTGCTCCAATTCAGTATGTCTTCAGCAGAAATAATCATCCAAATAGAGTAACTCTATTTAGATGTGTGTCACATCACACACAGTCTCTGAGGAGCAACAGACCCCGAGCAGAAACATGCAAGGACTCAGTATAAATCACCGATGATGTAAATAAAGACTCAAGACTTGAACTGGATCCTACAACACTTGAGCTGTCTTAATCCATTATGAACAAAGCTGTGTTGTTGTGTGTTGGTCTGACTGTAGATCATGGAACAGGCGAGTGCTGTCTCAGCACTGGCTAACCAATCACAGATCAGCAACTCGTCCCTGGTCTCTGATTGGCAAGCGAGGACTTCGGAGTACAGCGATGTAGAGCTCGTGCTGCTGGGTGCTGCGATGGCTATTCTGGTTCTGGCCATAGTATTTGGTAAGTTACACAACTTTTAATCATTTAAATGAGTTGATGTTTTGTTGATTGAAGGATCAGAACTAAAGTTTTTTTAGTTACATTACTCTGAATCTTCTCTCCTGTCCAGGTAACGTGCTGGTGATTACAGCCATCCTGCGGTTCCAGCGGCTCCAGACAGTCACCAACTTCTTCATCGCCTCGCTGGCGGTGGCTGACCTCATCATGGGTTTGGTTGTGGTCCCCTTCGGCTCCAGCTACATCCTGCTGGGAACTTGGCAGTTTGGAAACTTCATGTGTGAATTCTGGACGGCAGCTGACGTTCTGTGTGTGACAGCCAGCATCGAAACGCTGTGTGGGATCGCTCTGGACCGCTACCTCGCCATTACCTCGCCGCTCCGCTACCCAACGCTACTCACCAGGTATATGACTGAGACATTTTGGTTTGGCTGTGTGGAGGTGGAAGTAAAACAATTATCTAAGTTTAGAAATGGTTGATCAAAAGTGATTCTGTGACTATGCAACCCTAACCCTTTAGGTGTATCATTTGTATGCCATGTAGTCTGTACTGACTGCAATGTAAACGTATCCATGTAAATATGCTACGCTCAGAGCTAGTGATGTTTTTTTAGTGACGTTTGTGATGTATTTTCCACACTTCTGTTACGTTGTTTTCATAAGTACTAGTTTACGTACTTATTTTAAGCCCAACCATGTTGTTTTTTCCTAAACCTAAATGGTTTTGTTGCCTCAACCCAAGTGGGAACGTAACCATAGTTTCGTTACGTGGTGTACATGCGAAAAACTGCGTACAAATGACGCACGAAAAGCCTAAAATGTGTCCCCATGACTCGCGTAATGTCTTTGGAATTTCGTGCTACTTATACGCCTTCCCATGAGATCAGGTTGGCATATGTGCAAAACGTTGTATAAAGCCTTTTGTGGCTCCAGATGGAGAAGCACAAAATCCACCAGCAATAAATTGCCTCAAGTGATACACACTAGTCAGCATGGTTTAGAAGATCACAAGACGAGATCTCTGGTTCAGCTGCATTATTGTTTTTTTATTATCCGTCATGAATCTGACTTATGGGAGTGCAATGAGGATGTGGTTAAGGCATACGTTTGTTAATGAACAAATCATGCTGCTTTTAGAGCCCCTTTATCACACTTTTGGACGGTCATCATAATATTAAATCAATATCGCTCACCTGTCTGTCTGTGTTTTCACTCACCCGTTTACAATATTCTTCCCTCTCGTGTGTCCTGCTGCTGACCAGGGGTCGGGCCTTCGCCGTGGTCCTCGGGGTTTGGGCGGTGGCCTCCCTCATCTCCTTCCTGCCCATCCATCTGAAGTTGTGGGTGTCAAAAGACAAGGAAGCTATCCGGTGCTTGGCCGACGAGTACTGCTGCGATTTCAACACCAGCGTGGCGTACGCGGTGTCTTCCTCGATCGTGTCCTTCTACCTGCCGCTGGTGGTGATGATCTTCCTGTACAGCCGGGTCTTCCAGGAGGCTCAGAAACAGCTGGAGAAGATCAGAGGGAGGGAGAGGCACTTCAATAATTTGCATTACACTGCACAGATGACTGATCCAGATGATAGTCCAGCTATGAGTAGACTGGCAGGAACTGAGGCGGGAGAACAAGCAGGAGAGGACAGACTAAACATGCAGACAACAGGAGATACCGTGAAGGAGTTTGGAGAGAACAGAGCGAGGACAGAGAAAGGAGAAGGAAAACACTCTGCTGCAAAGCGTCTTAAGTTCTGTCTGAAGGAGCACAAGGCTGTGAAAACTCTGGGGATCATCATGGGAACCTTCACGCTGTGTTGGCTACCCTTCTTCATCCTCAACATCCTCGTGACCTTCCTCGACTTGGGTGACATTAAGCTGCTCTTCAGACTCCTCAACTGGCTCGGATACTCCAACTCGGCCTTCAACCCGCTCATCTACTGCCGCAGCCCTGACTTCAGGCACGCCTTTCAGGAGATACTCTGTCTGAGGGTCAAAGGGGGCAGCTGGGGAGGAAGGAGAGGATGGAGATGGTGCCGGGACAGAGACTGTTACTCCGAGCCCCCAGGTAGGACGATCGGGAGCTCAGAGCTGAATGGTGTCAGGGGGTTGGACGTTCAGCAGAGGTCGGGCTGGAAGGGCAGTTTGGAGAGCTCTATTCGGGACAGCTCGCTAACTCTGGCTCCTTCGACAGAGCAGGTTTTAGACGTAGCTCCTGGTTCCCTGACACACAGCTCTGCTAATGGGAGCTGTAAGGAGAATCTGGCCTCTATTGCTTGACCAATAACTTTACATTGTGCATAGTCGTGCTATGAGCATCGATTTGATGGAGCTCAAGATGTTTGTTTTGGGTCGATTGGCGGTACAGCTAATATTCTGTGTATTTCAGTCAATGTTACTGATGTTTTACTTGTGGTCACTGTTTTCCTAAAACAGCCACTGTACACACGTAAACCATATTCAGCAGTATTTGTCCACATTAAAAAAGGTCTGACTCGAACCTTTAAAGGAACAGTGTGTAGGATTCCGGGGGATCTATTAGCAGAAATGGAATATAATATTCATGACTATGTTTTCATTAGTGTATAATCACCTGAAACTAAGAATCGTTGCTCCGCCATGTTTCTACAGTAGCCCAGAACGAACAAACCAAACACTGGCTCTAGAGAGAGCCTTTCATGTGTTTACGTTACCTGAAGGCCACCGTAGTTCTCCGACACGCTTGTGAAACTGCGGTAATGTGAAACCGCAGTTTTACACTTGGCGGCTCACGTTACCGCAGTCTTGGAAAGGAAGGAGTAAGCGGAGGGCTACTCAGTTGGTTGCAATCTGCAACCACACCACTAGATGCCGCCAAATCCTACACACTGCACCTTTACATGAATTTTCAAGGCATCATAACGCAACTTATTGAGGCACATTAAGGCTGAATTACTGCTGAGCACAATATAAAAATAATGAAAACTGCATTAGCAAAGTGAAACTAAACATTTTGAGCTTCACCAAATTGGTGCTTATATTGGAAGATGTGTTTACCCCCTGTTTTTACCAAATGGATAACAGAAAAGGTGATGTTATAATGGACTGCCTTTTAAATACTTACTACTGAAATACAGGACAAATAGGAGTACAATATTGAAGGACAATTTTGCTGTTACATTTAACGATAATGAGTTCCAAAATGCTCCTTTATTGAAAGCACACAAAAAAGAAAATCAAGACTTTGCAGTTTCTAAGAAGTGTAGAAAAATGAGCCACTGGTAGAAAGGTTGCTGGTTCAAATTCCTCTTGCACACTGTCAGGTTCCTCACAACTACAGTTAAAGGGATTTGGGAGTTTTGAAGTGTGCACCAACCGTCATCTACTGTAGGTAATACACTGACTATGGATGCCTCATACAACCCCACTTCAAAACACCCAAACTATCCCTTTAAAGCGCCATTATGCAAATACATTGTTGCACCAACTGCTTACCACCACTGTATTCAGTATCTAACAACATCTACTGTGGGTATCATAGTAGTTGTAGCAGTGTTTTGCTCAAAAATAGTTTTTACAACAGAAGAACAGTTAAAACAGGTTAGGGTTTTAATCATTGTGTATTCATACCGGACCCTGATTGATGATTTTCTACATGAACCCACCACATCTGCAGCGCTAATTATCTTGTTTGCCAGCAACAAAGCTGCACATCCAGCCAAAGCCATGAAGCAGAGATTAAAAAATATATTTGTTTGCCCTGTAGCTAAACAGTCTTATTTGAAACAGAGGGCCTCATTTGAGGCTCACTTATAATAACCTCCTTAGATTTTTTCTTTTTCATTCCTTCTTCATAAACCTCACAGCTGGTCCAAAACCATTGTCCGGTGTATCTCAGATAAACATCTGAGACCCAAACTTGTGACTTTCATAACTTTCTCTCTTTGTGTTCTCTCATCACGTATTTGCTGGAACCATTTTCCCTCTCTACCCACTCTTTCCCTTTATCTGCTTCTGTCTGCTTTAGCGCTCTAAGAACATTGTAATCTGTCTGACAGAGCTGGGGAGATCATTTTTAAGCACTGGGATCTGTTTTCATAACATTGTCTGTCACACTGCAAAAAGATTACACATATTCTAAGTGTTTACTTTTTACATTACTCAATGTTAGGGCCTCTCAAACAATCAAAGGCTCTGGAGAGACCGAAGCATATAAAAGGATGCCAAGAGACAGTTGTGTGAAAATAATACAATCAATTTATTTTAAATCAAGACAAAAGTAACTATCAAAAAATGTAACTGAGCAAACAAAAAGGTTGGAGATCCCAGTTAAATGAACAAAAGAAGGAAAGTCGCTGGGCCAGCCACGCACAAATTTTGAAAATAATCTCCCCAGCCCTTATTTTCTATGTATAATTATTTAATTTGTGTGTAAAATTACACCTGAACAAGGTGAGGGTCAATTGTGTGAAGTAAATCTGATGTGCACGTGTCTGTCTGTATGTTTTGTGTACTTGTGATGTGATTGTAAGCCATTTGTGCATTTTAAAGCTTGAAACATGCCCTTGAATTGAAATTTACTGTAATGTGTATGAGACATGGATTAACCAACAGTTGGAAAATAATATTTTTTTTATTTCAACTTCAATAATGTATATGGTTTTCAAAAAAGAACAAAAGAGTTGCTATAATGTGTATCATGTCTGTTAATACATGTGGAGTTTAAAGGTTTTATTTTTGTTGTTATTTTTCAACCTTTTAACCAAGTTACGTTAGTGACGTCATGTGATGTTTGTGACGTGTTTTTTATTGACGTTTGTGACGTGTTTTCCGTAGTTGTTTCCGTACGTTTTACTTAGTTTACTTACTTATTTGAAGCCAAACCATGACGTTTTCCCTTAACCTAACTAAGTGGTTTTCTTGCCTGAACCTAAGTTAGTGGTTTTCTTGCCTAAACCGATCTAAACAATCTGTGGATGTTTGCGTGGTGTACAAATGACACGTGAAAAGCGGCAAACAAATGACCCGCAAAAATGCTAAAATGCGTACTCATGACACGTGTAATGTTTGTGTAATGTCGTGGTGTTTATTCACCTTCCTGTGAAACCCGGGTTGGGCGGTTACAGCATTCTCCCTCAATACTGGACCAATTAAAAAAATTATTGTCCCTATTAGTCAGTTATACACAAAAACATAGAAAATGGGGTCCAGGTTGAAAAAGGTTTCCTTTAAGCAGCACTGAAAGATGAGTCTACACTCATAAAAAAATGTATATGTCAATTTATATTATATATTTACGTGTATGTCTTGGGACACTGAGACAGATCTGAAACTTTTCAGGTGTGTAGCTTTTTAACCAGAGGAGCGGATTCTACTTTCTACCTCCACCAGACTCACGTGAATGTCATCTCAGCTCGGTAAATATTTATTCATACATGTAAACTGTTCAATGTTTTTGTGCAGTAAAAAGAAGGAAGTTTGACATTGTGTTGTTTGAATCTGTTGCTTAGCTATGTGTGTGTGTGCGTGTGTGTGTGTCTGTGCGCGCGTGTGTGTGTGATCACAAGAGATGGGCCTTCGATTTGGGGTTATTTGAGCAAAACAAGCATGCTCACTTTTATGATCTGTTGTCAATAAAATGATACATCTTATATTTTTCAAATTACCAGTAAATCCATGAGATTTTGATGCCACAGACAGATGCCCTTCCTGTGAAAAACAGCAGCACACACAGTTTGTTAGACTGGATATTAATCTAATCCTTCCTTTAAACACTGCCAACTACTGCATTTCAATTTGTCATTTTAGCATTGGCACTCACTGACAGTCCATAATGTAAATTGTGATTTAAAGTGGCCAGATGGGCTAAAAAGCAAAACCACAAGCGTGCTGTTGACCAAGCATGGGCATTCATCCAAAAAATCCAATAATCTAATTTTCATAAGGCATATAACAAACTACTATAAGTCTGGCAATTTTGGAGAAAAAAAAGTTCCTCAAAAGGCTCTTTGTCAACAAATAAAATGAGACCAGGAAATGTGATTCTCCTTGCCCTGCAGCTTTAACCTTTTGTAACTAAGCCCATGGGACAGAGGCTTTTTGTGCTTATTCAGTCATCCAAGTTATTCATGGAGACGCGGCTTGCTTGTTTGCATTCAAGTTAAAGTGTACGTGTGCGGGTGTGTGTGTGTGTGTGTGTGTGTCTGTGTGTGAGAGGCATGACGTACAGTGACAGGTGCAGGCGGTCACAGCAGTTACAGTATCAGCTGCTGCAGAGGAAATACAATCAGCTATACTGCGTCGATTCACACACAGTTTTACAGTTCGATTGGAAGCTCACTATGTGTGTGTGTGTCTGTGAATGTGACCCGTTTCCATGGAACATGTTTCCAATTTCAGTATGTAAAGGTTAATGTGCCTAACATTGAATGTGATTTTGTAGTGTGTCCTTAGCTGTATCTATTTGTGTCCTCTTTTTTGTGTTTGTTTTTAGTATTAAAACCTGCGAAAGGATCGTTTTCTAAATGTTAACAAGTGTTGTGTCTTTTGTTAACTTGACACCGAGCACTTTTACTGATGTCCGTTGCACCTGAGAGTGTACTGTACATGACACGTGCCGAGTAAACATATACATCACCGCATCAAGATGATGCCTCGAAAAAGAGATTTTAATCTCAAGGGACTTCCTGGTTAAATAAAAAAATAAAAAAATGTGTCAACCACTGAAGGTCCATGAATACAACATTTTCATCTGGTGTTACGTTACTCTTTCAATTTGTTCTGAAAGCGGTGATTTGATTACACAGAATATTCATTCTTATTACCGATTAATTTTCTCTGAAGACAGCCTCGTATAATGAATCCCCATGTTCTAATGTTTTATTAGATTTTAACACGTGGATATTAATAACAGGCACCATCTTTTCTCTCTGTGCACATATCTGTTTACTTCTTTACCCCTTAACCTTTGTTCTAATTTAAAGGTGCTGAATGCGAGATTGGGAGGATTTCTATTGCCTCTGCACGACTCTCAATATGGCGAACGGTGCTAACAGCGCTAACAGTGAAAACAAAAGCAACATTGTTAACAGAGCTTACGGTGTTTCCTGCTATCTGGTGACTTTTAAAGAATGAAAATAACAAAATAATAAGTATACTGCAACAGCATTTTTATATTAAATAGGCCTACTTTTAATTTTACTTTTAATCCTCAGGAAAGAAAACTGAATAATTCGCCCCTCTGGCATGAACTTGTGTGAATCTCTGGTATACACTATTATTCATCAGTTTTTACTGATTCATTCATTTTTGTTTTACTTCTTTCTCTTATTACTCTCTCGGTCTCTCACTCACTGAAGGTCCTTTCAGACACAATGCCACCGGCGGTCTGAAACCCATCATTTCCAATGTTTTGCACCACACCACAACGGCTTTTCACTGCCTCCAGCAAAGCCTAACTTTGGCAATGCACACTGTGATGTGCGGCGAGTGCAGCTCAAACTGCGTTGAGTCGATCACAAGCGTATATATAGGATATATCTATGGTTGTGAGCAGCTCTCTTCAGCCAGGAAACAACATTTGGTGTAGCTCTATTGTTGTCAGAGTGGAAACAGTAGGGCTTATAGACGCTGTACAGTGCCAGGAACAGGTTGAGATAACGAAAAGGAAAAAAGATGTGAGAATCGGGAGAAAAACGGGTTAAGTGTGACCCCGGGATAACGGCGTTATCAGCTGTAACCGTCATATGAGCGCACAGCGGCTGCCGTGAACTAGCCAGTGGGGCACGAACATGAACTCAGTCGACGAAGCACGAAGAAGCTCAGATTACATCACACACAGAGGGAGAGCGACTTCATTCTCTGCTCTGGTAGACATTACTCCACTATATCTTTACATAGCACATAGTTGTTTGCTGCTATATCAATGCTCTGAATATCATATAGAGCACCTTTAAGTTCACACTAAATCGATTGAGAAACGGACCAACTGAAAGAGACATGCTTTAAATGTGTTACATCCTGCCCTCACAAGCTGTCAAACAGTATGGGTGTGTCTGTGTTTTATCCTGTTACGAGGTGTTAACTGGCAAAGCTGACAACGGGCAATCGTATATATCCTGCGTGATTACTTACCCACACAAGCATTTACATGCGAGATTACAGACACGCGTACATGCACACACACTCCTGTTGACAGCCAGATTCAATTTAATCCCTGTAGATCAAAACAGAGACCCTGTGGGCTGCGCCTCAGGCCTCTGTACACAGTACACAGGGCTGGAGGTATGCCCTCTACATAAACACACACACACACACACTCTCCTTCTGCCTCTTGAAAACCTGTAAAAAAGACATGCAGTTACATCCATATGCACAAGTGTACGCATGCTCACTCATGTCATACGTGCAAACACATGCAAGCACACGTTACTACGCCGGCTATGCAGACTATGCAGCGGAATATACGTGCACAGATACACAATGTCCTGAATGTGTGTGAGCGAGAGATGTGCCAAGTGTATCTTGTGATCACAGAGAGTTTATAGATGGTGAGCGTGTGTTGCTGCCTGAACTGAAGCCGAACATCTCCTGCCAAAAAGCAAGAAAGACAGCGAGATCCGACAGATATATTCTGTCTGTGCGTTTGTCCTTCTGTTGGTGTCACACTCGCACAAACACGGCACATTTCTCTGAACATGGTATGAAACCCAAACCCTGTTTACTGTATCTAAAAGGTGCAGTATTGGATGTGGGGCCTTGCAACACTAAAACACAGCGATCCTTCTCAAATGTCAACATGCACGGTATCTCTAGTTGCAACACATTCATGTCTAAATATAATTTTTCTTCAATGGGAGGTTTAATCACAAAGAGGAGATGCAGATAGATGGGAACAGACTATTAAACACAGCACTGCAGTTTCATTGACACTAAATTTAGCAATGAACATTTCTAAGTGAGCATTTCCTCTTTTTTTAATAGAATGTATGCATCCGTTTGTGCACATGTGTGGCTCTGGATGACTGCTCTTCTATAGAGACTTCTACTGTTTGGTGCTCAGATGGAGGCATCTGAAACACTGACAGATACAGGCAAACACACACAAAGCATACTAGAAATACGGACAAACTAATTTAAAATCTATAGTCTATATAGTTACGGTAATAATCAACATATTCAGCAAAGTTCTGGTTGTTCATTCAAGTTTTGCACATCGGTTTACCTGCGAATAAATGAAAAAAATAATGAATAAACTATTATTAGCAGAGCAAAGAATTGAAACAGGACACAGACTCAAACACAGAGGTGCATCACCTCTGAAAATTTGACTGATTCATACTTGTGCACCATACTATAGGTGGCAGGTAATTAAGGCTAGGGTATAGACTGTATAAGAAGTATATGTAGTCACTGCCCATTGGTTTGTGGACTGCCGTTTTGAAGCCTTGAGTTTGTCATTTTGGCCGTCGCCATCTGGGATTTCTGCAACCAGAAGTGACACAAGAGGATGGAGCTAAGTAGTAAGACATTTTCAGGCGACCAGAAAGCTTATAAATAACTTTCATGAACTGAAAACACACTGTGAAAGGGTTAAAGTTGTAAGACGAAAACCTCGGACAACTCCCAGACCGGACAACGCCGTGGTAGCGACCTGTCAATCACAAGGTGGCCACGCCCTAAAGCATACCCTGCTTTATGATCTGTTTGACTCTATATGAGACCATAATTTACCAAATGAACATCATGCTGTATTGAAGAAGACTTGAATCTAGCGATTGAGACCATAAACTCATGTTTACAATGTTTACTGAGGTAATAAATCAAGTGAGAAGTAGGCTCATTTTCTCATAGACTTATATACAATCAGACTTCTTTTTGCAACCAGAGGAGTCGCCCCCTGCTGGCTATTAGAAAGAATGCAGGTTTAAGGCACTTCCGCATTGGCTTCACTTCTCATACCCAGAAGTTGCCCACTGGGTTAGGGTAGGCTATGCTTTCCCAAAAGTGTCCACAATTGTGCCAACCAGGGTTATCAATATAAGATTATTTAGTTAATGCGGTAAAATGGCCAATAAAACTTGTGAGACCATTTTTATCTACTAATGCAGGTTAACAAAGCCTGTCTTTCACTCTCACCAAATAGGTTATGGTATCATCATACAATCCATCTCTGTTTTGTCAGGTTATAAGTTGTTAATGACAGAAAAATATAGATTGATTGTGCAAAACATGTCGCAGATAAAAATCTGATTTCATTTGTGAGATTTGAATATAATAATGTTGATGTCAGCTAGCAATGTTTTCCATTGGAAATGATGTGCTGCTTGTTTGTTGCTATTTTGGGAATAAATAACCAACAAAATGTAAAAGTCACTTTTACTCTGGACTGCATGCTTCACTGGACAGCAGGTAGGTAGGCTGTGAGTGGAAAGAAAGAGAGTGGCCCACCTCAGCTTGCCCTGCCTGAATATCTAGTTTTTGGGAAACACAAATGGTTGGTTTCATCTTTTAGCAGTTTCATGCCCACTGCATATCACATCAGGTTTATTAAAAAAGCTCTTTAAGAGCCCTGTGACTCTCAGACTAAAGGACACATTGTTTCATGGACACGAAGCAGCCTACTGTACACATGATAATCCCTCTCTTGTTATACTGTAGCTGCTGCTGTCAGGCTCGACATACATGAGAGAATTCCTGACCGTAAGTGGAGTCAAATAACGCAGAAAGGATAGATTAGCTTTCGCAAAACTCAAAGTGCTGTTGTGTTTTCAAATACAGCAACAGTCTCAGATTAAAACTTGCTTCTTTTACCCACGAAAACCAGGAATTACATCAAACAAGCACACGCGTCAGTTATGGGAACAAACACAACACCGTATCCAACCACAACATGACTCAACACTACACTGATCGGTCCTGGTTGCTTTGGTCTATAAATAAGGCCTCTCTTATCTTGCTCACACGTCATTCTGTGCTAGCACACTGAACCAGGAGACTACCAGTAAATGAGACCCTTGATCGCTCAGGGGTTTTTGTGGAAGTTGGGGAGCGGTGGGTACTTTTATTTTACACTTAAAGCTCAATTTAACACTACCACGTTTAACATGTTAATAAATTAGTTTTAAAGGTGCTGGTAGGTGGATTATTTTTTTTTTTTTACCTTTTGACAGAGCCAGACTGACAGAACGACATGACAGCTCTCCAAAAGTGAAGCCAAAACATCTCAATCGCCCCCTGGTGGCTGGCTGCAGTATAGGTCATAAATCCCGCCTCCTTCATGTTAGTGGATGGGACATGATCCAAACTAAAAAGTCAAAGTACACATCATATATTTTTTTCGCCAAAGATGGTTTCTGTCATTTTAGGTAGTTCTTATCACGCTGTTGTTTGTACAAGTGTTCATTTGGAAGTGGAAGAAGGGGAGATGCGTCGTCCATCTTTATATACAGTCTGTGAGCCAGACAAGCTGTTTCCCCCTGCTTCCAGTCTTTATACCTAGTCCTGGCTGTAGCTTCTCACCTAACCCGAGAAAGTGAATAAATGTGGAACCATTCTAAGATAGACAGATGGATGGTAAACACGGAGATCACTGAAGGTGAAGCGTGTGGGAGACACCTACGCTGGGATACAGCGTATCTTACACACTATATGCTCAGCCTCAGCACCTAGTTTGGTGCTTCTCCAGGTTGTGTGAGAATGAGCTGTGAGCTGTCATATAGTGAACACACCACAGACTATATACAGTCGATGGTACAAACACAGACAGAACCTGCAGATACTTACGGCTGTTCAGAAGTAGAGATTAAATCCCAAGAAGTCCTTGTAGCCTACTACACAAAAACTCTGACATCAACCATCACACTAAGGGGAGCCCCACTCATCCTGTGGATGGTATCTGGGGCCTTGGTGGTATTCTGGAGTCTGAAAGTCAAACAGTCCTCAGCTTTGGGTGTTGAGCTTCCTATACCTTCTGTATAGATTAACTTGACAGATCCATATGTTACCAAGGCGAGCTCATCATCAACCAGTGAGCCAACTCAACTCAGTGAGGAGAACTTTAAACAAGACCTTGTGACAGTATTTTGGTTATATATGTTATATTATGTGTTTTGTCATCATATTATAACAAATTTATGGAGGCCACGAAGTACCAAATGTTTTTCTTTTTTTCTAAATTTTGTAAAATGTACTAAATAATTTGACTTTGGGGGACCTGTATGAATCTATTAGAGCCATTTATGTTTTTTAACACATGTTCAAGGAGCCGGTAGCTACATTAAACAAGAAAAAAATAACAATAAAGAAGTCAATTTGCTGCCAATTTGTCCGAGTGGCCAACCGAAGTACTGCAACATAAAAAAAATCCCCTTCTGCCCAACAGAAAGGTTTTTCCCATGGATGTATAAAGAAAACTGGATACAGCGTCGGAGGAGGGCTCCCGTTCATTCCTATGAGAGCTGCTCAGTGAAGCATGAAGTCAAAATGGCTTTGACTGCCAACTGATTAAGTACCCGGCTCATCCGACGATCCTCCACATCCATTGGGCACACAGAGCAGGCGCAGTAGCGTTTCCTTTAACTCCGCCTCTCAGCCCTCGGTCCAGCCTCGGTCTGGGTCTCATTCACATGAACGGAGGAATTTAACTCTATTAGTGCATTTTACAACTTTTAGGACCTAATGATTTAAATAAGGGCTATTCAAGTGTTCATACTGGGAAGTTGATTTACCTAAAAAAAGATCATCCGCTGAGTTACAGACATCTCTTTCCCAATGTAAGCCTATGGGAAAAAGTATTTTTGGGCCCAATGGCATCACGTTTATGAACACAGAAGTTGTAGTACCGCCATTTAGCCACTACGAAAATTTGCTTTAAAGCCCGGCGCTTTTCCTGGGGGTTTGTTTTAGACCACCATCATGAAAGAGACGTCTGTAAAACTTTTGACAGGACACTTGGAAGTGCAATCAAGGTCAATTATTACTATTTCTTTCTGTTTTATGAATTTTTAACCCATGAAAGTTTGATATTCATGAAACTTCCCCAGAGTCCAGAAAAGCGAATTTTAATGTGTGTGACGTCATCTCAATATAAAGTATGTGAGCCGAGAATACATGGTGTCACTGCATGGCTTTGTGGGTTTTGAGGTTGCCACTTCTGCTCACTTTTGAGTCTGTATGTGTTCGTGTGTGTTTGTGTGTGTGTGTGTGTGTGTGTGAGTGTGTATACATGTCTGTACTTCCATGAAATGGAACCTGGCTATTTCCTGAGTGTGTGTCCGTAGCTTCTAACAGGTTTGTGGTTCACCGGCGCTGCCAACGCTGCGACATATGGCGTCACACCAGCTGACTGGGCAGCCTTGGCAACGGGCTGCACGTGTGTGTATATGCATATTCATATGTGTGTGCAACCGTGTGTATGCATATTTGCAGCTTGTGGCTATGAATGTGTCTGTGTTAGTAGCCACAGTGTGTGTTTGTGTGTCTATGGTACAGTTCCAGGTCAGCACAGGAAGTTAAATATTCCTGATTGTCCTGCTGTCTGTCTGTATTGTCCCGCTGTCCCGTTTGGCGAGCACTGTTGGCGGTGCGTGTCGTCCACCATCCAGCAGAGACCTGACCTGCAACCAAACAGTGAACTTCATACAGTGATTGAATGCAACTACTGAATATCAAATATTTGACACCACTGTGAGTTTGAATTGAGTGTCACCTCAAGATTCACTTAATCCCCCCCAATACAAGCGAAATGATACAAAAGCACTAAATCCTGAGTGACCAGCACTGAAGGGAGGCTCACTTTAACAAGAAAATAAGGCTGACCAAATCTTAACTACCAATGTTTTAGTTTTCAATATTTTTCTTGCAGGGAAGAAATAAAAAATGAACAGCCCGTTCACACTAAAAGGTGAATGAATGACACGATAATGCGCAAGGCATTTAGCATGCGATAAGAACGCCTTTTTTTGCTTTTGGCATGTCATTTGTACACCATGTAGTCTGTACTGACTGCAATGAAAACGCATCCACGTAAATATGCTACAGTCAGAGCTAGTGGCATAATATAAAAAGTGAAAAATGATGGGTCCAACAAACACTGGACTTTTGACCAGGAGTCCGGTGTTCGAGACCAGTGTTTTGTTTTATAACTGACGTTAGTGACGTGTTTTTTAGTGACGTTTGTGACATGTTTTACGTACTTATCTTACTCAATTTACGTACTTATTTTAAGCCCAACCATGAAATTTTTCCAAAGCCTAACTAAGGCCCTGATTACACAGAGACGCGTCGCTAAAACACGTCGCCTGCAAAAACATTGTTTTCCTATCGTATGGCAATCTTGCTGTGTGCTACTCTCTGGCACCGTTTTTTCTTGCATTTTTTACCAAATTTTCCCATTAAACACATTTGATCGCCTGGTTAAGCACACAGCCCTGCTCCACAGGCGCATCAGCTGTTTTGCCCGACGCCTTTTGCCAATAAAGGGGCCTTTTAGAAGCGGCTACGCCTGTGTCTCTGTCTGATCGGGGCCTAAGAGGTTTTGTTGCCTAAAACGGTGGACGTTACCATAGTTTTGTTACATGGTGTAAAATGACACACGAAAAGTGGCGTACAAATGACACACGAAAAGCCTAAAATGCGTCCTCATGACACGCGGAGTAATGTCGTGCTATTTAAACACCTTCCAGTGAGACCGGGTTGCAGCACCAAACTCGCCAAACTCTTGCTTCCATTGTACAATATTCTTCTTTATGTCAACATAACAAAAGTGTTTCCTGTTGGCATTCTGAGAAATCCTATCACTGCTCGTTAACCCCAACAGATTACATCACATCAGGCCCGATTAGATCTAATTAGATCCTCACTCAAGACGCTTTCTTTCTTAGCCAGGCAGACAGAGCGCCACACCGACAAAGTGAAGAGAGACACAGCCACTTTAATTCACGGCGGCTGTCTGAGGGCTGTCGTTACTCCTGTCGTTTCATCGTGACTTTTATTATCCAATCATGCCAGGACGCATTAGGAGACAACTGTGATACAAAAATCGAATTTGAGTCACACTGCTGCCGAACGATCCGAATAACACATGGAGGTGTCTCAGGCTCACTTTGTGATCCCATTTCTGTGTTCCCTGCAGCTAATCCAACTGTGGACAGCATGTAAACATACATAGGGAGAGAAATAAAGCAGAAAGGGCACATGGGAGATGTGTTGTAGCCGTGCATAAACACGTTGTGTGAATCAGATTTCTGAAAAAAGTACACTGGAATTGAAAGGTCAAGACCTCCATGTACCAGTCGGTAAAATACCTATTTAATCCTTCTCTTGTCAAACAGGAGACTCTGCTGGTTTATTTCATTATGCTGCTAATTGTGCTCTCAGCTCTGCCGAAGCCTGCTGGATTTTTCCACAACCAAACTGCACTGCTCATTACAGAGGACACGTGGAGACAGGCAAACAAGTAAGTAGAAATGTTGTGATGTTGTACTCAAGGAAGGAAAACTCAGGATGATGCTTGCTTTTTTACCTCCTGACAGTATATGCAACTCTTCACCCTGTCCTCCTGCTTTGCCTGAAGCTCTGCTGATCATGAGGGTAACTGCAGTCAAAGTTAAGCAACCACACAAACAAAAGACCAAAGTAAAAGTCTGTTATAACTCTGAATAGCCAAACTGTGATCACAGCTGTGTCATCGTAGAACCCTTCACAGCTCATTCCACCTTCTGCATTTCACACTGTAGTTTCTGAGGTTTATCACATATTAACATTTTATCTGACAAACTGACACTAACAGCCTAAAGCAGGGAAAATTAAAGTCAAAATCCATTTCATAGTCATAGATCATAACTTATTTATATAAATGTGGATTTAGTTGTTTACTGACCGAGCAATATTGCTTCAAACTGAGGTCATTTTATAATGGAAGCTTTTCTTTAAAGTTACTGTGAGGATCTTTTAACAGGTTATGAAAGAGTCTCATCTGACAACACATTCTCATCCCAACTCGTCATATACTGGGGCTTTCTTCAGATCCCTCTGTGTCACCTTTCGGTCGCGGAAAACAGTAATGTGAATTAAACAAAAACACTTGCTTAGGTTTAGGCAACAAAACCATTATAGTTTAGGAAAAAACAACATGGTTGGGCTTAAAATGACTACGTTTTTACAGTGAAAATGTGACTTGATGTTGTGAACACGGGATACAAACGAACAGCTGATTGCAACGTGAAAGTGAAACTTAACGCACAGGACACGAACAGCGGTCTCCTGGATGAAAGCCCTGTGTTTGTTGGACCCATCCACTTCCCCTCCTGCCCGCCTTGTTTGTGTCTTTTCGCTCTTTAAACTACAGCACCACCGCACTTTCCCTGAGCATTTACTGTTGCTGCGGATGGGTTTACATTGTCGTTAATGGAAAGGCTGGTGCGTGTCATATCGGCGCTAAAGGGTGCCTTGTGCAGCGGTATCACACTGTGACAAAACATCGGTATTTGACGCCCTGGGAATGAGAACGGGCAGACTGCTGCAGTAGAATGAGAGGTTTTCTAAAGGGACTCGGGTGCTCGGAAACATTACTCTTTTTGTCCATGCACAGGGACCGCCAAAATCAACACAAAATCAAAGTTCCTCATAGTAGCTCAAAAGAAAATGGTAGTGGCAGTGAAGTTCTTGATATTCGTGGACACAACTGCAGTGATCATTTTGAAAGGATGTTAAAATGGAGCCTGGTATTCTCCTCTGGCAGTCAGGCTCTGTCTCGTTTTTTCTATGTTTTCTACTTTTTACTGAAAGGTCTTTGTTGGGCATTTTGTATTTATTTAGGGACAGTTTTGATCATGGGCCAAGGCAGAGTTGAGTTTTTTCCCATTTTGGTCACAAATGTTGTGGAAGAAAACAAAACCTGCACAATAATTTACAACAGCTATTTCACTGTTGACTTCACTCCTTGAAATACTTTGCTGTCCTAAATCACCAGCCAGAACAGTGAAGTTATGTACTGTAACAGCACATCAATAATACACTGGTTATGAAGCTGCCCGTATAGTAGTGTAATGTATTGAGTGTAAAAGTTTACATCAAGAGATTATAGCTGTGTTTATAGAGTAAATGGAGCACATACGTACAGTAGGTGGTGTGAGACACATCATGGTGGACAGACTAATCCCCTTATGATTGAGCTTTACCATAACAGAACAGGTCTGTGTGTGTGGGCTTTGTGTGTGACTCACTCAGAACAAAGAACAGGAGAGACCGACTCTGGAATGATAAGATATACGAAAGCTACCGCGGCAGTAATGCCCAAAATTAGTAAGAGGGGGTCAGCTCGACCATCTCCCTCGCTCTCTCTCTTAAAACTGAGTCAATCACATTTCAGCTGCAGTAATTATGGTAATTTTATAGTTTAATTACAGTCATGTTGATGTATAAGTACTGAGGTTGTCCAAAGTGTACGTCTGTTATGGTCTCATGACTAAGGGCTACTGTCTACTTGTTGATGTTAATACTGATAACGTATAGGGTAAGTGTCTCATAAAGCATCCATTATGTTACATTACACCATCTAGAGAAAGAGCACAGTAAACCCATTGAGTTCCTCTGCATTTTATGGTGCTGCCGCCTGAGTTCAAAGTAGTGTGCAACCTCAATGCAGAAGAGCCTTAAACTTGCATTCTTTCTAATAGCCAGCAGGGGGCGACTCCTCTGGTTGCAAAAAGAAGTCTGATTGTATAGAAGTCTATGAGAAAATGAGCCTACTTCTCACTTGATTTATTACCTCAGTAAACATCGTAAACATGAGTTTATGGTCTCAATCGTTAGTTTCAAGTGTTCTTCAATACAGCATGATGTTCATTTAGTTAATTATGGTCCCATTTAGAGTCAAATAGACCATAAAGCAGGGGATGCTTTAGTCCATATGAACGCCACCCCTCTTGTGGTATTCACGACCTCGTTGAGTGAAAGGTTTCTGAAAGCTCCGAGTTCACGAGATGTGACGTGTTTGTTGACGTTTTCAGATATGGCGGAGGCCTTGGAAGTTCATTTTTCTGTGCATAATAAGTTAATATATTGTAGGTTTAGTCTTATATTGTTTTTCTTCATATTTTTATAATATGTTTGAGGAAAATGTTGGTATTCCCAACGGCCTCATCTTTTTCCTCTGTCATTATGTCTTTGCATTTCCTGCATTATATTACCCACTTGCTACATTTTTAGCCTCTGTGGCTTCTAGATGTCGACCTTAACGTTAATATTGCCGTTGCTTAGTAGCTGTGTTCTCACGACTTAACCACTCGAACGCCAAGCATATCGTGTACACGACTTCCCATGTTGTAAACACAAGCTTTCAATTGAAGGCACCAATAGCTCCAACCTCTTGTGTCATTTCTGGTTGCAAAAAACGACTGAAACCAAGATGGCGGTGGCCAAAATGCCAAACTCAAGGCTTCAAAACTGCAGTCCACAAACCAATGGGTGGCGTCACGGTAACTACGTCCACTTCTGATATACAGTCTGCGGTTCAAAGCGGATTATAGTTTAGATCCCTGACAGCACTTAACACAAAGAAACAGTGATCTACAAAGATAAAGTCGTCTTACAAATTCAGCTGTTTAAATACTTTGCAGGAATAAATACAGCTTTGATTCATCCGTGTCAGATAAGCCCATCTGGATTTTAGGATAATAAGATTATTGCGTATAGATTGGTCTAAATGTAAAAGGGGGTGTCCATGAACATCTCTTCATCTCAGTGAATAGGCGTTAGATTTTCAAAGGGATTCAAGTCTGGGCTCGGACTCAAGGCCTTTAACATTCTTGTTCAGGAGCCAGTCCAGTGTTGAGCTGCTTGGATGCCGAGGTCATTGTAATGTTAGTTCGTACATTTTTGCTGCAGACATTCATAAGCAGGCTCTCCTCAAGAAGTGCCTTGCATTTGGTTTCAGTCATTATCCCCCTTGAGCTTCAAATTCCCCTCATCTCTGCAGCCAAAAAGATGTGTCGCTGTGTTAGATGGTCATTTCAGCCAAACACACTGCATCGCTTTGTTCAATATCTAATCACCACACATTTTTACTTCATGCTCTCAGTCTTCCACATGTCTTTTTGCAAACCTTCCATCCACATCTGCTATTGCAACCATCTAACTGTCACATTTGCATCTTCTAATGATGTTGCCACCTGTGTTCTTGTTAAGTCCCAGAAGTTCATATTGATATTTTTCCCACAAAACAAAACAGTGTGTGCCAGAAAATAAAACAGAAGACTTAATGCATCTGTGCACAGATGCTAGGAATTAGCTATAAATGGGCCCTCGATGCACTAGGGATGCAAAACAGAACCATGCAAAACAGAACCATTTAACGACATACAAACTGAACCATGGGCTTGATACTTGCACCAGTATTAAATACAGGCCTGCTAATTATTTTTTCGTGTCTACGTACACAAATCAAATAGATTAAATTTTGTGGCTATTTCACAAACTGGCGTGTGTTATTTTTGTTTAGTAGGTAGCACAATAACTACAGAAGAATAGATGTCTAGGGTTACATTTTAAAAATAAAGTAAAACAGACGGTTAAAGGCAGACATAAGTGGCTAAGTGCTGAATGCCACTTTTATCCTCAGGGTCAACTTGACCTGAATTTCTTACGACCTGTCTTCACTTGCTCCTCTCTGATTTTCAGTCTTTTATCGTTTTATTCCCTCGTTGGCTTCTGTCCCCTGTCTCCAGTTGCAGTTCGCTCTGACCAAGCGGGTATAATTGTAAATCAATGACATGGACAATCAAGTGAGTGCCGTCTGCCAGCCTCTTTTACACACAGCTGGATGTGAATGATTTTAGAAGCCCTGTCTCTCCTCTCATCATCAAATACACTCTGTGGTTATATAGGTCTGGGTTGCGGGGGTAGCAGTAAATCAATGGATCCTATCTTCAACACAGATTGGGCAGTTCTTCAAATGGCCTGACTAGAGGGACCGCAGCATCAGATAGATAATAGGGAAGATGTGAGGCTGAAGACTTTGGATCAGCGCGAGAGCGAGTGCAGTTAAAGAATAAATCAATGACAAGCCTATTAACCCCTGTGTCAACTGCTCTACTGACTGGATGAAAGAGGAGAAAAGAACATAGGGGAAGAAATGGTGTAGATAGTGAAAGAAGATAAAAGATTAGAGAAATGCCAGATAAATAAGAGTTGACTTCAAAAGTCAGTGAAAAGCAAAGACTGCTGACAAAGGAAGCGGGCCAGCGTGAACAACCAGGGTGGCTATTTTCTGATGTTTTCCATCACATGCATCATTTCCATATTGTTGTTTTTTGCTTAACTGTGTGTGAGTGGTGCCAAATAAATCACAGAAATGTTACAGTAGAAGGTCGACATCAGACATGACACCAAATGAGTAAGTGCTGATAGGGCCACAGGGTTTAAAGGAGCAATATGTAGTACTGACAGCTAGTGTTTAAAATGGGTACTGCAGTCCGCTCCTCCGGTGTTAGGGTGACCAGAGGCCTGTACTATGAAGCGAGTTCAACATACCCAGGGTATCTTCTCGTTATCTGGCTTCACTAACCCTAACAAACGAGATCCAGCTAAGCGGTCCTACAACGGTGGTTATCAACCCAGGGTTTCTCAATCTGGCTATGAGCGTGTTCACATGAAAGGGGCGGTGTTTGCAGCATCTGACCAATCACAGACATGGACAAGTCTTCTGTCAGCAGGAAGAGCAAATTATAATATTAGACAAATACGAAGAAGTTAAACACATAATCCAGACTAAAAGTAATACAGTTGAAGGTGCCAAATGCAGGAAGGACAGCTGGCAGAAGAAAAAATTGCAGATGTGTGAATGCGTAAATTAACAGATATAATAATTTAACGTAATACTCAAAAGTCAGATATAGTAGATGTGGCAGTGATATTATAAAAAGCTTTCAGAATAGTATTGATGAATATATTACACTTCATTATGGCCTTTGACAAGGTTGAGGCTAACCCCAAATCCTGCTTCATAGTACAGGCCTCTGGTGCCTCTCTTTATATGGGACTGAACAGCATTTTTATCCCTTGCGCTGCGTCCAGCATATTGAGACAATGTCCCTCATTTTAATTGGCTATCAAATGTATAGTAGAAATGTTTAAAATTTTACAAAACTTAAACTTAAAGAAATACACTACCTCTCAGCTTTGGTAATGTGTAACACATTGTCCCACACAAATAATAATAATAATAATAATAATAATAATAATAATAATAATAATAATAATAATAATAATAATAATAATAAATTGGACTTATATAGCGCCTTTCAAGAAACCTAAGGATGCTTTACAAAGAGGGCACACAAAATCATACTAATCGACAAATATACTCTTTGTCCTACATTTGGTTTGTTGGAATCTGGTCACCCTACTTAGGGATGGGCGATACCACACTTTTTTAATTTGATGCGATAGCAATCATTTCTTAAATTGGTATGTGTTTTTTTTGTTTTTTTTAAATAATGAAAAAAAAACAGATCATTACACTTAAGGGCAAATCACATTTACATTCAGTTTATTTATATTATATATATTATTATATATATTAGCCTACTTTATTTTACATTTTATTTATGTTTATATTTTAGCCCTATATTTTTATACACTATTTTATTTCTTAGATTCTTATTTTGCTTCAATTTGCGTGATTTTCCTTCTTTTTTTTAATAGCCTGCATATTTAATGAGCATTATTGGCGGGAGTCTGTGAGCCAAGATTTTCATTACGAACAACTCCTTCACTGTTAATTGTTGTGCACGTGATTATAAAGAACTTGAAACTCGTGTAGCATAACAACCAAATTTAAAATGAGATTGTGATGATGATGTTTAGGAATTTAAGGTAAACAGACAGACACCTACTACCTGTACCTGGATATGTTTACCTCTCCAGCAACGTCTTTTGTCGGACAGAAGAGGGTGCACCGTGACTTGGCTCTATGGTCATCTTCTTGTTTTTGTTCCGCCTTCATGTAACTTTCAGGGTGTGTTGTTTTTAAATGTAGGTTGCTCGTGTTGCTGTTGTGTGCCACTTTCTTGTCACAAATACTGCATCTTATTGGGGACAAATTTTTCATCCATGCATCCAAATCATTGACCTTGTGGAATCATCTTAGTGCTTTAAGACTAATGAAAGGGAAACATGCAAAGTCTCTCCTCAGAGCTTATGAAGAACTGAACATATATGATGATGACCCCTATAGAGCTACTATGCAAGAGTGCAGTCTTATTATATATTTTTTCTTTAATTACTTTTCTCTTTTCTTTTTGTGATTATATTATTTTATGTAATTTAAGTTATGACGGACGGATGGAGATTTCAAAGGAGAACATGACTGTAGCATTGTTGTTGTCGGAGAAGCCAGTATTTCAATTCAGCATGTTTCCTTAATCTCTGATGACATATCATGGTCATATTGTGATTTATTACAATAAATATATTACATATTGGTCCTTTAATGTACAAACACTTCAGCACTATGACAGGTGCAATGTGTTTTATTCACTTTCTAAAACTTGCAAGAGCCAAAAAAAACTGGAGGATTTTCTGCTGGAAAACCATTGAGGGCCTTTAATTATACTTAAGCTGAGAACATAAATGCTCCTGACCTTTAGCCTCCACAACTCACTCTCTCTGACACACACACACACACACACACACACACAGATATTTTGGTATCTCAGCCTGCAGTTCAGACTCTCTGGCTCCATCTACTGACTGAGCCAAATATTCCTCTGTAGTGCTGCAAACATCAGGCCATCAGTGACTAAAGAAGTAAAAGTTGCATCTTGGTATTGACGATAACGGTGATATTTAAAAATGAAATATTGATATTAATAATACGTACATGATAATATCGTGTGTATAATCCAGCGCCTCTTAAATCATTTTATACAGTTATATGGTTACAGGTTCTCTCTTTGCCAAAAAAAAAGACAAAACACACAATAAACAAGGTTAAGATGAATTTTACTTATAGCATCATTTGTAATTATTTAAAATTTTCCAAATAGATATCGCGATTATATCGTTATTGTGAATTATTTTGGCCACAACAATGTGTAGTGTAGTGAAAATCTGATATCATCACACCCCTAGTTGCATCACACAAACACATTTCATCATTCACATCATAATGGCATAAGGCAATGTGTTCATATTCGTGTTCATAACATACAAGGAAATTTGACAGAATCCGTGCAATCACTGGAAAAATGTCCTTTTACTTCCTTGTTCAATATACATCATATTTACTGTAACAGGTTGTATGCACATATACAGATGTTTTTTAACCAGTCTGCGAGTCTAATTGGATGAAATTGGACTGTTGAACTAAAATGAGTTTGACACCCCTGGTATGCAGTCTTGAGTGTCTTTTAACTGACATCAAACTTACTGAGACATGTTTTGTGTGTTATGGACATTAAATAATGTTGATATTATAGCTATTGTAATTTAATTTGATTGTAGGATAAAACAAAGTCACTAGAGGTCACTGTAAATCTCAGAAATGAACCCGTCACACTTTCCATGTCTGTTTAGTCAACAGCCTATTCTTGCCTTGAACAGTGTGAGTGCTATTTCACAGCTTACTGTGAACGCTACAGTGAACAAACAGCAGTGCGTCTCTAAACGGCTTTAATTGGAACCATACAACCACATGTTTTTACAAGTTTTACGTTCCCTTGTAACCTTTTTAGGACGTGCCCACAACAATGTGGGTTTGAGATGCTTTAAAGCCTCAGTAATCTCTATTTAAACCCACTGCTCTGTCCCAAAAAAGAGCAACTGAAATCCTTCCCTCAGGCGACACACAGTAGCACCTCCTGAACAAAACATCCTGATATGAGCGCCGATGTTCAATCACTTGCGTCATTCAGGGGAGTCTATATAGAAGAGATAGTACAGAAGATTGTGCTGAGTCTCCTGCTGTGACCTTGATCACAGAACATGTCAAGTGTGTGCTGAGTAACCAGTTACATCATATTACGTCATGCACACAATCAGGAAAGAGTTTCCAAGGAAGCTCACATGCTGCATAAACATGTCTTCTTTCAGTTCCCAGTAATGGGAAATAGTTGTAATTCCAGACAGCTTTGTTGTAAAATTACCCTCGCTATCCCGTTGCTTTTGTGTGTGTGTGTGTGTGTGTGTGTGTGTGTGTGTGTGAACGAACACGTGAGTTACCGTGTGTGTGAACACGTGAGTGACCTAGTGTGTGAATTTGTTAGTGCCAGTGTTTCAAATTACACCCAAGTCTCTTTAGGACAGTCCTAAAGATAGTGAGGCAGGCAGGAGTGTGTCCATCTGGTGTAACGTTGCAGCATTCGGGTGCAGAAATAGAGCGAGTAGAACCGCTCTGACAGAGAAGAGAACAACAGAACAGAATAGAGGTGAAAAGGAGATAATAGATTCATTAGAATAGGTAACAATAAATGAATTTCACTCTGATTAGCCTATGCAACTGTGTGTTAAAACCTAAAAACAGACAGAAAAGTTCCATTTTAAAATCAAAGTAAAATAAAAATAAATATTGGTAAATAAATAAAAATAATAAATAACTTTTTATAAAATAAAAATAAAAAGACAGAAAAGTTACAAAAAAATCCTTTCTGTAAGATTCAAATATTATAGAAGGGATATAGCAAAATGTCACTCTGTGTTGTAGCCTAACATCAGATTTTTACCTGTAAAAATAAAAAAGTACATATATATTGTGTGCTTGTTTGAATCAACAATAATCTATGCAGTGAACCCTACTATGCATTAGAGACTAGAATAGATTTCACTCTCTGTTGTGAAATCTGACCAACCTATGCAACAAAGATGTGTGTTAAAACCCAAAACCTACTGATAGTAGCCAAAAATAGCAAGAAAGACCACGATATAAATAAATAAATAAAAGAAGTACATAGTACACAGTACCCTGTGTTGTAAAATCAGATTTTTATCTGCAAAAAATAAAATAAATGTAAAGTCTAACCACTGTAATATGCATGACAGAATATAATAAAACAATAACACTATTTCACTCACTAATAACAAAAAAAGTCCTCTCTACAAGATAGACTAAAATAGAATATAATCTGATTAGTATAGTAAAATCTGATTTTTATCCGCAAAAATAATCCATATAAATTGTGTGCTTGTTTGAATCTACAACCTACCGAACCACTGAAACCCTACTATGCATGAGATACAGTATAAGATTTCACTCTCGGTTGTGAAATCTGATCAACCTATGCAACAAATGTGTGTTAAAACCTAAAAACTACTGATAGTAGCCTGTAATAAAAAGCCTCTCTGCAAGAAAGACTACAATAGAAGAGAATAGTTTTCACAATAACTACGTTTCACTTCACCTTGTAAAATCCGATTTTTATCTGCAAAAAAAAAAAAAAAAATCTAAGCAAGATTAAATCTAAACCCTGCTATGAGTGAGAGAATATAATTGAGGAGAATGACAACACAATTTCACTCATTAATAAAAAGTTGTCTCCGCAAGATTGACTAAAATAGAATAAGATCTTATTAGTATAGTAAAATCTGATTTTTTTTCTGCAAAACAATAAACAAATACATATAAATTGTGTGCTTGTTTGAATCAACAACCTACATAATCTAACCACTGAACCCTAATATGCATTACAGAATAGAATATGTTTCACTCTCTGATCAACCTATGCAACAAACATTAAAACCTAAAAACCACTAATAATGTAATATAATGAAATATAATGTAATATAATATGATATAATATAATATATATAACAATATAATAAGTGTAGTAAAAAAGCTCAATGGGAAAGACTACAATAGAATAAAATAGGTTGCACATTAAATATGTGGGTTCTAAAAAATCTAAATTGTGTGCTTGTTTGAATTTGAAGATTTTTATCTGCAAATAAATAAATAAATATAAATTGTGTACTTGTTTGAATCAACAACCAACACAATCTAACCACTGAAACCCTACTATGCATGAGAGAATAGTACAATAGAATAAAAAAGATTTCACTCTCTGTTGCGAAATCTGACCAACCAATGCAACAAATATATGTATATATTTATGTAGTAGGCAAACATCTTTTGCGGCATCATTGGGCAAAAATTCCACAATAACCTTTCAGCATCTTGTAATTCAAGTGTTCTGAGAGAAAACTAGACTTCTGCACCTCCTCATGGCTCTGTTTTCAGGCTTTAGAAAAATCACGTCATTTCAGAGAGAGAGCGTTCCTATTGGCTGTGCTCTGGCTGGTGGGCGGTGCTTGGTATTTCCTCAACTGATCTCAACATAGCAGAAAATGTTCTCATTTTACAGCTAAACAGTACACTACAAGATGTTTCTGAAAACATTTGAGGTGAGAAATAGTCATTACAGTAACAGTGATTTATATTTGATCAGCGCTGCCTAGTTTGACCATTTGATCGGAGTTCACAAGTGATTGACAGCTGCTCAGAGACTGGCAAGGCTCCAGATCAGCTCTTACTGCTTGTTTTCCTCCGGTCTGTGACATCTTGCAGATGCCATTATAGGAGCACCGGAGGACACAAAGATACATGATTTGTTTTTCAGATTACCTGTCTCATGCACTACTGTCAGGATATATCCTCATCCCCCTAGGCACAACACAAAGCGCCTGGGTCAGTCCTTCATGCTGTTAGCCATCAGGCTCTACAACCAAGGCTGACCCCCATATGAGAACTATGAGGACTTTAAGAACTTTAAACACGCAACTATCTGCAACCATCTTGGACTCTAACCACTGGAGCACTTTACACTTACTTTACACTATACAACCTATATACCACTTTATAGACTGCACATATGTACATATTACATTTATTTATTGACAGACTGTACACACTATGTTCACCCATTCACTCTGTATCTTTTATATCTCTATTTATTGTTTTTATCATTTTTGTATACCTTTACCTCTCCTGTGTTTCACTGTTTGCTGATGTTGCTGCTTTGACACCTGAATTTCCCTCCGGGGATTAATAAAGGTTCATCTTATCTTATTTTATAGTGACCGTTTTATAAAGATAAAGTAATTTGATGTGTCTTCTTTCTGCAGGACAGAAAAACAGCTTCTCTGCACACAAAAAAAACATAAATGTGTCAAAAACATTATCATCAAGTCTAAAGCAAAACATTTGCAGCCCCAAAGGAGACAACAGCATCCCCCCTTCTTTTTTTTGTTACAGAGCACTTCTTCCTTTGTTCTCCCTCCTCTCCTCTCTCCTTCTCGGTCACCTTGTCTCTCTTCCTCCCCACCACAGATGAAGAAGAGGAGGAGGATGCCTGCTGCTGCGCCCTGCCAATGCTGAGAGGAAGAGGGGAGGAGGAAGGAAACGAGGAGAGAAGGGAAGGAGAGAGAGAGAGAGGGGGGCTAGTGGATGTAGCTCTAGCTGTGGGCCGGGGGGTGAGCTACCTAGCCCGGGCTGCTCTGCTGAAACATCCATGGGTGGCTGTGTCGGGAGCCACCACGACTCCTCCGGCAGCTTGAACGAGAACTCGGACGGCACTGGAGGTAACTCAAGCGTCTTTTAGTGTCTGCAAAGCTGGGGCTTTATTATTAGTAGGGGGGCTTCCTGTGCATGTTGTCCTGTTCTGGAGGTCTGCTTTCCTTTTCCTTTATATACCCGAGCCAGACAGACATAGGGTATCTCCCCTCCGCACAGCACAGCAGGGCCTTTCTTGACGAGAGAAAAAGATGCCTGCTCGCTACTTTGTTAATAAACTGGGGGTTTTATTTCCTGCAGCGACGCCGCCTCCCTTTTTGTTCTTTGCTTTTTTTGACTGAGCTAACCTGCTACAATGTAGCACAGTTAGCCTGCTAGCTTTTTCATGCATAACAAATATGGGTCACACAGACGGCAGAGGCATGCAATGCAAGGGGAGTGATCCAGTCTGATTTCAATTATGTGTACTGTTATCCTCATGCAAGATGCACTTTATTGTTAATGCTTTTTTTTTTATTGACTGTGTTTTGTAGAAGCAAATTAGAGCATGTTTAGTGCTGGAAAGTGTTGTCAAAACTTAAAGGCTGCTTCAGCTTTCTGATAAGGGAAGTGTGTTTTTAATTGTGAACAAGGCCCGAGAGCAATACGCACCATGCTGGCCATCCACTATGCACTGCAACTGTATTTATTGAGCAATAAACAGTAGTGCATGCAATACCTGAGGTTATGGAGGCAGGATACTATACCCTAACTAAAAAATATTTAGGGTACATTATTTTTTTTTTTTACCAGTAGTTATTTTTCTGTTGATAGTATATTTTGGATGAGTGGTTAAAAGCATTAAAAAATGCATGAAGTCTGGTGTAAACTGGTTCACAAACTGGCATATGCAAGGGGAGTGATCTAGTCTGATTTTCAATTATGTCCTGTACTGTTATCCTCATGCAAGCTGCACTTTATCATTCATGCTATACTGTTTTGTATAAGAGAGTTTAGGTGTTGGGGTTATGTTTAGTGCTGGAAAATGTTGTCAAAAACTCAAAGGCTGCTTCAGCTTTATGATAAAGGAAGTGTGTTTTTAATTGTGAACAAGGCACGAGAGCAATACGCACCATGCTGTCCATCCACTATGGACTGCAATGGATTAGGTTTATTGTATTTGTTGAGCAATAAACAGTAGTGCATGCAATACCTTTTAAGGTTATGGGGCAGGATATTACCCTAAGTAAAAAAATATTTAGGGTACACTATTTTTTTACCAGTAGTTATTTTCTGTTGGGACTATAACTTGGATGACTGGTTAATAAAACCATTAAAAGATGCATGAAGTCTGGTGTAAGCTGGTTCAAAAACTGGCATAGTGTTCTGTTGATAGTATCAACAGAACACTATGCCAGTTTTTGAACCTGCGTACACCAAATTTAATGCATTTTTTTATGGTTTTAAATGTCATCCAAGTTATAGTATCAACTTAATACCGAATTTAATTAATTTTTTGATGGTTTTACAAGTTATAGTATCAAGTTGATGCATTTAAAACCATCAAAAAATGCATTAAATTTGGTGTACGCAGGTTCAAAAACTGGCATAGTGTTCTGTTGATACTATAACTCGAATTACCTTATATAACCATCAAAAAATGCATTAAGTCTGGTGTACAATGGTTCAAAAACTGGCATTGTGTTCTGTTGAGAGTATAACTCGGATGACTGCTTGAACCATCAAAAAATACATCAGGTCCGGTGTACGCAAGTTCAAAAACTGCCATAGATTTGCCTTCATTAGGTAGTTTACAGAGGAGACACTGACAGTGTACATACGGCTATGACATGCACAAGCATCTGATATTACATTGCATTAATCTTTCGTAGAGATTTTTATCAAGCTGAGGTGCTGTAGACAACTTTGTACAGTAGTTTCCTGCTTGTCTGGTTCTGAAAAGGGCTTCCACTGACTGGCTAGTAAGTTATTTTAATCACAGATTGGGAGATAGAGCTGGTTTGGGGGGTGGGGACTGAACACTTAGAGATGCTGAGATATAGCCTGGTTTCCTTAATATCTTCCTTTTTGACTCAACATCCGTCTTGACGACTTGTTCGGCTATCTCCCAGACTTCCTGGACGTCTAGATGTCACGTAAACAGGTTGCAGAGAACCCAGCTTTATCTGTGTGTAGTAACAAGAAGCTGTGTGGTGTTAAAACAGATGCAGACAAGCAGCTGTTACTTGACACCTTGCTTGATGAGGACAGAGACAAGGCGATTAGACCCGATCACATGTCAATTTATCTGTTTTCACCAAAGCAAATGTTATAGCTAGGTTTACCTAGTTCAAGCGCGGTGATATTTTAGTATAAAACCATCTATTACCGGCCCACATACATCCCTGAGGATTTCTGGGGAATTCCTGCAAGACAGGCAGGTAGGCTCGTGTTTAAAGGTAAATTATGAGCAGATGGATGAGCTGGAAAGTAGGCTAATGCAGAAGTATGAGCAAGCAGTCAAGTTGGTGATAACACACAAGTACATACACATGAATTCAGGCAGGTCTTTCTGGCAGATCACTATTATTAAACTGCATGCAGAACATTTTTAATGTACATATTCTGTTTTCGTTAGAGTCAATGTGAGCTGCTGCTGATGTTTTATTTACATAACCACATGTGTAGTTAATGGTCTTTGTATATGTCATTATCTGTTCGAGTTAACTGCCGCAACGTCTAAATTTCCACACAGGCACAACTGAAGTTTTGTCCTATTTTGTCAACCAAGGACCTCATTGTTCCTCGATTACAGTTTTTTGCAAATGCCGAGACACAACAACGGGTACTTGTGGCACAGTTGTTGAAACCACTAAGTCATGCAGCCGTCTATTGACCAGCTAAACCATAAGCACATTGTCTGCTTTACACTAAGATTGAAATTCTAAAAACACACTTTTGGAACTAACTACACATGGCATTCTACATTAGACACATCATTCAGAACTGTGTTGTTTGGTAAACAGGCAGTGAAATACCTACTCTCAATTATCAGTCACCTGCACCCAGAATGCACCTGTAACCAATTAGATCACTTAGAAATCAGAGCTTGAACACTGTAAACAGGATTCAGGTTTGCTCTTTGGATGTGTGCAACAATAGAGGGCAATTTTGGAGAGAAATTTAGAGGAAGTAATTGCAACATACTGAATTTTGTTTACAGTACAATCTGGCAACTATGTTCATGTCGTCTTCAGTGGTTGTCTCTGATACTGTTACGAGTATTGAGAATAAACTAATGTGTTTCCCCGTTGCATTTGTGTTCATAGTCTATATTTACAGCATGCTGCAAATGAAAATGCCAAAGACTCTAGATAAGTGTTTTATACTTGGCACATCAGTCATCTCAGTGTGCAGTCGGCATGTGGAAAGAGCTTTTATTTGGTGTTTGTGTGCAGAGTAGAGCGTTGGAGTGTTTGCTTTTGCAAGAGATGGAAGATAGTTTTGACAAAGAGGGCCCTGGGTTCACAAATCATGTTTTAGAAAATGCAAAATCTGGTTGTTGTAAGAAGAGAATTCTTATAACAGTGCAAGTCTTGTATACAGCAGGTGGATTATTGTATTATACACAAACAAAGAGGGGGAAAAGTCAAGGTACGCGTAAACAGTCTGTCAGTTCACCTCTTATTTACTACAAAAAGTCAGTTGAAGGTTGGTGTTGTCGGGAGTGTGCCATGTGATCACCAGAGTACATGTGTACCAGCAGCAGGTGTAACTCAACACCTTGATCCGTCATCCTCTCCTGTGTTGCACACAAACACACACGCACACACACACACACACACACACACACACACACACACACACACACGTACAAACTGTCCTGTACCTGTCGTCCCCTTCGTTGTTGATCCAGATGGTGTTATTCATCAGCCATTCTGCTGCAGATGGAGCGCTGTTAGATGCTATAACCCTAACCTTGTAACTGGTAACACAACGCTTCTAGCTTCACTTCTACTCAGTCTAAACGTGTGCTCCATGTTTATATCAAGGCTTGTGTTTAATCTGTCATCTAAGTTTCAATCTTAAGACTGATGCTTTGTTTTAGATAAATCCTAACTCTTATTTTTGCCTCTTTCTGCTTTACTCTTTATCCCTACTTCTCATTTTCATCCTCTGTGTATTCCCCCTCTCTCTCTTTCTGACTGTCAACTTCCACTCCACGTCTGTCTACTCTCTTCCCTACATCCACATTTGATTCCTTATTTCCTTATTTCATTATCTTGGTTATCCCTTCTCCTCCTTCTCACCCCCTCCTCTATCTATCCTATTTTTCTATCTTTCTCTTCTGGTTCCTCTCCTTCATCTCCCCTCCCTCCTGTCTTCCTTCTCTCTCCATCTTTCCTCTCTCTCTCTCGTCCTCCCTCTCCCAGTGGCTCTAGGGCGTAACCAGCCCCTGAAGAGAGAGCGGCCTAAATGGAAAAGTGACTACCCGATGACTGAAGGCCAGCTGCGCAGCAAGAGAGATGAGTTCTGGGATACGGCGCCAGCATTCGAGGGCCGGAAGGAGATCTGGGATGCGCTGCGGGCGGCGGCCAGCGCCTTTGAGAGCAATGACCACCTGCTGGCTCAGGCCATCCTCGACGGGGCCAGCATCACACTGCCGCACGGTAACGCACATTACCACACCGGTAGATGTAGCAGATACCTCATAGCCATAGTTTGTTGTTCGTGAAATACCGCTGGGGGGACTTTATGTAGGACGTTGCAGTTGATGATTACCACCTCAGGAATTTCGACTCCCTTTTCCCAACTTCTCTAGAGAACCTAAAACTCAGGAACACAGCTGTAGAGAATTTCTTAACAGTTTGATGCTTTACTGAAGGCTGCAGATCTTGTTTTTTTGTGGATTTCAAGTTCATTAAAATACAGGAAGAGACAAGAATGTTTTTTTAAGTAGGGCTGCACAATTTATCGAATATTAATCGCGATTTTTGGCTTCCCGCAATTAAATGAACGATTGCAGATGTTTATAATGCGTGCTCTGCTTATAGAAAACTCTGCTGCATATCAAGTCAAGCGCTTCCTAAACTAACAGTCAGCCACCAGGGGGCGATCGAGATGTTTTGGCTTCACTTTCGGGGAGCTGTCATGCCGCTGCACGCGCACCCTACAGCGGCAGCCCGTGAAAGACTTTCCTGAAAGTTGTGGTTGCAGTCCAGAGTAGAAGAGTAATATACTGTAGAGCAGGGGTTCTCAACCTTTTGCAACTTGAGGCCAACTTCTGATTATGTCAAATAATTTCCGAGGACCACCTTCTCAAATAAATGAGAAACTGGGCTATAAAAATGTGTTATGCCACTGGCAGGTGTAATGACCCATGTAAATATTCAGCTTACCCTCACCCATCACTGCCTGCCATTATGAATCCAAAGTATTCAGGGTCACTTTTCCACACCACATCCTTTAGAGCTTTTACTGGTGCAGGGTTTTCTCCAACATCATATTTTTGTTTTAAAAAATGCTCCATTTTGCCTTTCCACTGAGGGGCCACTGAATATCATCTATTACATATTAATAGGTTATATAGGTTAATAGAGTTTAAGTTGAGAAGCTTAAGGATGTAAGAAAACTTCCCCAGGAAGTATCCTCTGTAGTTTCAAGTGTCATCTGACGGGGAAGTTTCATAAATAAGGGAGTAAACTTTGCCACACATGACTATTCATTTCTGCTAGGGACGTTTGATACTTCTCTGCACAATAATAAGTGTTTAATGAATATGGATCTGATTCCAAGTAACTACACGCATTTACAGTATTCAGCCTGCAGTTACACAGATGCAGAACCTTTAAGTATATCTCAATGACGGCATCGTAGAGGTTAGACTAGCTATTAGGAGGTTTATACTGTACTGTACGATCAATCAATAAATAATACATTAAAAGAGGCGTGTCCTCCTGAAAGTAGGATTTAATGAAGTAATCACTCACACAAGTATAAAGATGCATCTTCTAAAACTTACTGGAGAGCATTCGCTTAGAACAGATCAATAAAACTGGCTCAGATTCAGGAAGCCCAACAACTCCACACAGTAATTATCAGCCACTTGTGTAGGCTTTCTATTTGTGGATGTGCGTCATTCTCTCGATTCCTAATTCATCTCACCTCATAATACCCGAACAGAGGAAAGGAAAGGTTACCTTTTTTCTTGTTAAAATGTTGTCGTGGTGAGTTTTGGATGGTGATGCATTTTGTCCCTCCGGTGGCATTTCACTTCCGTCTCCAGACTTTAATACAAGAGTCCAAAAGTGAGTTTTTTAATGTATCAGTGAAAGTAAACGTCACTAGTGGATTGAATACTAATTCTCATTATGTTAAAACAGTTGAGATGACTGGCTTGCTCTGATATAAAACATGTTCATGGACCTCACAGGGATGTAACAAAAACCGATGCTTTGGTATAGTTTTGTAAAAAAATCGGTACATATCGATACTGAATATTTGAAACGGTTTTAATACTTTATTTTCCACAGTATCGATACACGGGTAACAGCTGCGCTTTCTGCTCTCTCTTCTCTCCGACAGCAAGTTGACACACATACCGCTATTTATCTTTTAATAAAAATATGCCCTCAATGTCGTGTCAGTTTTTCTCCGTGGTATCGATTATCGATTTTTTTCAAGGTATTATATCTAAGTTGGAAATTCCAGTATCGTGACAACACTACTTCGGTGCCAAGTCGATGCCACAATTCTGAAAACGTGACAGTATTTGTATTTCTACAGTACCGTGGGTACTGGGAATCAGGGCTCAAGACTAACAGCGTCCAGTCGTCCCGGGGAAAATTTCCCTGATAATGCTACACTGTGAATAACAAATCTGTGTTGAATCCTCTTTGGCTAAATAACGGAGCTAACGTTAACGGAGGTTGCATTGAGTTTTATTATGATGCGTTCAAGCTCTATTCAGTAAAAATGATATCAGGCGAAGGTAAATATAACGTTATCATGATGTGTTCAAATGTAATCTTGTTAAATGTAGTTTTGGACGAAAAAACTTTTTTACCGTGGTATCGAATTGAGTATCGAGAATTGTTCACTGGTATTGGTATCAACTACTAAATTTCCGGTATGGTGACATCCCTACTGCATATCCGTTATCCCCTACCACACCGGCACAGCATCATGTATATTTGAAGTTAACATGGTAGTAAGCAGAACCTTACTTTGGATTCTCCCCAAAAAATGCCCTGTTTATCAAAGGCAGTTTATTTCTGATGGGCTAGGTGAACTCCTGTGCAGGAAACCAGAGCCGGACACAATTATTCTGTTTGTAGGCCAACAGGGACACTAAATCTCAAGGTCAGCGCTACCTGAATACGATGTGGGTATAGCAGTTACCAACAGATAGGCTATCTGTGCGTGTAAACATAGTCAGTGTCTTGTCCTGCTCCATTTCCTTTCGTAGTTTGGCCAGGTCAGATCAGATCCCGCTGGGCTGCAGCTGTGGATTCCCCAAGCCTGATGTCACCATCTCACCAATCCACCACTCCAATACAAAGAGCAGCCACAATACTTCATATTTTTATTACTGACAACTTTATGTCTTTCCTTTGCACTCTTTTTTTGCTTTCACCATTCCAGTAGTAACAACAACAATTGAGACGTTTCATTCCAAACCACAAATGTGGCGTCATGGTGGCACTAGATGAAAAGTCAGAAGATCACCAAGGTCAAAGGGGTTCATCCTCTGCAGACTGTGAATGTCTGTAAATAAAGTTTCATGGCAATCCATCCAGTAGTTGTATCCAATAGTCTGGACCAAATTGGTAGACAGATAGAGCCATGTTGCTAACCTGATGCACCCGATGGTTTGTTACACAGAACCATCCGAGAAGCCGTCATTGAGAACTGTTTAGAAAAGGGCAGGCACTTTCAAAAAACTACTTGGTAGGTGATTGGATGAACCATCTGTCAATCAAACTCTTGCCAAAGCCAGTCAGGAGAAGAGCAAAAAACATCTTTTCCATCAAGAAAAGCCTTCAGTGCCGTTCTTTGCTCTTCTTTTTTAAATGAAGAAATACTCTCCAGTTCTGATATAACCGATGCTATTGCAGCATCTACGCTAACCTCTACAGGAGCCACCATTGTTGTTTAGAACGAACAGTCGCCTCTCCGTGTCGTCACACATACCTAAAACCACACGCGTGGCTGCCAGTAGTTCCTCACAGGACGCTGATTGGCCCCGTGATCTGGCTGGCTTCCGTTACTGTACTAAAACATATTATATAGTGCAGACGTTGTTGTTGCTATTCACGAAATGAAACTGAGTATTTCAAGTTCCTTAAAACTCCCACTGCATTTATAATGGGGACTTTCATTCATGCATCAGTCGATGGGTTCCTTTTTCAGTGCGTATAATTAGACTGGAGACCAACTTGGTCTTGAAAAGTAACTCTGTGAAGCAGAAAATGGGAACCATTTGCATCAGCTGTTGGTCAACATGTTGGATTCTATCCAACCTGCAACGAATGAAAACGTCACTGATTCACATCATTATACGCCTTTATGTTTTCACCCATAACCAGTCAAGCTACTTTTTGCGAAACAGCACTGCAGCAACAAATAATCTTTCATGTATCATAAAAAAAGAACCCTATCTAATTTGGTGCAAGGCTGATTTCCCCCCCTCGCAGTGATGTTTTTCAATCTAAACTCATGTTGTTTAATGAAATCCGAAAGGCATTAGCACCACCTGGAAGCCATTAGCATTCTGCAGCTGAAGGATAAACACTAATGTGGAGCCAACTGGAGAAGAAAAAAAGCAAGTGAGATATACAGACAGATTCGCATCCAAATCATGTTTAGAGAAAGTCAGTGAACCATGTGTAACATTTATCTTGTATTTATATTAGCCTTTTGTGACATCAGCTGTGACAGCTTCCACATATTTAGCTGTCTCCGCTGGCGTCTCACTGTCTCACATGAAAGGAATTTCAAGGCCCTGACACACCAAACCGACATCAGAGAAGTAGCGGTGATGAAGGCCAGCCTGTGTCTTGGCCCAAAAATGTTGCACTTGGAACACACCGCAAAGACAACAATCCAACGGCCAACTAGCACGTACGTTGGAGAGGAAATAACTCTCCGTACCAGCAGGTGGCGGTAGTCTGTATGTCATTCAAATAGAGAAACTACATACAAGCCGTTGCTATGATACATACGTGAAACAAAGCGGCGTTTGCCGACCATCTTCACACCACTCTCACTCACCACTTGGCTTCATTCCAGATGGCCATGTCGTTGTGAAAATATCCGTGTGTTGGAATGATCAGATGAGATGAAGATGGAAAATGAGAAGAGCCTTCTGTGTTTGCCTTCTTGACTTTACTCGTTGGCTTGCTTTCCTCACTTCCGCTTCTCTTCTCGTGCATGAGACGCTTAAACTGAACCACCATTCAGAGTGATTTCTCTCACCAACGAGCTCCGCCGCTGCTTCAACACGCTGAATCGGCCGAAAAAACTCTGACAAGGGCAGACTAGAGCTGACAGTGCGGGACACATGGCAAAAACTAGGCCAACAGACGCTCACCGACGGCCCAAAATTGGCCGACCGTTAAAACTAACACCACATAAAAAACACGTTGACATTATTTTTGACTACAAAAAACAGGATGATCAAATGTGATTTCAAACTGGACTTTAATACATTTATAATTCAAACAACAATTGACACTACTGAATGCAGTAAAGCTGTGTTTATACTCGCGCGAGGCACCGTGGTGTGGGCCTCCACATATGGTGCGAGCACGCACAAAGGCGTTTATGCCCAATACGTTGTTCGTTGCAATATTCTCCGAACTGCCGGGAAGAAGTCAACGAGTGCTACCAGCAAAATGCCATAAACCAAACTCCACAATGCCAAGGAGGAATTGTAATTATCTATAAAGTCATATCTCATATTCATGGACATACTTTATCACCTTTATACAATCCCTGTAAAGAAAGGAGTCAAATATGAAATGTATTATAATGAAACAAAGGTTGAAAATCCTGTAAATCATTTGATTCGGCTGGCAAAGTATTTTACTCAAATGTAAATTTTCTTAAAGCATTTATAAACAAACTGACCATCTTTCTAATTCATTATTTTACTTATTAATTTAAGTTATTTGCTTTTATCTTATTGTGGCAGTCGTGTCTGAAGAGCTGTGCGCACGCAGTGGGCACCTAGTTACAAAATTCAAAATGCACAACCAAGCGCTGCGACAGCTTGCGGAGACTCCGCGCTTTACACAACAATAGGTGTCATTTTTGGCTCGCGCCCCCTCGCCACAGGGACACTACAGCGAGCATAAACCCAGCTTTAGGTGTTGATATGTGTTGCACATGTTGATATTTCAGTTATGTTACTGACAGAAGTGGAGAGCTTTAATACCTTAAAAACATGCTCACCATACAAATTGTGTCACTATGTTGGTATGTCAGCAAATTATGTGGTTGCATAAGCTGAAAGAGTTTGCCTACATAAGGTTTTTGTCATGACAGAAGGAAGGAAGGATGTTGTTATGGGGTTGAAATAACTTGTAGTTCTTTTCCCACCAAGTGGTTTTTGGTGAGTGCTGTTATTATAACTTCACACTTATGGTCCACATTACTACGCATTTCAGTTTTAGAAAGTGTGTGACGCTCTCACTTTCCACCTCTCACTCTCACATACGCTCTGGTAAACCGTTTCCCGAGGGGTAGCGTTGCTTTAATGTCCTCACCTTGACCACAGCAGTCGTCATCTAGAGAGCCGAGAGCAACATCCTGCTGACTCATCTCAGTCTCACTCAACACAAAACTCATTGTCTCTCTCTCGAGTGGCCATTGGCTCAATTAAGTCATAAAACAAAACAAAACAAAACACCAGCGGTGTGTTGACCTTTTTGAAACGTTTTGAGATGACTTGTGGAGTTTTCACCACGGTCTTTAATTATCTGTCAGAAGGGCAACATCATTTCCATTTCTTCAAAACCATTATAAAGACAAAACATTTGGGAGGAATTGGCTGTTTTGGGATTTTACAAGATGGTAACCTCCGGGTCTGTGGGGAAGTGCCTCAAACTTGCATTCTTTCTAATAACCAGGGCGACTCCTCTTGTTGCAAAAAGAAGCCTGATTGTATAGAAGAAAATGGCCCTACTTCTCACTTGATTTTATTACCTCAGTAAACATTGTAAACACGAGTTTATGGTCTCAATCTCTAGTTTCAAGCCTTCTTCAATACAGCATGATGTCCATCTAGTAAATTATGGTCCCATTTAGAGTCAAATAGACCATAAAGCAGGGGAAGCTTTAGGGCCTTTACACACTGGGGACATTTTCTTCATGTAATTAATTTGGACGTCAATATATTTTTTTGTACTTTGTACTTTCACACAGAACATGAATATTACATGGGGAATAAACCAGTAGGGCTGTCCCGAATAAAACATGTTGGGCTTCGAAGCTTATATTCGAAGGTATTCGAAGCTTTGGGACAGCGCCGCTGCCACACAACTGTACACAAACGCAGCTCTACACACGACAAACATATATACCTGTCTAAAATAACTAATAATAATTCATGTTTATTATGAATAATGAGTAATGTTGTGGGATTATTCCTTAATTCATGGGCTATTTAGGGATTTATACATTAATATAACATACAAAAAAACAAAGCATTCGAATACTGATTTGGAGGTTGATTACCATGGCAACAGTTGGAGCCTTGAAGCATTCGGGTCAGCCCTGTAAATGTAATGTTTTCCGGAATGAGGTCAATTTTCTGAGCTTTTGCAACGCGAATAAAGGCATCAATCCATCACATAGTGTGGAATGGGTTTTTGTTGCGCCTATATTTATGAAACAACAAGAAGGAGGCTCCGTAGTCTCCTTTCAACCTTGACAAAGACAGCGCAGACCAAATCTACTCCTTCCGTTCTTAAGTTTCACAATAAAAGCCTTAAGACATATAATATTCGCAGGCGAGTATTTAGTATTTGTGTATTCGTCACGCCCCCTCCGGTATGTAGAGGCCTTCAGGGCGTGGCTACCTTGTGTTTGACGGGTTACTACCGCGACGTTCTGTTCATGAAAGTTAATTGTAACATTTTGGTTGCCTAAAAACGTCTTAGTCAGCGTTCGGTTGTACTTGGCTCAATCCTCTCGTGTAACTTCTGGTTGCAAAAAACAACATGGCGACAGCCAAAATGCCGCCCTTGAGTCTTCAAAACGGAAGTCTACAAACCAATGGGTGGGTCACGGTGACTACGTCCACTTCTTATATACAGTCTATGGATTTTATTCAGGCAAGCAAGCCTTGTGATCAAAACACCCATTACCACAATAACATTGCTTGGTGTTTTCAGGTGTGAAAAGTAGTGACTTTAAACCTTTGTGTGGGGGGACCTGTCTGAAATCCCCTTGAGGACCCTTGGGGGTCCCCCCTCTGCAAATACCACTGTTTTTTGTTTCTGTTAACTAGGTCTTATTTCCCCCTCTCTCCACCAACTCTATACCCACTACGTGTTTGAATCACGGTTGGTCATCAGTGACATAATGCTTTTTAAAGTATAAGAAATCCCTTTTTTCCTGCTTTCACTTGTCTTTCCTCAGTATTTGTTTTCTGGCGAGTCTTTACTCTCATTTCTCCATTTTATCTTACTACAGCGAAATGTAAATTGGAGGACAGGTCTTTGTTAAATGGAAAAAATGACGTGAGTGTTTCACTTTCAGTTCATGAATGCAATAACGAAAATATACAAAAGAAAACTGAATTTAAATCCAACATAAATGTGGGAAGCATGACTTATCCAGACCATTCATTTGAAAGTGAGAAATTAAGGGAAATATTTAGGGACCTGAAATGTTCACTTTAGTTGTTAATTGCTTTGTGTTGGAACTTCCCAGTTAAACATTTACCTAGTGTACTAAATATAACTATGTACGCACACAGGTTTGTTTATATTGGTATGTGGGTTACAGTAAGCTGTAACCTGCTGCAGATGATGGTTTCCGTAATGTATGTATAAGTGATTCCTATAATATGACACACCATGCATGTAGCTACAGTAGATCAGCTAATCCTGAAGTAACCTGACAATGTTTCACTTCACTTTTTTAATTTGAAATTTGTGGTTTATATGAATTGGTTAAAATAGACTTGTTTAAACCTCTCATTGATTTGTGTCCAACCGGACTTTTAATAAAGCTTAAAATATATGTGAACTGATAGGAATGATGGTCAAAGCTGTTAAAACAAACTTAAAGGAACAGTGTGTAACATTTCCGGGGCTCTATTAGCAGTAATATAATATTTATAACTATGTTTTCATTAATGTATAATCACCCGAAACTAAGAATCGTTGTGTTTTCGTTAGCTTAGAATGAGCCCTTCATATCTACATAGGGAGCGGGTCCTCTTCACGGAGTCCGCTATGTTGCTCCGCCATGTTTCTACAGTAGCCCAGAACGGACAAACCAAACACTGGCTCTAGAGAGATGGCTTTCACGTTTTTACATTACCTGAAGGCCACGTTTGTGAAACTGCGTTAATGTGAGCTGCGGAGTGCAAAACCGCAGTACTGCCAGCCGCCGTCTGACTTCCATTGCTCCTAAAGTAGTGTTATTATGGTAAGGATGGCCTCTGAGCGAGGCGAACGGCGTTACCACGGTTTTGGAAAGGAAGGAGTGAGCAGAGGGGTACTCAGTTGGTTGATATCTGCAACCACACCGCTAGATGCCGCCAAATAATACACACTGCACCTTTTAAGATGTTAACAAACAAAACAAAAATTCCTTCAACCTTTTTATATTAAAGTGTTGACACATGTTTCCATTCTTCAGGAGCTCTGACTGAATGTTACGATGAACTGGGGAATCGATACCAGCTGCCAGTCTACTGCCTCTCTCCTCCCGTCAACATGATCGAAGAGCGCTCCGACGAGCCCGACGGTTCAGATCCAGACTCCGGGGCCGCAGACCCGTCCACGGGAAGCGCCAGCGACGCCGGCTCAGGAGGGGAGTGCCAGCTTCGACTCCGGCTCTCCACGGGTCGCGACCTCCGGCTGGCGGTCCGTTCCTCGGACACGGTGGGCATGATGAAGCGTCGTCTACACAGTCAGGAGGGCGTGCCTGCCGCAACCCAGCGCTGGTTTTTCTCAGGTCGGCCGCTGACTGACAGGCTGCGCTTGGACCAACTCAACATCTCCAGGGACTACGTAGTGCAGGTCATCCTCAGCCAGCCGCCACCGTCGGAGCCGGAGTCGGAGTCAACACCAGGACACACACCAGAGGCCTCTGGGCCGGCGGCAGAGGAGGGAGTGGCTGCACTGCTGCAAGAGCCCACGCCGGTGGAGAATTAACTCCCCCCAACCTGGCAGCGTGGAGGGGGGGCAGTATAAAAGAAGGAGGATAACAAGGGAGATGAAATGAATGAAAGTTGATTCTGACTCTTCTCTTTCTCTTCTTCTTCTTCTCTTCTCTTCTTCTCTTCTCGTTGTTTTTGCTGAGAAGGGCTTTGTGTGGGCAGAGGTCGGCCTTCTGCCGGAGCAAAACGACTCTTGAATCGAGAAAAGACTCTTCCTTTTGGTTTTACACGTTGAAATTTTGACCTTTTTGAAGTCTTTTTAACTGTTCCTATGGAAACCAAACAACAAAAAAGAGAACTATGTCAGATGGCGTTTAGGGTTTTCTTAGCAACACTGATGTTTTCGAATGTGTCTGTGTTTCAGTTTCCATTCAAGTTCTGCTCTCTGGCAAAGCTTGGTCAACAGAAATCTGTTCATGAGGCTACAGGGTTATACATACATTTATAAATACATTTCCATTACAACACGGGCAGTTCAGAAAGGAGAAAGGTTAACAATCATGACAGTTATTCTTAATTATATGTGAATCAAATCAACTTCCTCACTTGGGGATTAAGTCAGTTTGCTATATGCTGTAAAGAAAAGGTCGCTGGTTAGTAAACAGATGTGTCCTCCCTCTCGTCAAGAGGCTGCCGCTGGATTAGACGCTTTATTTCACTCTGCTTCACAGAACAATCAGAGCAATCATGTAATAAACATTAAGTAGTCAGCCTGTGTGTTTGTGTGAGTGTGTGGATAAGCGTGTGTGTGCGTGGATGCTCATATATGATCAAGACACAACCACATTATTCATGTGGCAAAAGGATGGAGCATCAGAAACACAGTTGCATATTTTGATTAAAAATAGAATGTTTTTAATTAAAATTGATCATTGTTTCTATTCCTCGATCTCCGTCTAATTATTTGCATTGAATATTTCCATGTTTTGATGCAGAGGTACAAAAATTATAGCGGTATGTTGCAATAATGGTGTGATTTACATTCTGTTGCAGTCCTTCAATGGCACTTTATGGTTAATAATTAGGGCAATTAATTAATTAATTTAAATTGATTAATCGTTTCAGCTCTACTAATCTTTTTTTATTATTATTTCTCGTCCATTTTACCGCAGATCTATAAAGAAGGGCCCTCGTAATGCAGCGCATAAATGTGTGATTGTTTAATTAGAACATTATTGTCATATTTCAGGCCATATTTATGTTTTCCCATACTAATATCAGGATGTAAGAAACACCCTTTTCATGATACCTTTGTTATCTCGGGGGGGAAAGGTGTTGTAAAAGCCTCATATTGATGCTATAATTCCCATTCTTATTGTTGGAAGATTGAAACAACAGATCAGGAGATACAAAGAGAATTTATCTCTAACTATTACTGGCTGTTTTAGGCCGGTATCAATATTTTAGAATTAAAAGGAATACTTTGACATTTATATCAGGATAAACCCCCTTGAGATGCATCGTCTCGTTTTCGAGGGGGTCCCAAACAAACACTTACAGAACAGTACAAGACACAATGTTATATAACACAAAAGCGACAAAACAACATATAACAAAACAAATAACTAAAGGAAAAATAACCTAAATAATAATAATAATAAAAAATAAAATAAATATAGAAAAGAAAAATTGTACAACCTTAACATTTTTGGGAGATACACTTTGCCTTCTTGCTGGGAGTTAGATGAGATGGACACCACTCTCATGTCTGTATGGTAAATATGAAGCCAGATAGCTTAGCTTAGCTTTGAGACTGGAATCGGGTAGCCTAGCTCTGTCTAAACGTAAGGATAAGTCTAGAGGAAAATATTCACACACTCGTAGCCATTATGCACAAAAATGATTTAATAATTTACCAACATTTCGACATGACCATCTTCTTCAGAGTATAGAGGGACAACAAACAGCCCCACAGGCATTAAATAGACACAGGTGTGTTCAATCATGTCCTCAATTACATCTACAAATTATGGCAGGAGCACAAAGCTACCTGATTCATAAGGCCATTTAAAAACCACATTAGAAAAACAGTTTGAATAAAAAAGTCTAGGTTGTACAGTCAAAAGAATCTACATATGAGAAAAGCTAAGTATCTCAGGTTCAGCCTTATACAGACACACAACATCAGGTGAGACACAATAGGTAGTGTTTCAGGAAAAGAAACACAACACCCCTGGCTCCAACTGGGTTCCTACGGAGGAGATCTCAAGGGATAAACATGATATCTCAAATAAATAAATGTATTAGAAGCATTAGAAATATATTAGGAAAATACTTTAGAGAAAAAATATTAGAAACAAAAGCGTTTTTATATAGAAAGAAAGACTTGTAGGGAAAAAAAAAACTTTACATAAAGAAAACAAGTCTATTATATAAAGAATTAAATAAGTAGAAAAGGTTAAGGGCTGAGATAGAGGGAAGACGCCTATCTATGTACTTATAGACAACAATAAATGGTTTTAGATCAACTTCAACATTTAGGCATTAGGACGGGTATTTGAGTGATAGATCCAAAACAAAATCAAATATCAAGCTACCAGCACCTCTATCACTCACTAATTAAAGAGGACCTATTATGCTTTTGTGCTTTCCCCTTTTCTTTAGTGTGTTACATAGTTTTTTGTTCATGTAAAAGTCTGCAAAGTTACAAAGTCCAAAGTCCACGCCAAAGGGAGTTACTCTCCCCACAGAAACACTGCTCCTGAACTGCCTGAAACGCCTCGCTTGAAGTCCCGCCTTTTATTCTGTAACATGGTGATGTCACCAAGTAATACATATGCATAATACCTGCTTAGCGGCTAGTTTGTCATGCCCTCAAACAAAGCTAGTTAGAGCGGAGCTGGAGTGGAGTCTGAAGAGTTTGGTTTGGTTGACCAATCACCACAGTAGGCCAGCTGACCAATCAGAGCAGAGCGTTTCCGACAGAGCGTGAAAAGAGGTGCTGCAGCACAGCCGGTATGAGGAAAGTAAAACGTTTTTTGAACATTAAAGCATATAAACATGTTAATGATATGGCTGAGAAATGGTGTGAAACTATGTTCTGTCTAAAATCTATATATTGGCCGACTTACTTAGATATGGCTAAAATTGGACGTCAGCGTTGCCAGATTGGAAATGTTAAACTATCATACGACAGGCTTCAAATGACCATATTTTGCGGAAAACATGAGTCAAAACCACAAGAACAAATAGGCGTAAGTGTTAGGTTTACCAAAACACGTATTTAAATGACTTTTTGACACGCCTACGAATCTACCCACATCGTTTTTTTGTTTGTTTTTTTAAAAGCAAACTGACGTACAGTAGCTATGATGCGTGGATGTGTGTCAATAAGTCCATCAGTCTGACAATTTTTGTAATAGCCTACTTTTACAAAAAAATTACAATGACTGGAAGCCTTTCATTTTCTGCATGAAAACAGTTAAGGCCATACGCTAAGCTAATTAATTAATAAATGACTGGGTTTACTAGTGCATTCAGAGCAATCCCTCATGCAAACTCTCGCAAATGAGTGTCGAGCAATGGGAGAGAGAACGACAGCCCGTCATCAACATCGTAGTCTACACCAAACATGATTGGCTAGAAAGAGGTCATGTGAGAGGAGCTGGAACCATCCGGAAATTAATTGATCGTACAGAGGGCGAAATGATCGTACAAATGATGCCTGTTGGACGTCAAATTTGTCACAGCTGATTTAAAGGTCTCTTTTTTTACAACACATTAATACCTTACAGCAGATCTGCTTCCCTTTTCCTTTGATTTCCTCCGTATTTCAACTTCCTTCTTATAAATCTACTCATTCCAGCCAGACAGAACCTGGAAAATTCTTTGAAAAAAAACATTATGATGCAAAGAGGACGTCTAAAGAGAAGAAGCCACTGTGAGCATTGTGTTTGAAAGAAGTGCTGCCAACAGGCATTCCCAGCTTGAGCCAAGAAATATGCGAACGTCATTGAGCCGGTGATGGAATGAGGAAGGAATTAACCTGTCTGCTAACAAACTAGCTGCCGTCGGTCACGTAGACTAAACACTTGAGTATTAATGTAGAGAGGAAGAATGAGAGCTAATGACCCACTTTCATGTTATGAAACGTGAAAGGTCACACCGTGCATGAGTGGTCGGCAGAGGGGAAGTGGATACTTGATAAGGTCAGCGTGGCATGGCACCTCAAGTCCTCACAACAGTTTTTTAGGGGGAAATACCTTTTGTATATCACACCTGATCGAGGTCACAGTCTCAAAATTTAATTTTCTCTGTTTTGAGACACATGTACCATCCCAACATTATTCTATAGGAGCGAGTAGAGTGGTTGACCTTTAACCGTCAAGGTTGGTGGTTCAATCCCTGGTTCCTACTGTCTGCATGTCAAGGTGTCCTTGAGTGAGACACCCTGAATGTATATGATGATTCTAATAAAGTTTAATAAAGTCTTATGTATATATTATTATATATTATTACACGGCTTTGTTGACTACTCGATTCTGATTGGCGCTCCGCGGTCTATTATTTCTTTATAGCAGACCGTTGCTATGTATAACAGACCGTTGCTATGGCCGCAGTTCTGATCTCGGACTCTGGAGGACCATTTTTTGTGTCAAATTTTTGCTTTCTTAAGTAAGTAGACGTGTAATAAGCGGGATAATGTACAGCTAGTGGGTCATTGTCCTTCAGGGCGATGCGGTGGATCCCACAATGACCGGCTTGCTGTACATTATCCCTTACATAATACATTTCATAATAAGTTTTCATTGTCATAAAGCTTGTAGTTTGGGACATGTGTATTGTGTCAAAGTAGACTCAAAGAAGAAATGAAGCCGCACTTCATTTCTGAGAAACATATTATACTTTATTTTGAAACCACAAAGCACACCAACCTGGAGCAATAATCATCTATTACCTTTGTTCACAAGCGCACAGCGACGTTGAATCAAAAGAAACCTCTATAACTATAATTAGATTAGAGGTGTACTTACAGGAAATGATCTGCTGGCTATCATTACAGACACACCTACACTGGCGTAGTTAAATGTTAGTGGTTCAAATGGGAGCTTAATGATGATGATGGAAACTCCTCCATAAATCATCTGCACAGGTAACTTCCCATTTACACATTTGGTTTTTCTACTCGGGTCAAAGAATATTTTGTTCACAACATAATTCAAGAAACCCTTCATGTGACTTTTCACTTATAATAAACCCCAATTTTTTCATCCCACTGACTCTATTGTCCTTTCCACCTCAATGGCGATGTTGTCACCGACATTTTTGCTTTCTTGTTCTTGAGAACTCTCATGACCGCTTTCCAGCGTACCTGTTTAGTTTTAGTGACGAGCCATCACAAGCTGTCTGTCATGTGCAAACACTAGAGATAACCAGTTCCCTTCCACGGAGGTTTCTGTCCCTTTTGTTGTTTCTGACTTCCTCCACAATGGTCAGTGTGGTCGTACAATCAAACACACAATTTCACAATAAATAATGAATTGTACTTCTCATCTCCCACATGACTGCGTGAATCAGGCTGAATGAAATATGAAACTGTCAGATGGAGAACTGAGGAGTGACAAAATATTTTTGATCTGGTCCTTAGCTTCTTAATGAATACAAATTGTCCTTTGGCAAAGGCGAATGTATCAAAGATGAATGTAGTCACCAGGTTCAACTACATCTTACAATCACTGCCGGTGACAGTCCCGGTGAAGTATTTCCACCAGGGCTGTCAATTGATTAAAATATTTAATCATAATTAATCATGATTAATCACGATTAATCGCAAATTATTCACACATTTTTTATCTGTTCATAGTGTACCTCAAAGATAGATTTGTCAAGTATTTAATACTCTTATCAACATGGGAGTGGGTAAATATGATTTCTTTATGCAGATGTTAGTATTGGAAATCAATTAACAACACAAAACAACGACGAATATTGTCCAGAAACCCTCACAGGTACTGCATTTAGCATAGAAAATATGCTCAAATCATAACATGGCAAACTGCAGCCCGACAGGCAACAACAGCTGTCAGTGTGCTGACTTGACACACACACACACACACACACACACACACACACACACATATCCATGCATCTGCTCACTTGCTTGCAACTACAACACAGCCTCTGTTCTACTTTTACTTTACTTGTATTTTTTCTTTTTTTACTAGTTAATGTCTTAGTCCTCTATTTTAAGTTCTATACTGTATGTTCTAAGGGGCTGAGGGGCAGGGTAATTGGCTCCACCCACTCCCAATTGGGAGCAGGTGTGGAGAGCTGAACACCTGGAGCTGATCTCCTTATCGGGGGGAGAATTAAGGACAGCCAGCAGAGTTCATTTGGTGTGGCTCATGCTGTGAGTGAGGCCTAATGACGGCCACACATTATACGAGAATCGAGCCGATTGTGGGCCCGATTGTTTGATAGTTCTGTAGATTATCTTTCCAGATGTTCCTCTGGTGTGAGGTATGTTAAGAGTGTTTTTTTTACATTACATTACATTTATTAAACATGTTCAGTATTTACAATCAGATATCCTGTTGTGTGTGTGAGGAACCCCGAGGACAACTGATGCTATGCGGACATGGGTCTTGGGGTGTGGGGTATAACACATGCGCAGTGTAACTGAAGCTGCGGTCGTGCGTTGCGATTGGCTCAATTTTGGCGAGTGCAGGCCAGATTTTACTGCGCATGTGTTGTACCCCCTAAGATATGACGCGTTGATGATGCGCGACCCAGCCTCCTTTCCATAGGCCTTGCCCGTCGTCCGCTATGTTTGTTTACACTAAAGTCATGTTTGATCGTGAGTGATAATGCAAGATTTCTTTTTTTTTTTAGTCGAGACTCTTCATTGTTCATGAATGAATCTGTTAGTGTGCTGTTTTGGCCAAATCGTTGCTTATCACATAGGAACAAAATGTTAAATTTAACATAACATGTCGTTATGTGTGGGGTCTCTCACATTTTCAACATCTGTTAAGATTTGAAAAATCTTTTAGCGTGGGCCAGCCTTAAGACGTCTTTACCCGGGCCTTTGTGGACGACCTTGGCCAGTCCTGGATCTTGCCCTCTTGCGGCACGGCTAACTTTTTGGTTTGCCAGTTTATGGGGTTAGGGCTCCTGAAGGAGTTTGATTTTTTGTTTTGTTTGTGAGACTTTGAGTTAGGATGAATAGAAACCCTGTTGACCGTTACGCTGACTCTGTCTTTGATTGCTGTACTTCCCTATTTTCCCCTGTAATAATGTCCTTTACTCATTGTTTTATGTTTGTGTTTATTCCTAAATTCAATAAAAGGTCAATTACAAAAAATTAAAATTTTCCTTTGGTGTTTCCGAATGATGGGATTGCACACACACACACACACACACACACACACACACTCAAAGCAGTTCCTCTTTCTAGGGGTTTTTCTGCCTTCTGCTTCTGTCATACATAAATACAGCCTGCTGAGTTCATGCAGACAAACTGAACACAGACTCAGATCAGCCTTCTCACCTTTCTGGCATCCTCATCAGTTCAGTCAAGGTAAGATTTAATTTTCTGTTATCTCTCCTGTTTGTTTGTTTTCTCCAACATGTTATTCACCAGATATGTATTCTTATATATTGAGGTTAACACCTGTTTCTAACATTATTAAAGTTAGAATTTCATTGAAAGAAATGACTTAAATGCACTTTAGAGGTACTTGTATGCTTTAGTTCAGTGGTTCCTATAGAAGAGGTTGCAGGATGAATCTGCTGTAACGGAGATGGAAGCAGATAAAACATCTTTATGCTGTTTTGTGGCTTTTTTGCTAGAAATTACTGGCTAATTTTTCAGAATCAGATTTATTTTGCCAAGAGCATACAGTATATACAAGGAATTTGACTCCAGTTTTATGCAGCTCTCTCAATGTACTTATACAGAATAGAAATAACAGCTAGAAACGAGGACAAAAACGCTGATCAAATAAAGGCGAGGAATAGACAGTTATGACACAAGTAGTGAAAAAATAGGTGTATATGTATAAAAAGCACCAATGACCAACAATAAGATAACAATAAATTAAATTAAATAAATTTTTAATATTTTTTTTTAATATAATTTTTACTTCTTCAGCATCCTAAAATAAATGAAATTTTGGTCGAACTGGTCACAACTTGTAGATATACACAACGGTAACAAAGCTTCATTTTATTCATTAAATTTATCTTTATATAGCGTCAAATCATAACAGAAGTTATCTCGAGACGCTTTTATATGGTCACAAGGCAAAAAGGTTGTGAACCACTGCTTTATTTGAGTATTGCCAGTATTTGAGTATTTTCCTCCACTATATTTCAGACAAAAATATCGTACTTTTTACTCCATTGCGTTTATTCTAGGATTGTAGTTACTTGTTACTTTTCAGATTAAGACTTTACTTGTATCTTTTTAGAATGTAAACTTTTTAGAAACTATATGGGAAAGATCCTTGTTACAGTTGGATGACAAACTGTTGGTGAAAGACCAGTTAGTGTCTCCAGTTCTGTTGATTTTGTTGTTACTGAACAATCATATTTATACATATTGAAGAGTCTCAGCCTTATAGGACTGTAAAATAAGAGGTTTAAACACATCCATATTTCTCTGTTTATGTGCAAGTCCTAAATTAAAGCCTAATTATAAATCAATGATACAAGTTTGGTTCCAGTCCCTGTGCTATATGAACTTATTGTCCTTACTTCCAGATGCGTGTATTGTTCCTTATGGTCCTGTATGCTGGACTGTGCTACGCCAGCGACCAAGACAACATAGAGACTCTAATGGATAACGGTTGGTAACTCCTCCTTTTGTCTCTTTGCCTCACATACAGTAAATGCTGATTCAAGTCAGTGTGAGTGAATGTGTTTCTTGTCTCTTACTGATCTAGTTCTGGTCCTGAGGGTGCCTTATGGTCTGGGCACCAGGGTGAATGTTCCTCTGAGCTGTGGAGAAGCGTACCAAAACCAGCCTGTGGTTTGGAAGAAAGACGGTAATACAACTTTTACTTCTACTAGGAATCAGGGCTGTCAGTCGATTTAAATATTTAATCGCATGATTAATCACAATTAATCGCAATTTTTTTTATCTGTTCAAAATGTACCTTAAAAGGAGATTTTTCAAGTATTTAATACTCTTATCAACATGGGAGTGGATAAATATGCTTGCTTTATGCAAAAGTATGTATATATTTATTACTGGAAATCAATTAACAACACAAAACAATGACAAATAGTCCAGAAACCCTCACAGGTACTGCATTTAGCATAACAGATATGCTCAAATCCTAACATGGGAAACTGCAGCCCAACAGGCAACAACAGCTGTCAGTGTGCTGACTTGACTATGACTTGCCCCAAACTGCATGTGATTATCATAAAGTGGGCATGTCTGTAAAGGGGAGACTTGTGGGTACCCATAGAACCCATTTTCATTCACATATCTTGAGGTCAGAGGTCAAGGGACCGCTTTGAAAATGTCCATGACAGTTTTTCCTCCAAAATTTAGTTTACTACTTCTATTATCATTGTTACTTGTAATAGTGCCTGTGCAGATACACTAAATGAATCTTTAAAAACATGATTTTGATTGTTACATTGCCCTATGTCCTTGTCTCAGGCGAGGACATGGAGCCAGCTCTGCAGGGGAACCAGGTGACGGTCCTGGTGGAGGAGATGAATGGAGGAAACTACACGTGTCACCTCGGTCCAGACGGGGAATACCTCAACCACACTGTGATCCTGGTCCAACTGGACCCAGACAACAGGACCGTCATACTGGAGGAAAAATCCCCTGAGAAGGGTAAGATAAGACAGATGGAGGGAGGGAGGGAGGAGAAGAACAAAGAAGGCACACACTGACAGAAAAAACAAATGGAGAGAAAGATAAAGATTTGTTGTGTAATCGGACCTGGCGAGAGGTATTTCACCGGAGGAGACATTGGATTGATGTCACTGAAGAGCTGTAGATAAGAGAGATGGTGGGAGAGGGAGATAAGATGGGAAAAAATAGACTAGAGAGGCTGTTGCCCAGAAGTAGACAACGTTGAAAAGATAAGATGAACGGTGGGTACATGTAGAAAGAAAGTGGATAAAAGGAGGAGCAGAGGAATGATGGGGAAAAGGAACGAGACAACACAGTGAAGGGGAGGAAACATTAAAAATAGACAACACAGTGTCTTTGTTCAAGTCATATAATTTGATGCTGTAACATAAACAAACCATACCACAATGTCAGGCTTCATGTCACACCCATTCACCATATGCACCTAAGTTCTAGTCCACAAAAGTATCCTGTTTCCCAGATAAAAAGTCCCTTTTTTCTTTTGCTTTACTGAAGAAATTAAACATTTTTTCATAGATCTTTTGCCACCTTTTACAAATTGCAAAAAGCTGTGAAAGCTCTAAGGAGCTTTGGAACAGTTTGTACTGAAGAAAAACATGTGCCATAAGGAATTGTTTTTTCGTGCCTGATTTGATGCAACAAAATGCTGGGACCTTCAAAATAAAGCTCTCTGAAACCCGAAAAATGTAAAGATGAATTGTTCACAAGAACGTTAAACACAAAGAGAGGGACTCAGACAGTGTTTTCTGTTGCTCCAGGTCACATCCACTGTTCAGCACCGAACTATAAAGGCTCCTTCCACTGCAGCTGGAGAAGAACAAGGGCCAGATCCAGCGCCGCCGTGCTCCTGGTGAAGGCAGAACGGTGAGGGCAAAACATAATTTCTCACACACTGTACTCATTAAAATCCATCCTGTTCTAGATAGCATTGTACCAACCAGTTTGTCTCCAATCTAGGAATTTTGAAAATATTTCCTGTGAGCTGAATGCTGATGGATCAGGGATTCGCTGCCAGGATAACAGCTGCCCATACAAAGAGGAACAGCACCGCATCTCCATCACCATCTACATACACAGCTACTCTCGCCTGGAGGCCTACACAAAGGCTTTCTACCTGAGAGAGATTGGTGAGTTATTGTATTTCAAATTTTTTTTTAGGCTTATTTACAGGTGCATATTTGAATTTTGGGTTCCTTTTAATGTTAAAAAAACATGTTATTTTTCTCATACCGGTGTTACACTGAAATCTGTGACTGCAGAGAGCCAGCAACACATGAGGACACCATTTCTGACGGCTGTCCCCCCACTCACCAGATTATTCAAGTGTGCTATTCTTTTAAACTTAAAATAAGAGAGTATGCTTTCAGTTTACTTTTTATGTACTTATCAGAGATATACTTAACAAAATTATACTTAAGTATACTTGGCTTCTACTGACAAGTATACAGAAACACCTAAATATACTTGGGTTATGCTTACTTTTTGATAGAGTAGCCTGTTAGAGGGTGTGAGAGTTTGTAAATTAATGTTTTGATATTAATTTACTTTAAATCTTCAAGAATTTTCTACATTTTTGCATTCTCCATTCACCGTGGAGGCATGTGAGAAAAACTATTTTTTTTTTTTTTTTATCTCATAACAAAATATCAAGTCAAAAAAAGCAAAAGTCTGTTTATGTAATGCATAAACTAGTGATGTCAGTAACTAGAAGTTTACTGAGAATGTATTTTCATAAACTAAAAAGTGGGCTACAAGTATATAACTAGTAATCTAACAGCATACCTATAAGATCACGTGTAGTAAAGTTCACCTCATAATCTAGTTGCAGTACAAAATACATGGTAGATGTAAACTAGTTGTGTACTCAAAGTTTACTATTCTTACACTTAAAGTACACTTAAAAGTATACTTTTATAAAGTGGACCAATTTAGTTCCAAGAAGTATTGAAGTAGTATATTACTGGTACCCTGATATTAGTATACTTACTATATAAGACATACTTGAACTTAACTTAATTTTACTTCATCAAATAAAGTATAAGTATACTACTTTTTCGTAAGGCTGTACCTGTGTAATAAATGATGCAAATATGTGACAGAAAACACAGACAACTAAATTGTTAAAAAACATAAAATTTGTATTTAAATATTTTTTCTTTAAAGATATATTCACAAAACTCTAGAAGAAAGGCAAAAGATAGGTACAGTGGGGTCACATTGTCTGACGAAAGCTGGTGAAAAATGGTGACCTCATGTGTTGCTGACTCTCTGCGGTCACAGATTTCGTATTTTCGTAGTATCTCCCTGCTGTTGCGATCCTGCCACATCTTCCTCACTGTATTGTTATGCTCCCCTAGTGAGGCCCGAAGCGCTCCCTAACCTGACCATCAGTAACGGGAATGTGTTCAGCTGGAGCTACCCTGAATCCTGGGAGAAGCCCTGCACCTTCTTTGGCCTGCAGTTCCAGGTCAAAGTGGTCCAGAAAGGACATCCCTGTGACAGTGCCAACAACATCATGGTAATGCATTAAACCACATTTTATGGATGCACGATATGATTTTTTTTCAGCAAATACAGATAACCGATAAATACCTGCTTCTCATGGCCGATACTGATAAGATAACCGATGATTTCGCATTTGTTATATTTTAAAAATAAGTTCATAGCTTGTAGTTTATGCACACCTGAGGGTGAGAAATACTTAGATTTAGTGAGCAAAGATGGATGATTTAATATTTCATAGCATCTCTAACTGACATCAACAAATACAAAGAACAGTTCTGACTTCAAATGTCTATTTATGTTTTTCTGCTTGTTAAGCCAATCAAAGCAATTTGGCTTCCCATTATCAGCCGATAATTTATCGGGCCTTGTATGTATTGCGCATCCCCACCACATTTCTTTGTCTTTAACGTGTCGTCTCTTCTCTTGTGCAGCTGAACACCACTCAGGAAACTCAGTATGAGGTCAACGTCAAATCCCCTAAGTATGTTTTCTGTGTGCGAGCTCAGGACAAATATACCAACGGGCCTTTCAGCCACTGGAGCCGATGCATGTAAGTTTATTATCTGGACCAGTGGGAGTAAGAACTGTTTTGACTAGAGTATATGAGACCAAAGAGAGTATACGATTTATTCAAATAATACCAAGTCATGCCACCAACATTGATCTGATCCAACCCGTCTTGTCTCCAGAGTGGATAAACACACCGAGAGCTGCTAGATTCTATCACTGGACTGCAGTCATAAAGGATGGACGAACACAAGGATGCAAGAACAACATATCTCTAACTCCCAATTTTTAACAAATCTTTTAAAGCAATGTACAAAAAAGTGTGTGTTGTAGTGAATGTATACCTGTACAGTATTTATTGATCACCCAATTTAAGTGATCTCTATACTTAAGTATATTTTTAAAATTATTATTTGTAAAATGATTGAACTCATTTCTTGATTCCCTTTGTTAGTCTTATTTATAACTGTCCTTGCAGAATTGTTGCTAAAATGTGAAACATTTCTTAATAAATTGATGAACATAATATAATGCACTTTTTGCATTTTTTTTTTTGTATAACATCTCAAATGTATTTCAAATACAGTGGTAATTATTGTAAAAGATGTCAATATTCTGACTACTTATTTTAAAGGAGCAGTGTGTAGGATCTGGCGGCATCTAGTGGTGAGGTTGCAGAATGCAACCAATTTAAACTTCTCCCGTGTGCCAAGCGTGTAGAAGTATACGGTGGCCGACGTGAAAACATGAAAATGCCAATGCCCCTCTCTAGAGCCAGTGTTTGGTTTATCCGTTCTGGGCTACTGTAGAAACATGGTGTCTGGCTCAATGAAGAGGACCCGCTCCCTATGTCGATATAAACGGCTCACTCTAAGCTAACGAAAACACAATTCTTATTTTCAGGTGATTATACACTAAAGATTCTATTTCTGCCAATAGATCCCCTAAATGCTACACACTGTTCCTTTAAACGACTTAAGGAACGACAACCAACGCAGAAAATTTAGGTACAAAAAAAGGTTTATTGTCATATTTACAGCTAGGATGTCAGGGATGTGATGAGGAAAACACAAAAAGGCAGAGCTCAAAGAAATGAAAAGGAGTTGAATGTCCAAGAGAGCTGTAAACCTGACAAAGTCTGAAAAAAAATCACATCCCTGATGTTTCCAAGAGCTTCAGAGGTGCTACTTGTTCATAGGGTGGGATACACCTTCCCCCTTTCCCATCCTGACACTTCCCCTTCTTCATCCGTAACTTAAAATCCAACGTTGACGATAAGTACAGACACTTTAATTTCATTAATGAAGCAGCTACCAAAAAAAAAAAAGTCAGTTTCTCGCATTCCCGACATCATCCCTCATCCTCACTTTGTTCATCAACATTTGGATATACCTAAACAGTTCAATAAAAGTTCTAAACAAAAACACAAACTAATGAATTCTGCATTAAAAAAAAGTGTATCTGAGGGTGTGCTTCCAGTAGTGTAACAGAGCTGACATGTAATAGTGGAACAGAAAAACACAAAAAAGACACACCCTCCGCCGATGGACAGCTAACCGTGTGTGTGCCTCCACAGTATGTACATGTACGAGCTCCTTCATCCCACAGGTCTGTGTCAGACAGTGTGACGCCTGCATACAGGAAGCTTTCCACCAAAACATGCACAGGAGTCGACTGCTTTGATGAGAGTATTTTGCGCTACAACCAGTCCCGAACTTAACTCGGCTGCTAATGTCACAGTAGCTCTGAGGATTATTGCATATTATTACATGTCAAACAGTGGAGGTTGCAGACATCATGGACTTAGATTTATCTTTGACCATTGCTCTCAACACTGTCTGTCATTCCAATTTTTCCTCTTTAATTCTTCACTACAATAGAGTGGTGCAGGAATGAGTCTGAAAAACCCAGAAATGAGTTAGCATTTAGCACTTCCGGTTCCGCCGTCTGGAAGTCTGTGGGTTTTTAGTTACAATTTTGAAACTTTTACTTGTTGTTTGCTAACAAGTGGTTAAATGAGACTACTAAACGTCACTAAGCCTTTAGCTTAGTGGTGGTGACGTGAAGTCATGCGACTGCAGTGTAGTTTGTTTATAGCCTAACGTTAGCTTTTTACTTCTGGCGATTGCATTCAAAATTCTAAAATCATAAAAGTAGCGTTCATTTGTGGAGTTTATCTCGCCAAACAAAACGTGTAAGTATCATAAACGTTTGTTCGCCACAGAGCTTATTTTCTGCGATAATCCAAAACCCAATGGAAAAATCCCATTGGCTTTTTATCCGAGGGAACCAGGGTGATAACTTCCTGGTTGGCCTACAAAAATACGTCATCCCTGGAGCCCTCTATGCACAGAATTAACTTGCCAGATGTACTAAAGTAAAAATCATATTTGTTGAATTAGTTAAACATAATTTCTGGTTGAATTTCACATTTAATCATTTTCAATCCGTCTTCCAGGTAGAATTAAGCATAATTGGCTTTTTGATGGTTAATCTCAGTCTAGTTTATGCAATAGGCAACATCTCCACTTCGTACAGGGATGGGGGGACACCACTTTATTGACCTTAACCACGATGAAATGATATGTGTATCCTGTTTTTACTTGCTTCGTAAAGCAGAGAGGCTTGAGCAAAGTAGGCCTACTTTTTAGTGAAAGACAAGCAACTTCACACCACCTATAATGTGAATGTGCTGTAAACCCATCTGGAAGACCGAAGCAGGTTGAAAGGGTCTCAGATATCTTCAGGTGCTATTTAACGGTGGGCTCCGGGATGTATTTTTAGACCCCTGACTGAAGCAGGTTTGTAGAAGTTTGTGGCCCGTGGTGGCATGCGGCTTCAATCTTAGGGATAGTTCTTGATTACCACACAGACGGGTGGTAACTGCTGCTATTATTGTGATGAATGCCAAAAAAAAAAAAAATGTGTGAGATTTGGGAGAGAACATGCAAAGATATAAATTGGGAAGCCCATCTCAGTCCTGAGCTTTTGAGTGTTGGTGGCTGCAGGGTTAGTGTAGGATTTACAGTAACGGTTTGTAATAAAGGGCTTGTAATAGCCAAGTGTGTGTGTGTGTGTGTGAGAGAGAGAGAGAACTGGATGATGGGGTGTAGCATCCAGTCGGAGACTTTGCAGAGGATGCACTCCCTCCTCAGTGGTGCTGCCTCTTAGATAGGTACCTACACACAGACACATTCAGTACATATAATTAGAGCTGCAAAAATGAATCGATTAGTTGTCATCATGTAGACACCTTTAGGCTGGTTGTTTTCTTTATTATTTTGTTGTATAAAGAACAATTGCTACAAGCATGTGTTATGTCACTACTATGATGCAATTGTCCTTATTACTGCTATAGGTTTTATGTGTGCCTACCTCTCCCAGTGTTTGTGGTTGAGTCCACTGTAGTCCTCAAGTTTGGCGATTTCTTTGAGGTACTGAGCCAGTTTATAGAGTTCCCTGTCCTTCTCTCTGTTGAGATGGGCCTTCATGAAGGGTCGGATCTAACACACACACACAAAATTCAGTGGATTCAGCAAAACATGTGCATAATGCTGACAATGATGAGGAGGAGGAGGTGAGGGTCAAAGTAATGACGGTAATGCTGGCCGGCCGCGTACCTTTAGTCCGTTCTGTGGGTTCATGAGGAAGTTTCGTCCGATGTCGTCAAACATGATGGTGTTCTTCCTGTTGTAAAATTCTCCGTACTTCCCCCATATTACACCCAGGGGTTTCACCTGGATACAGCACAAATAAAGACACAATCCATGATCGAAAGGTAAACAAAAGACAAAAAAAAAGCATCAACGAACTAGACAACAACTAAAAATAAAATATGGATGCTTTCTTCTGCTGTGGAAGATTTGTTTACATCAGTAATATGTGTAACTGCTAGAGCTGCAGCAATTAATCGATTAGTTGTCAATTATTAAATTAATCGCCAACTATTTTCATAATTGATTAATCGCTTTTTAAGAAATAAAAAGTAAAAATTCTCTGACTCCCGCTTCTTAAATGTGAATATTTTCTGGTTTCTTTACTCCTCTATGACAGTAAACTGAATATCTTTGAGTTGTGGACAAAACAAGACATTTGAGGACGTCATCTTGGGCTTTGGGAAACACCAATTGTGACATTTTATATATCGAACAACTAATCAATTAATTGAGAATATAATCAACAATGTAAATAATTGTTAGTTGCGGTGAAAAAGGCCAATAATCTTCATTTATGATCCGCTGTGTGTACCAACCTCCACAACCCCTCTCTTAGGGGTATGTACCGTGATCATTGCTGCACTGTCCAGCATGAAGGTAATTTTGTAGTTAGGGTTGTCTGTCACACCCAGCTCCTAAACACACACACACAAACAGGCAGTAGTGTTATTCAGTTCCACTCTAAATCCCAATGGTTATAAATTGAATAACAGTGCCACCTTTTGGCAAAAAATTGTAAAGTACAGTAATGGTAGCGTAAGTAGATTGAGCAACAACACAAAAAAATTAACAAAAGTGGAACACTTACTTTCATTTTGGCATCAATCCATTTCATACTTGTAGCAGCTAAAGAGATAAAGAATAGACATCTTTATTGTCCATAAATAACATGAGGTAAAGAAAATCTAAAAAATGAAGTAAGTAATAGCCTAAGTGGGCCAAACTGTTGGGATGAAAGTGCTGAAATATTAACAATTAATACATATCATATTTAGACATCATAAAAATTCAGCAGCAGTCACTAGTATCTAATAAAATAATTTGTTAAAAAGACAGCACACGTGTTAGATGTACATTCCACAAGCAGACATTGCTGAGTAACAGCCATACATATTTCAACAACTACATTCTCCTACTCATCTAGAGTAATACATGCAATTTAGACATTATGAAGAGAAGACAAGGTACATACACCAGATGACGATGTCATAGTCCTCGTAGGCTGACGTCAGAAACTCGTGAAGGTACGGTCTCATCAGCTCCTGACCCGTTTCTGCACACGACTTGTGATCTGAACACACATCAGATGCAGACATCAATGCATAGTGTCCGAGATTAAACCAGCAACTGATGGGGGGCAAACAGTGATGGATTTATACTTTGCAAAGCGTCCTGTTCTACTGACTAGGAAAATACAGTATCAATCCGTCAACATTTTATATTTGTTTGTAAAAGTGTCAACCCTATGAACTTCGCTCATATATATATATATATATATATAACATATATACATGAAGAGAAGAGACAATGGAGACACAGTATTAAAGGTACAGTATGTAGGCGGTATCTAATGAAAACATACTTATTAATATTATATTCCATTTCTGCCAATAGATCCCCCTAAATGTTACACACTGTTCCTTTAAAGTAAATGTTGTGTAATGTGCAGTTAGAGTAAACACAGTGTCTACTTTTAGCATGCTGTGATTTAAGCCATGCAGTCAGTGGTTTCCCAGTCTTATTCTTATAGACACAAATGTTGGTGTCACTGTAACCCACCGAACAGTGTGTAGTCCACATCCAGTACCAGAAGCCTCTTGCCTTCTCTGGGAGGGTTCATCTCCTCCACCTTATAGTCTTTCACTCTGCGGGCGATCTTAGCCAGATTCTCCTCTCTAGAGACATAGAACAACATTTGTTTCTCAGACACACACACACACACACACAGATATATATTCCTCACATTGCACAAATTCCATCTCGCTTCTGTACAGCCACTGACACATATTAAAATATCGAACCTGTTCTCCACCTCAATGACCTCCTCTTCGATGTCAAAATCATTGACCACGTCATCGTTCTCTGGGGGAGGGGCTAAAACCTCTTCCTGCACAAAACAAAACATGCACAATTAAAGTGTACCAGTCTACCAAGTGGGTCTATGTATTGGCAAGAATCTGGCGATACCATACGTATCATGATACAGGGGTTACGACTCAATATATTGCGATACTGTAAGGAAAACTGTCAGATTATAAAGAACACACCACATGCATAAACTCTGAGTTTAAAAAAAACGTTAGCTGAGCGCCTTTTGCTACTTCCTGTGGTTACATTGGAGTGTAAGAGTCATATGGCTGAAGATGGATTACAACACTGCTATCTAGTAATCAGGGGTTTAAACGGAACAATCCGAGCCACCGTCTGCCACGAATCTTTGCATGTAAACTATTAGTTAAAAATCAATACAGTGTTTTTGAGAATCGATACTGTATCACAAAACATAAATTCGTGATACTCAAGTGTATCGATATTTTCTTACACCCCTATGGCTAATAGGAACTTTTCAATAAATAAGTATATTAAAATGACAACACTGTAGACAACAGCTAGCAGGACCACACCTAATCAACCACTTAATGACCAGTAGATTAAAGCTAGTTAGTGACCCAGAATCTTAAATAACAAGTAAAAAACATGCATATAATGTTACTCTATCCATCCATCATCTGCAACCGCTTATCCCGTTAGGGGTCGCAAGGGTGGCTGGAGCCGAATCCCGGCTGACATTGGGCGAAGGTGGGGTACACCCTTGACAGGTCGCCAGCCTATCGCTGGGCTGACACAACAACCATTCACACTCACATTCACACCTACGGGCAATTTAGAGTCAACAATTAACCTAACATGCATGTCTTTGGACTGTGGGAGGAAACCGAAGTACCCACACTAACACGGGGAGAACATGCAAACTCCACACAGAAGGGCCCCAAGCCAGATTCAAACCTGCGACCCTCTTGCTATGAGGCGCCAGTGATAACCACTGCACCGCCCTGCAGCCCATGCTACTCTATCATATTTGATTAAACTGCTAACTAGCCGGTCACTCAGGCACATAGCCAATTGACTCGGCAACTAGTCCTTAGTCCCAACCAGATATCTTTGGAGTAATTTAATTTCTCTGTCACCCCGCCACCTACCAGGCTCTCCTCTCTGGTACCCATCATCATGATCTTAGTGTTGGGCTTCAGCTTCAGGGAGCCCAGCTTCACTTCATCCTCTGCAGGTTTACCTGGAGGCAGGAATGAAAGAGAGCAAGAACAGAAGGAGGAAGATCCGTTTAGCTACGAAGCCCACATTATATAGAAATAATGTATAGACTACAGACAGGTGGAGAAAATATACACTCAAGCAGGTAACAGACTGAGGAATGGACATGTTTGTACATGTAAAACATCAGCTAATTATGAATGGGGATTAACATAGCCAAAGCATGGTGAGATGTAGGTGTGGGTTTATTTGATCAGAAGCTTATTTCATTCAGAAGAGACTTTTATATACAGTTAACAATAATGCAAAGGCACAAAGAAAATAAAGATCTGGTCCACCTAGTTTGGATATCATATGGCATTATTTACACTAGCTCCACCAGGTATAAGTGAACGACTGATGCCTTCTCACCTTTGACCTTGAGTCCCAGTAGTTTCTGTCTCTCTGGCAGCACCCCAGTCAAGGTCTTAATGGACTGTTTCAGGTCCATCACTGTGTCCTCCTCAGAGAGAGAACTGATGGAGTACTCCTGACCTCCCCACTTTATGATCACTGATACTGACATGGCACACACGGGCTCTTCACACACATAAACACACCCGACTGCAGCTGGAGTTTTAGGGATGCACAGACGAGTGCACAAGCAGAAATATGTCCAGCTACAGTAACAAGCATGTACACCTTGCAGAGAGAGAGAGAGGCAGAGTAACAGCAGAGGTGTCAGGATGCCACACTGTAACTGGCTGCAGCTTGAGCAAACATAAAAAGTAGCTAATGATAAAACACAGAGAGCAAAACATGACATCCCTATTGTTAGCATGTGTTGTTTGGGCTGGCTAATTCAAGACACAACGGCCAAATGCCACCTAATCAGAGCAGCCACTCTGACAGTCCCTGGTGTTGATATTTTTAGCATGAGATGGCTAACTCTGGCTAGCAACAATGTAAACACGCCAGGTAACTAGCTGACATTAGCTGGCTGAGCTACACGGGTTTGTGTATCCTCACCTGGTGGAGCAAGCTAGTATGTAGTGGTTGGCAAACACTGTCAAATTTTCGTGGGAAAGTTGAATGAATGAATGAAGTTCGCCGTTCAGTTTCATTCATCGAGGGACGCACACTCTGCTACTTCCTGGCGTCCCGAATACCGCCGGAAGTGACGTAGGGAATAAAGCTTCGTTACCATAGTGACCACATTTCAATAGATTAACATAAAATAGTTTCCAGGAGTAAAAACAAGTAAAACACAAAACGAAAATCTAACAACAATCAAATCAACATTGAGTGCAGCTTTTTTTATTTGTATTTGTATTTTTATTTTTATTTTTATTTGTATCTTTATTTTTTCTCTGATTGATCACAAATGTGCACTACAGACACGTTTGTGCGTTTTGTACTTTCCACCTGAATGGATCCTGTAGCCTATAATTAAATAAAAAAACAGATAATATCTTTTTTTTTAAAAGTCTTGGAAACCTCTTCTAAACCATATTGAATCTCTGACCTCCTTGCCTGGCTGTGACGACTGAGCATCCTTATTTGTTTTGTTGGATTGGCGTTGTTATGTTGTTTTTTTATCTCTATTATTTTGTATTATTATTATTATTATTATTATTTTCTTATTATTTTGTTTTTTGTTTACGTAAATATTGTATATGGTTTATTATTTCATGTGTCCAGTGTTTTTCTAATTTTGGTGTCATTACTGCCTTAAGTCTTATCACATTTAATGTTTTATTGGTTACTTCCTTTATTGTCGGGGGTGGGAAGGAAAAATGGATGAAAAGAAGACTACTTATTTGCTCTGTAATTTATATGCCATGTATTGCAATGTTCTTCCAATTAAAAAAGAAAAAAAAAAAAAGATAATGCAATAGTTACTGGAGAACTTTTATTGGAAATGCATTTTGCTTTTTGTTGAGAGCCTCCCTATTTGTTTTGTTGGATTGGTGTTGTTTTTTTTAATTGTTTAATTTACTTTATTTATTCATTATTATTTTTTGTGTATACGTGTATATTGTGTGTGGTCTATTATTTCATGTGCGTAGTGTTTCACAAATTTTGATGTCACTGTTGCTTCAAGTCTTATAACTGTTGCCATTAGTGTGATATTAGTTATTTCCTTTATATGTGTGTATATATATATATATATACATATATATATGTATATATATATATATATATATATTAAAAAAATAAATCTGATTTTCGAGAATAAAGTCACGAATTTACGAGAATAAAGTCAAAGGTTTATGAGAAAAAAAATCGTAGTATTATGAGAATAAAGTCATAATATTATAAAGTAGTAATTTTATGTTATTACATTTTTTTCTTGTAAAGTTATGTCTTTATTCTCGTAATATTACGACTTTTTTTTCTCATAAAGTTGTAAAAGGGGGTCGGGGGGGACAAAGAGTAGCCTACGGCCCCTAAAGCACAACACTACAGCCCAGTGACTGACCTCCACCCATCCAACCCAACTGTAAACCTGATCATATTCACAATTCAAATAATACAATTGGTAAGACCTAGTAAGGAAAATAATGCTTCATAAAGGTAAAAGTTTTTTGTTTTGTTTTTTTATTGAAGAAAATTAATTTACAAACGTTAAGGCATTGTAATCTAAACTCAACTCTAACATACAAGGCACAATTGGATAGGAAAGATAACTTTAATTATAAAAAAGAATAATAAAAGAGTGGGTAGAAAATAATTCAAGGAACAAAAAAGAAATGCAAAAAAGAAATAAATAAATAATAATAAGACTGCACTCTTCCATAGTAGCTCTAGGGGTCATCATCATATATGTTCAGTTGTTCACAAGCTCTGAGGAGAGACTTTGCAAGTGGTCCATTCATTAGTCTTAAAACATTGAGATGATTGTCCACAAGGTCCCTTTTGAAAACGGAAAATAAAGGTAAAAGTGCATTATGTAGGGGCCAAACTCAGGGGCCAAACTCAGGAAGTCCCTGAGGGTCAATAAGGACAACACACACCCCCACAACAGCCTGTTCTCCCTTCTGCCCTCTGGTAGAAGATACAGGACCCCCAGGACTCACACCAGCAGACAGAGGAGCAGTTTTTTCCACCAGGCCATCAGACTTTTAAATAGATAATTCATACGACACCTTCTCACACAAAAATATATCTTATACTGTATATACTGTATGTGTTCTTAATGTATATGTTCTTAATAAGCCCTTGTACAAAGTATTTCCTTTTATAATTGTAATAGATAGATAGATAGATAGATAGTAACTTTATTGATCCAGAGGGAAATTCAAGTTTCCAGCATCACAGTTCCATAGTGCAAAAACATGTTAGTAAAAAGGCAGTAAAAAAGTTAGTAGTGCAAAGTACAAAGTACAAAAAAAAACATATCAGATATAAAAATACAAGGAGATGAAGAAAACTGCTAAAACTGAATATAGTGCAGGGTAACAACTGTGATACACCGCTATTAAAAAAAGTGCAGAATAGACTGTTAAAAATTAGTATAGTGCAGGGTAACTCCAGTAGCATAGTCTATGAAAGTACACTGTATGCATTAGTATCTGTCCTGCAGACCGTCCTCCATTGTCCCCGTCCTCCTTTGTTTTAAAAAAAAAAAAAAAAACTGTAGGGGCCAAACTAGCTTTACTTTCCTTTTCCAGTCTTGGTATAACAAGACTGTATTGCGCATGCGCAGTCAGTCCTCCTCGGTACTCTGGTAATGGCTGCTAGGTGAGATGAGCGGATCGGCCTCATCCTTTGAGCGTGAGGCGCTTGCAACAAGAGGACCGTTAACTCGGGCGGTGCCGAGTTAAAAAAATGGTCGATATCCGACCCGAAAAGCATCCCAAAAAAGTTGTACATATTGCGAACGTCGTCCTTCAAATGTAAGTTTTTCTTATTAGCCTTGGCTCGGCGCCATAGCTAGCTAGCTCTCAGGATGTAACGTTACCAGGCTGCTAGCTAAGCTAAGCTAGTTAGGACTTAGGGGGGGGAAACAGTTCCTCCTACAAGATATCTGCTTTTATGAGACTGTGTGTGTGGACGCTGGTGTCTAAAGTGGTAGCTTAAAACCAAGCTAAGGGTATGTTTGTATTCCCCTTGTTGTGTTGAAGTGAGCTCGGTTGTTGACAGTAGCTAGCTAACTCAAGGACTATTGAAGGAGGCTGGGTCTACGCGTCATATCTTTGGGGAGGTGACGCATGCGCAGTAAACATTTGCCGAAATTGAGCCAATCACAACACACGACGCATGCGCAATACCCACTAATCAAGACCCGTGTCCGAGCCTTCTTCCATAGGCCTTGAGTGAACTACGTTTGCTTGAATTGTTGGCACTGTGCCTGCTGCTCGATGCAGCTTCATCATCTCTAAACAGCACGTACACTGTTATAGCTATGCTATACCAACTTCACACATCACAGCTTTACTTTGTCAGTCCTATAATATACTGCAAAAGCAGCCTAGTTAGCAAAGTGTTGCAGCCTTTCTGCGGCGTAGCTAGGAGATTTTCTTTCTTCCGTCAAGACGGAGGGGTTACTAGAGTTCATGTTACCACAGTCGATGCAGCACTCACTCATCTATAACGATGTTTCAATAAAGCGAGCAATTACATAAATATACTCATTTAGACTGCAACCACACCATGCCCTGTAGCTGTGAATGGATTAGGCTACGACAGATATAAATACAGTGACGTTATATAAGCTCGGATCTCTCTCTGGCCAGTGATAGTCGTGGTGAATTCATTGTTATGTAAGTCATCAGGGTCCCTGTCCCGGGATGCAGGGATATTAATGGATGGAAACTCTGCTATTGGCAACTTTTTAAAGTATTCCCTGGCAGCATTACGTGATTGGAAACTTGTCTTTTGAGTGCCACATCAGATGCTTGAGGTGAAATGATCAACACATTTCCGACAAAAACTGCAGGAGCTCTTCTGTGCATGGGGAGTCAGATTTCCTTCACTGTTGGCATTAAGAAAAAAAAGAGCACTTTATGCTACTGTGAATAGACTAGGGCTGGTATGATACACCTATATCCCGATTTGATATGATCACGATACTTGGGTGCCGATTCGATATGTACTGCAATTTTTAAGTATTGCGATTCAATATTGCAGGAATATTAATGGATGGAAACTCTGCTATTGGCAACTTTTAAAGTAATCCCTGGCAGCATAAAGTGATTGGAAACTTGTCTTTTGAGTGCCACATCAGATGCTTGAGTTGGAATGATGGTGAACACATTTCCGACAAAAGCTGCAGGAGCTCTTCTGTTTGGAGTCAGATTTCCTTCACTGTTAGCATTAAGAAAAAAGGGCCCTTTCTGCTGCTGTGAATAGACTAAGGCTGGTACGATACACCTATCTCCCGATTTGATACTCTCACGATACTTGGGTGCCGATTCGATATGTATGGCGATTCAATATTATGATTTATTGCGATTTTTGGTCAACTTTTTTAACACTAGACCATGGGAAAAAGTTGAATCATACACTTCTTGGGACTTTTAATTTGAAAAATATCTGAATTAATACAGTAAAAATACTTGATTTTCACCATGTATGTAGTCTGAGATGTCGAATGGCGGCTGGCTTGACCGTACGTTACATGCATGTATAAATGGTATAAATGGTATAGATAGATAGATAGATAGATAGATAGATAGATAGATGGTACAAAGAATAGTGCAAAAACAAATGTCAAACGCAAGTACTAACATAAAAGTTAAAAACTATGCCCTTTTAAACACAGGCATACAAGTGTGCAAAATGAATGTAATACAACCTTTCATGATGTACATACTGAGACAATGTATACAGTGCGATGACAGAAATATTAGCCATTAGAGACTTTTCCATACCGCGGTATGTACCCCTTTAATATCTCTGATTGTATTAAGCCTTTGCGGCAGGGTAACGTTGCAAATCAATGAGCAGGACAGTTTTATGGCAATATTGGATTTACAAGTTCTTGTTTTTTCATCAATATGATAGCATTTTTTTTTAGATATTTGATTCACAGGCATCCCCATCTGTTTTGTAAATAAATGTTTTCTCACTTAAATTTCCTAAAATGTACTTATATATTAATATTGTGAAATAAAATCCCACTTACTGTAACCCACATTGCCTACCACGAGACCGTGTTGTAAAAAAGAAAGTAAATATACTACTAAATATATGCTGTAAATATAAACAGAACGGTGTGTGAAAAACTGAGAAAGCATACTTTATATGTGAATAAGCAGATTTTGCAAGTGTACCTAATTTATCAAGCCTGACATGGAGTCGCACCTGCATAAAAACACCTGAAAGCGTTCCTACATAGTTTATTCCACAGTTACTTGTCTTTGGGCAGTGCTCATAAGTTTTCTGCAGTTGGTTAGTGTGTGGAAGCAAACAGAAAGGCCTTTGCATGTACTTAAGTGTGGATTGATTATTGACTGATAGATTTGACTATGTAAATCATAGTTGTCGGTGAAGCAGTTCGACACGTAGCCATTTCTCGTGCTATCAAGCCTTTGTGTACTGTACTCTAGATAATCTTACTTTTGGAACTGGTACAACGTTGCTGTATCCCTGTGGAATATGTAAGGGATAATGTAGAGCTAGCCGGTCATCGTTGTGAGTATGGAATTTTGGATGCAACCATTGAGTATGTAGTGAATAGTATGTGATTTCGGAGGCAGCATAGCTATTTTCCCTGGGTTGTGTTTCCTGCATTCCTGAGTGAACAGCAGAGAGGAACATGACACACATAAGTGAGGGGAGGAAGACAGTCAAAAAACAAACTGAGTTGTATCTGGCAGTGTTTAGTTTTGTTGACTACCCCACCTGACACATGCACCCACACAACACACAAAAACATTGGGAAAGCAGTTTGCACTTTTTGAATTTGATACTGTGGTAATCATTTTAACAGTGTACAGCGTAATTTCAGCACCAACTCGTAATACGAAGTCCAAAATAAACAGTGACATATCCGACGTGAGTGGATTGTTTTCAGCAGTTTATGTGAGAAAATGCGTCTACCCCAGTTTTATCAACATTACCTTAAAGCTGAAGTAGGCGAGATTGGAGCAAATATGATTAAAAAAAGTTATTTTTATAAAACGGTCGCTTTATCGTGACAGTAGTACATGAAACAGGTAACCTGAAAAAAGTCATGTGCCTCTGTGTCCTCCGGTGCTCCTAACGGCATCTGCAAGATTTCACAGACTGGAGGAAAACCAGCAGTAAGAGCTGACCTGAGATCTGCTGTCCAGCTGCCGTCTATGAGAGCTCTCAATCACTCGTGAACTCCAACCAAACGGTCAAACTAGGCAGCGCTGATCACATATGGATCAATATTATGTTACGTTAATGCCTATTTATAGATGCCTATTTTCAGAATCATCTTGTAGTGCACAGTTTAGCTGTAAAATGAGAAAGTTTGTGACGCCGCCGCCATTGTGAAATCTGGTGAAAGAATGCCAAGTACCGGTCACATGACCGGAGCACAGCCAATAGGAACACGCTCTCAAAGAAATTACCTGTGATTGGTCAAAGTCTTCCGTCATGGGCTTTAAAGCCTGAAAACAGAGCCATGATGAGGTGCAGAAGTCCAGTTATCTCTCAGAACAATTGAATTACAATATGCTGAAAGGTTATAATGGAATTTTTGCCCAATGATGCCAAAAATATTGTGCCTACTGCCACCTTAAGGGTCTAACTGTCGCCATTACATCACTTCTTGAAACATATTTGTGAATGCCATTAACAGTTCATCAATACTTGTGTTTCTTCTTATACTAGTGTTTGTATAAAGATGTTTCTCAAAAGTATTTTTTAGTTTTCTTTTAATAATATTAACGGTAGGATTATTAGTTTTAAAGCCTCCATTGCAAGTAAAACAGGCTGTATAGTTTTGCTCTCTTATACTGCACACATGTATCCCTAACTTCAATGAATGTTTAAAAAAGTGCCATTTGTATACGTTTTAGTATTGTTTTTCAGTCATTCTGCAAGTAGATTTATATACAAAAAATATCAGTAGGCCCAGTAAATGTTTTACATAATAATTGTTATAAGGGTGTGAATTTAACACCACCCACCTGCCAGATGCTGGAAAACGTTGGCTGTTGCTGGGGTGTGTGTCTTTACTGCCACTCTGCCAGCCACAATAAAATTTTACGATAAAGAAAAAAAATACATTTGGGTCATAGAATAGTTAGCAGTTAGTGTGTTTTACATGCACTGTTGCCTGTGGATGAAAAAGCCCCAGTCTTCCTCCTTTGCTGCTGGTTGGCTTTTATCTTTTTGCTCAATAACTTCTTCCTATCTCCCCTGCATCCTGTTAAACGTCTTTTTGTGCATTGTCCCTTTTTTTCTCCGCAGTGCACCCACTGTTAACACCCCTTCTTAGTGGTCAGTTCTGCCTGCCGATCAGAGGTTAAGCTGCGGCCATGGCAGTGAAGGACCGTGTAGAGGCGGTGCTCAATGTGGGTCTGCGTGTTCCCAGCATCATGCTGCTGGATGTCCTGTACCGCTGGGACGTCAGCTCCTTCTTCCAGAAGATCCAGCGCTCCAGCCTCTCCAACAACCCCCTGTTCCAGTACAAGTACCTGGCACTCTACCTGCACTACGTAGGTCAGTGTTGGTGTCTCTCACACACACACACACACACACACATACACACATACAGCCTGATCCAGTACAAATACTAGGGCTGGTCCGATTCACCTATCTCCTAATTTGATACTCTTACTTTGGATCAATCGATAACTTTACGATAACGTTTCCTGTCCATGACAGAGTTAGCATGCAGCTTTAGCCACGATGTCTAGCTTTGCTTTTCCTGGGAATGTGTGAAACCCAAAGTGTTTCCATACTTTACTGTATGTGTAGCGTTTACCACTCTGGATTGTAAGGGTGAAGGTCGTATCCACGTGGAACCTCTGCACTACATAGAATTTTACACATTTGATAATGTAACGTGTAAAGAGCTGTAGCCGTTGGCCTGTCAGTGTTATTATGACCTGTTTTGTGTGGAGTATTTGACTGGGCTATCAGCTAAAGTGGCTCCTGTTCTACTGGCTTTATCAGTCGGTTAAGAGCCAACCGTCCCGATGTTACCTCTCTTGGTTGGATTTGCATGTTTTTTTTTCCTTTTTTTTCCAATCAACAAAGTCAACCCTCTGTACCCAACTCAGTCAGTTTCAGAATGCACACACATGGTGGTAGGCAGTAAGCCATGAGGCTCTGCTTTGTTGTGATTTCAGGACAGTCAGGGGGGATTGTTTGGCGCGACGACAAGTTGAGTGTGACCAAAACTATCTGATTTATCCATTGGAAAAATAAAAAAAAGATGAATGCCGCCTGAAACCAGTTTTCCTCCTCCAGCTGTGCGGTTTTTGCCCCGGCAATGGCATTCTGGCTGTGTGAGTCAGCTGTGCCAGTCAGAATTAGTGTCAGACCAGTGTCAAGTGTGTAGGTAGCGCTGTCAAACAGAAGGAAAAGATTTAGTTGGAGCAAGAAAACAGAAAAATAACTAAGAAAAAGGCTTTCTGAGGGTGCCAACTTTCATCAACACTGAACTGTTTTCCAATTTTTCTCAGTGTTTGGTTGGCCAATTCCCCATGCACTGAAGTTTATCGTCACCTGCCAGTGAAAAGCTTCACAAGAAGAGAACAAAGCAAGAGGAGTTAATACCCGTATACCTAGTAATAATAATAATAATCAAGTCTGTATCTCTTAGCAGTATAACTAAGCTAAAACACGTGGAAATTTTTCCTCGTGGACCGTCTGCTTTCCGGCTGGATACCTGAGGCTGATGCTGCATGCATATTGAAATCATGACGGGAAAAGGAAAGTAATTTTCTCTGAATGAAAAACTAATGCACACGGAGAAGGTGCCCACGTCCAGTGGATTGGTCACGTAATGCACCCAAAGTGAAACTTTTTCTGATCCTCAACCGGTTCTGCGGCACACATGCAGACCGGCGCCCGTCTCCCTCCATGTCGCTACCGGGTGAGCGAGGAGCCCGAGCAAATGGCCGCTGTTCATCTGCATGCATGCTCACACTGCAGAGCCGGCCAAAAACTACAATGCCCCACCCTCGGTGAGGGAAAAGGCACAAGAAGCGAGCCAGTAAATAGCTAAGTTGTCCGTTTCATTACTTGTATTCATGTAATAAATATACAAATGCCAATTAGATGGTGATCTGCATGAGAAATTATGCACAACAGCAAAGATTCGGTTATAAAAATAATCCGCTTATAATGATCAATTTGACCCGGACAGATGTGATCACTATAAGCGGTTTCCACTGTAGTGGAAGTCCAATTTTTGGTTCACCACAACAATTCTCCGTTGTGTCAAAGTTCATTCATCCACCAAAATTGTACAGAAATCCATAACTGATTGACATATTCGGCGGACAGTCGGACAGACAAGCTGGCAAAAACATAACCTCAGTGATGAAGGTAGTGAAGTGATGAACACATTCCCCAAGTGCGGCGAAATGTGACTTTAAAAACGCTCTTCCAAGCTGTGTCCCTGGATTGAACTTTTAACTGGACGGTTGCCAGTTTTGTGATAAGTAATAGGTTTACAAGTGTAGTGTAGTGTTAGTCTTTCTCAGCTGCTGTTAATCATGTGATCCAAGTAATTTGGTGTAGGTGTAGGGCAACAACTTCCTTTAGAGATGGACTTCCATCCCAGATCACACCACATGGAATAAAACCTTGAGCCAGATTGCCACAGAGCCAATCATGAAGACATAAAACAAGAACCCAGCAATACAGAGAGCCAGTCAAGTCAGGTGTATTTCCAGTGACACAGAAGCACTGAAAGACAGTAACAGTGATGTGACGGTGAAGATGACTCAGCAAAGTCCGATGGTGATTTGACCTAGCTAAAAGAAAACAGACAAGCACAGTGTTGAGTTGTCTCTGTGTGTTTTTATATGTCTGTGTTGTCAGACTTTGCTGCAGTTGGTTAATGAGCCAATAGGCTTGGTATGTGCTGATGAGCGCTGTGGGTGGACAGACAGAATAAAAGGGGGAGAGAGGCAGTAAAACCAAAGTAACTGTTGCTATGCACTGAGGAGTTTTTTTGGGCAGGTTTTAGGAAGTAGACTGTTGTGCGATAAGCCTATTGGCAGCAGTGACTGTTTGATTGACTGTCAAAAATAGCTCCCTGCAATTACATAAGAAACTTCTGTCACACATACATATTACGCAAATCACATTTGGGTTGAAAACACAGTATTGTCCTCAAACAGGATGCAACAGAGATTCTTTTATAATGCATGTATTGTCACTTTTTACTTTATGCTGTTTTTGTTGATTGTCTCTTACCGGTTGTGTGTGTGTGTGCGTGTGTCTGTTTGTGTGTGTGTGTGCATGTTTTGTCTATGGTTTGACAGGTTACATCCTGAGCTTGGTGCTCCTGACTCTGCCTCGTCAGCACCTGGTTAAACTCTACCTGTATGTCCTTACGGCCCTGTTGCTGTTTGCTGGTCACCAAGTCTCAAGGTACACACAAACACACACACTTATTCTTGATTTATACTCCTAAGGCTGTGCGCCTATACGTACTGTGCGGGCATCTCTTGCGCATGCCAGGCATATATAGTACTGCAGCACATTGCGTGTAGCATGTCATTTCTTTTTGATTTGGACCTGCAGTTTTCAAATAATTTGTCAGGCGGTCTTTGATTTATTTGATAGGTGTGATTCAATAGTTTCATAAAAGTTTGGCCCAGCACAACAAAGAAAAGAGAGAACCAAATGAGGAGATGGTATGTGTCTGATGTCCAATCAAACTTTTGCGGCATCTGCGGTAGGGATGTCACAAGAACTTTGGTACCAAGTCGATGCCAAAATTCTGAAAACATGACAGTATTCATTTTTCTACAGTACAGTAGGTACCATCAGGGCTCTGGATGAACGGCTTCCCGGCATCCTGGGGACGATGAAAAATGTGTTTTGGATGCAGTTAACCCACTGTCGACGCACCCAGGGGACGCACTCCCCTGATAATGCTACATTGCAAACAACAAATCTGTGTTGAAATCGGCAGGAGGAGAGCGAGTTAACGTTACCCGTTAGCTCTGTGCAGGACTGTGCTGCCTACCGGCTGCCTTCAGCTAACGTTAACTAGCTCTCGTCCTACCGATTTCAACACGGGAGGTGCCATTAATTTACATTATGATTTATGATGTTCAAGATCTATTCAGTAAACATGAGTATTGGGCGAAGGTAACTTCTAACATTATCATGGTGTGTTCAAATGTAATATTGTAAAATTTTTAGTTTTTGAAGTTGAATAAATCCAGTTGTTTGAAGGAGATGTTTTCACAGTAATATAAAATAGATAATATAGAGGGAATTATCGAATTTCACCGTCATTAGTATCGACTACTAAATTTCTGGTATCGTGATATCCCTAGTTTGCGGTGCCTGGAGCATAGGCACATTTTTCAGGAGGTACGCGGCTTGTCTCTGCGGCTCTCTGCGAGCTCCGCAAACTATCTCTGCAGCTCTGCAGAAGCTCTGCGCATGCTTTTCCGCAGAAGTATAGATTAGGCATTACATCCACTAGTAGACATGATAAGATGCAGCTAGTTCTGTTGTTCTGGTGAATGCCTACGATGTTTGTGATGGCACCTGGTGCCCATATCATTTCCAAATCTGATGTATACTTGTGAAATTTCAAGTATGGGTGTTTATGTTCTGTCAGATATACAACATTCATTTATGCCATACTGTCAGTTATAATGGCTTGTTGTCATTGTTAGACTTGCAAGGGCACCATAGCCTTTAGTGAGCATTCACTGTACGGTATAATGTACTGTATCTATCAAAAGGTAGTATGAGTTTTCCTTGTGGTAGTCGAGATGAATGTCTAGAAATCTTAGTGTTGAGTTGTAGGTCAGTGGTTTATAATAAGTCACAATAGATCTCCCTTTGTGTTAAGGATTTTGACCTCTCTTTGTCAGGGATTATGTCCGCAGTGAACTGGACTCTGGCCATGAAGGACCTGTCTACCTGGAACCTCTCTCCATGAACAGATTCACCACTGCACTCATAGGTATAATATTACACATGAATGTGTGAAGGCATTTGTACAGTATAAATGACGAGCCATGGATGCATCGTGCACAAACCCCAAACATAGGCAGGTGGATGTAGTTCAGCAGCTCCTTTCTGAGCTCACAAGATACTTTCTCCTACACTCCTCTATTTCAATTTGATATATTAAAAAGCTTCTCTTTAAGGTCACCTGGCCACTCTTGGCATAAAACTTAGTGATCACCAGCTTCTACCCTTACTGTGAAAGCTGGGTCCCTGTTGAAATGGAAAATGTTACGAGCTCCTATGTTCCTGGGTCCATAGGAGCTGGTTTCATCTTACTGGAGAGTAGATATGGAGTCTCCTGTGCTATAAATAGACCATACAGAGTGCTGATTTCACTGCACAGTGAAAGCCTGAGAAAGCAAAAATAACATAGTTACAGAGATAAAGATATACTGCTGCAGACAGAAGGGGAGATTAAAGCTACTCAATTTTTGGTTTGTGTGTACGTGCACTTTCTATTAGGTTCATCTCCTTTCATCTTCTTTCAGGTCAGCTGGTGGTGTGTACACTATGCTCCTGTGTGATGCAGACCAAGAGGATCTGGCTTTTCTCTGCTCACCTCCTCCCTCTGGTGGCCAGACTGTGTCTGATCCCGCTGGAGACCATCGTCTTCATCAATAAGTTCTCCATGATCTTTACAGGCCTGGAGGTCATTTACTTCCTGGCTTCTAACTTGTTGGTACCATACAACCTGGCCAAGACTGCCTACAGGGAGCTGGCTCAGGTAATTAACTAGTTATGCGGCCAAAGGTTGCACGATTTCTCAGCTTTTATTACAGCGATCACTGAGATTTCCTCACATGTAATATTAATGTTATTCTGTCCCAATTACCCCCATCTCTCCTCTTCTCTGTCTCTGTATCTGTCTCCCTCTGTCTTCCAGGTGGTGGAAGTGTACGGGCTGCTAGCTTTGGGTATGTCTCTATGGAACCAGCTCGTCCTTCCAGTTCTCTTCATGTGTTTCTGGCTACTGCTGTTCGCTTTGCAGATCTACTCCTACTTCAGCACCAGAGACCAGCCTACCTCAAGGGAGAGGCTCCTTTTCCTCTTTCTTACCAGGTAGGACCATAGCACTGGTCAGACTGTGTGGGGCGTCATAGATTATACATCAGAGTGTGTTTTGTATATTAGCAGGTTATGGTAGAGTTCCTAGGAATATAGAATTTTGTTTTTGTTTTTATTTACCCTGTCTTGTAACTATTCTTTTCTCTCTTCCCTCCATGTCCTCAGTATTGCAGAATGTTGTAGTACACCGTACTCTTTGCTGGGTCTGGTTTTCACCGTCTCCTTCATCGCTTTGGGAGTTCTCACACTCTGCAAATTCTACTTGCAAGGTTACAGAGCCTTTATGAATGACAACACCATGCACAGGTCAGTCAGTGCATATGTTTGTGTATGTTGGTTTGTCCAAGGTCTCTTCTGGTATGTAGCTATACTTTTAATCACTTTGCTTGTTTATTTCCTGTCCGTCTGTGCAGGGGGATGACGGAAGGCATCACCCTGCTGATCCTCGCTGTCCAGACTGGCCTCATCGAGCTTCAAGTCATCCACCGAGCCTTCCTGCTCTCCATCATCCTCTTCATTGTTGTTGCTTCCATCCTGCAGTCCATGCTGGAGATAGCTGACCCCATAGTTCTGGCCCTGGGAGCATCAAGAGACAAGTAAAATACATTTACCATTCATTTTATTTATATTTTATTTTAGTTTTATTTATTTTTTTCTTCACCAATGTTTAATCCTCAATCTTAAACAAATGGAATTCAACATGTCTTTAAAAAATGGATTTCTGCTGAGAAAAATTACATCTCTGTGTTTTGGCAACACAGTTAAAAGTCAAAACTAGTTGACATTTGTTTATTATTACTCCAAAAGGCAGGCGATGCTTTGGAAAATGAGGAAAGTACCCTGACTGAATGTATGACAGCAAAATGCTCATGTTGGTACGGATGAAGCTGATCATCTGTCTGTCCATAGGAGTTTGTGGAAGCACTTCAGAGCAGTGTCTCTGTGTCTGTTCCTGCTGATCTTTCCAGCCTACATGGCCTATATGATCTGTCAGTTTTTCCACATGGACTTCTGGCTACTCATCATCATCTCCTCCTCCATCCTCACATCGCTGCAGGTAACACACAAGCTGTTACACACAGAAGAAACACATTCTATTAAATGTACTAACACAAATTAAGCATTTAATTTGTCTGAACTTATAGAAATCCTGTCTAACACTGATATTTTACCCACTGTCCCCAATGACGCTTAAGCATGTACTTTGTGATTAACCCTAAGAGACCCACATAGACCCATTTTTGATGGAAGTACATGATGACCATTCCCATGCTCACTTATGTCTCATAAGTTGTTGCAGCAATTTTTGGGTTGATACCATTTGTTACATAGATTTTGTGCTAAATTTCTAATTTTTTTTCCACTCAAGAATTGATAAAAATGATCAATTATCCCTCCAAAATACCACATTAAGACACCAAGACCTTGAGGAATACCATAGAAAACACCATGCTGTGATTTGGTATCAAAAACGATTTGACATTTTGAGATTTCTGCAAGAATTGCATTTTTTGGCGATTGGATGGCGAGCACTTCTGTTGTGGAAACTGCTCAGAAACCCCCTTATTGTCAATCTAACTAGGAAATCCATCCATCCTCTGAATGTCCTATGTCTCTAGTTTTTGGCTGTAAAGTTTCATGAGGCTGTGATTATCCTAGAGGTCACCACAGGTCATTTTATACAGTGAGGACAAGTTTCAAAAAATGGTCTCACTGTATGAAATGGCTACTATCGGAACTAATGTCATCACACATCAATATAATTGGGCTCATTGGATCCACAAGAGTCTCAGCTTTACAGTGACCACTAGTTTTATATGATACCAGTATCTTCACTCTAGCTCTAAAACTGAGCCTGCTTTTAATTTTGAATTGAATTACATCAAAATGCTGAGATTCTCCTCCGTCACTCCCAGGTCCTCGGCACTCTGCTAATCTACATTCTCTTCATGGTGGAGGAGTTTCGAAAGGCTCCAGTAGAGAACATGGATGAAGTTATCTACATTGTCAACGGGACGTACAGATTACTGGAGTTCCTGGTGAATGTCACACGTGCACACAGTATACAGTAACGTGAGGGAGCACAAACAAGAAGGCATTATGTGACAAAGGCAGTGGCATTGCTGACATACAATATTGCTTCTGTGGCATTCACATATCTCCACCTCACTTCCTGATTTCCTCCCCTGCCAGGTTGCGGTGTGCGTGGTGTGCTACGGCGTGTCGGAGACGGTATTTGGGGAGTGGAGCGTGATGGGCAGCACTATCATCCTGGTCCACTCGTATTATAACGTCTGGCTCAGAGCCCAGCTGGGCTGGCAGAGCTTCCTGCTCAGAAGAGATGCTGTAAACAAGATCAAAAGCCTCCCCACGGCCAGCAACACACAGCTGGAACAGTACAACGACATCTGTGCTATCTGCTACCAGGTATGAACTGAGAGCACATGGCCAAGAATTAAAGCAGCAGTTGGTAGAAATGGAGCAAATATGATAAAAAATAGTTATTTTTATAAAATGACAGTAGTGTATGAGACAGGAAATCTGAAAAAAAATCATGTGCCTCTGTGTCCTCTGATGCTCCTAATGGCATCTGCAAGATTTCACAGACCGGAAGAAAACAACCAATCAGAGCTCATCTGGTGTCTGCCGACTCTGAGCAGCTGTCAATCACTTGCTAACTCCGATCAAACGGTCAAACTAAGAAGAAAAGTTTGTGACCTGGCAGCCATGTTGAGATCAGTTGAGGAAATACCAAGCACTGCCCACCAGCCAGAGCAAACTTTCACATTTTACAGCTAAACAGCACACTACAAGATGTTTCTGAAAACATTTGAGGAGAGAAATAGGCATCACAGTAACAGAATATTGATTCATATTTGATCAGCGCTGCCTAGTTTGACTGTTTGATCGGAGTTTGCGAGTGATTTACAGCTGCCTCCCTTGAATGAACAGCCAATAGGAACGCTCTCTCTCTGAAATGACCTGTGATTGGCCAAAGTTTCCCGTCATGGGCTAGATTTTTTAAAGCCTGAAATCAGAGCCATGAGGAGGTGCAGAAGTCTAGTTTTCTCTCAGAACACTTGAATTACAATATGCTGAAAGGTTATTATGGAATTTCTGCCCAATGATCCCAAAAATATTCCGCCCACTGCAGGTTTAAGTTCAGGCTTCAAGTTAATGCTCGGCTCATGTGCAGTTTGATTTGATACATGTTAACATCGAGCAAAGTGGTTTTGAAACTAACTTTTTGTGCTCATTCCTTCCAGGACATGAACAGTGCTGTGATCACTCCATGCAGTCATTTCTTCCACGCTGGCTGTCTAAAGAAATGGCTTTATGTCCAGGAGACATGCCCCCTCTGTCACTCGCAACTCAAGAGCCAATCACCAACCACCAACCAAGACGCCCCGGCAGCCAATCAGAGCCCTGCAGGGCAGGAAGTAGCCGCGGCGGATAAGAAGCAGAAAGATGACACTCCTCCAGATGATGTGAAGGAGGAGGAGGGAACAGGAGAGCAGGAAGGGGTTAATGGACCTGCCATGTCAGCTGGAGAAACCCCCTCCTCCTCTGGTGTTTCTTCTAGTCCCCAGCACCTGGCTAAGACTCCATCATCATCATCATCATCTTCTTCTTCTTCCCCACTTGTGACTGAATCTCAGAATCAGTCCCTCACAGATCATCCTTCTTCGTCTTCCTCCTCCTCCTCTGACACATTGGACATGCCCCCCTCTCCTCCATCTCTCTCCTCCTCCCTACAGCCACTGGCCCAGGCAGAGATGGCCCCTGCTGAGCCCGAGCCCACCCCTCAGCTAAACCCAGGCTTCCTATTGGACAGCCAGGAGTCCTCTACTGGTCCGTCATCACAGCTTGACCAGCACACCTCCCCTTCTGAGGAACAGTCGCCTCGTCCTTGCAGCCTCTGAGCCCCCTCCATCGTAACACACACGACATACGTGCATGCACATATAAACACACAATCTAAATACTCCCATCTGCCAATATTCTGCCTATATTCTACTTGTCCAGCGGTTGGCTATCCCATCATGTCAGAAATTCAACTCTGAACCTCTCTATATGAATTTTGAGTAAAGAAAATGCAAAACAATCTCTCAGATGATCGAAACAGTTCATCTAAATGTGTTTTACATGACGAGTTCATGCCAGCAATGATTTCATTTTCCATTCAACACAAAAAGGGGAAAGCAGTAATCTCATCTCAAAAAAAACAATTGGTACATCATGTCCACGAAATGTGAAGCCCTGAATGAAACTGAAGTACCGCATCACTCCTAGCTTTTGACATTTATATTCGACCTGGGATGACATTTCTAAAAAATCATGCTTATGCCCTTCTCATTTCATGTGATGGTTGCTCCCATCACGCCTTTTTGTTTGTGCAGCTTCACTCTCGTCGCTGTACACGTCACAGTATTTGGGTTTTCTCCGTAGTCCTGTATGTGCCAAGATCTAACGAGGAATGGGTGCGAGGTTCAGAGAGCGATCTTAAACCGTGACAAAGTCGTGACATTTCATAAAGTCTACAGATCCATCGGTTTTGATAAAGATTTTTGGTTTCCACCGTTGGACGACAGTAGCTACGTGTATTAACAGAAGACTGAATGTTGTTTCTTGAGGCCATCACGGGACCTGAAGCCTGGTGCTACGCAGAGGATACATAGTGTGGTCTATTTTAAGTGTTAACAGTGTGAACAAATCAAAGGGTTCACATGGGAGATCTAATTCATTTCATCGTGTCAAGCTTTCTCCGTTTTACTGCTTCAACATTTGAATCAAACTTGTTTGGCTGGTCCCAGCAAAAACAGTTCTACTCCTCATCGCCAAACTTTTGTATTACTGCTAAATGAGATGTTATTTTTAAAATAATTTTTACATTATTGGACAGTGCAGACGGACTGAAAACAAGGGAGAGAAACACAGAGGAGGGAGTTTGTGTTTTCAGCATTGTGAGAATGTGAAGGGTAAATTAGCCCACAGAGCCGGCGAGGAGCTCAAACTTCATTCAAGGTACTCAATCCGTGCTCATCTTCCCGAGCTCAGCTGACTTACAAACGCATCCAACCGGTCCCATTTAACCATTAACCCCAGTTTGCAATGGAGCCAGCGCTTGTTGAGACTCTTTCATGGCAGGAGCCGATCACCTCGCTCCATCCAGCTCCTTTATAAACCAATCACATTTTCTAAAGACCCTCATTATCCTCCTGCTGCTCAGTCACTCCATGTAATGTTACTACCAGCAAATTGAACCGTTTGATAGGAAAGCTTGTTTTTTTTCTCCACATGCTAGCACTCTCTCTCTGTCGGCTTAGCAAATGAGGCCAGACGGGGAGAAGTGTGTGTAAGAGTGTTTATTGAAAGACTTGAGAATGCCGAGTCCTGATGCACGCTTATATGTAGAGCTTGCACGCTGCCACTGTTACCATAGCATTTATTTGTTTGTCTCCAATGTGCTCTAACCTTGCTACCAATTTTTTTTTTCTGACATTTTTTCTTTTCTTTTTTTTTGGGATGGGGGTGGGCGGGGTTGCATTTGCACTAATGTCATTTATACTAGCAACGCTCCAAAGCTGTTCTGTGGCTGTCAGCAACCAAATACCCTCTGATGTGTTTGTGTACGAGGAAACAGCCCACTCTATCTGTGTGTAATGTATATAAATGTTGCTCTGTATGGCATCTAAAGTATATTAAACCAGAGGAGTGTCGATATATAAATACGATCAGGGGCTCGGTTTCTCCAAAGCTTCCCGGTGGTTTGGTGTTCTTTGTCACTTTACATGCCTGTGAACAAAGACATTGGCTGAGAAGCTTGCGGGGAAACCAGCCCTCTGATCTTGCGAGACCAGCCAGTGTTACTGCGCCTCCGGTCTGTATGAAGCGCCCTCGAGCTGGTGTGATCACTCCGGTGCCCTCTACTGTTAGGAGTGGGATCAGCACGGCGCGGACGGACAGGGGGCGCATTAGTTAACCCTCAACAGTATTACTTACTACCACTATAACTAAAGGTCTTATTACTATGAATGACTTTATTGTTGATATTGGAAAGCGTTGGCCGCAGGGCTGAGAATGAATACATAATCAATGTAGGATCAAACCGGGCCAACGCTCTTTAACTGTGTTTATTTTCTTTTTTAAGAGATGAAATGTAGAGTTTGATGTATTTTGCACATGTTCCTCTGAAAGGTGAACATAAGGACTTTCTGTATTCATTCTCATTTTTATTATCAGCTCCATTCCTTCGACTTTGATGTAAAGCAAAGCACTTGAAATGGTTACAAAGATTTAAACGGCCTCACACACACGGTTGAATTTTCATTGTGGAGCATTTGAACTGTGTCGAGCAGAGCGATCACCTGCAAATGCTCCACAAGGTGAGAGTCATCATTGGCAACTGTATGTGAACCTGCAGTGCAGTATCAAGTGATGAATAAGTGGCAGAGGAGCCTGTGAGCTGTTGATTCCACATGTATTTGCTTAGTTTATACTCCATGTTGGAGAAATTGCAGTTGTTGCGGTCACTCTCCAAGCTACATATGAACTGTGACATATCTTTTCATACTGTCTGGGACAGTTTAGCATCAAATATCTTCAATTTAAGCTCAATATATATTTAATATCTGACTAGATAACCATAGAAAGCTTGTGGAAGTTACATTTTGCACAGCTTTTCAATCTTTAAATGCATTTTTTTTGCATTGCAGTGCATCTCTGGTATTTCAGCTGTCGGATTGACTTCATGTAAAATGCATCAATGACTGTTTAGACAAGTTGTCTGTGAGCTATTGTGCCAAGCAAATGCATGAACTCTTAAATTCTGCTCCACATATTGAGCAACATTAATTTAATTTACGCAGCAGCTCCTCCTGTCAGCTGTGAGTTAGCGTGTTAAGATTGTAAAATGGTACATTTGCCATCAATCCATGTCAGTTAACACAAGGGCTATCAAAGTTAACGCATTAGTAATGTGTTAACTAATGCTTGAGTTTGCCATTTTACGATTTGAGCATATTTTTATGCTAAATGCAGTACCTGTGAGGGTTTCTGGACAGTATTTGTCGTTTTGTGTTATATGATTTCAAATATTTCATAAATTTGCATAAAGCAGCATATTTTGCAGCATATTTGCCCACTTGATAAGAGTAGTAAATACTTGACAAATCTCCCTTTAAGGTACATTTTGAACAGATACAAAATGTGATTAATTTGCGATTAACTATTTTAATGGATTGACAGCCCTAGTTAACACATAAGTAATATTAAATTACTGCTCTTGATTGACTTGCTGGTAGAATAACACTATAAAAACAAGCCAAAGTAACCAGGATTAATTATGAACACCTATAGTTGAAATCAATCCCTCATCTGAAATCCAGATGTTTCTTTGACAATACTTTGCAAAATCATTACTGTATAACACTGAACATGTAAGCAAATATTCTGATGGAATAGATAGCTGCCACAGAGCACTCTGAACACATATTTCTTTTCTGAATGCATTTTTAATGAGCATTTTAGAAAAGAACTGCACTGCTGTCCAATGCTATTGCCTCTGACTAACAGATGTTCATGTTCAGGGCAGTTCTGACCGACACGCCCCGACAGAGATTTGTTAATTTTTGTGTCTTCTTCTGTCTCATAAGTTTTTCCACACACACACATTTAGGACCTGCTCTGTAAGACTCTGAATGCCAGTCGTATTCTGTTAAAAAGCTCCACGGTTGGTTTTGGACTTGCCTTGGTTATTTTACAAAAATTGAATGTCAGAAATAAAATGAACCATCCACTCTGGACTCGGCCTTTTTTTATTATTTGGATTTACAGTAGCCAATAGTATGTTATTGTATGTACATGTAATAGTTCAGTATAGCACTTTTGTAGACATGTAAAGTGGTAAGTATTTTTGTTATTATTAGTCATAACAGTAGCAGGCCTAGTATTTAAATTTAAGAAAGATTACATAAATATTTTGCATCATCATACCATTAATTTAAAAAGTTAATAGCATTTGAATGATTTTTACACTATTTTATTCAGAATGATTTAATATTTGATCATTTCTCCATCAGGTTTGGTCTGGTGGAGCGTCAGTGAGCTGTAGTTGGACGGGTCAGACACATGATGGCGGTGTTGTGTCGTTTTTAGACTGAGTGGGACATAATCCAGGAGCCCACTGGTGAGAGACACACACACACACACACACACACACACACACACACACACACACACACACACACACACACACACACACACACACACACACACACACACACACACACACACAACGAGGACTATTTCTGTCCCAGTACTGTAGGGACTCACTGTGCACAACAGTGAGTTTGTAGTGGTTTTATATCGTGTTTCTCTTTAATCTGCCATGTTGTTCCTCTTCTTCAAGGCTACTGTTGGGCACCTGTATTATTCCTTAGTTATGCTTCCTTTTTTTATTATTTCTTATGATATAATCTCGCTTTTGAAATCTCCAATACAACACTTAAATATCCATGTAGATTAAAGGATATATATGATGCTCAATTCAGCTTTAACGTGACATTTTTAATGCTCATTGTACATTTGAGTATTCTCACATCCTCTTATATACTGTAGGGAAATCCTGTAGGATCTTAGATGCACCTCTGGTGTTCAGTCTGACCTGATGGGACTTAAATGAACACATTTTCCCTTTCTGGGTGTTCTACAACACTTCGCCTCTGTCTCATTGAGAACTGTCAGCTTTATAGTTTCTGTCTCAACCACACTCCATCTGTATTCTATGTTTATAATTTAGTTTTTTTTATACTATAGTAGTCGGGTATATTTATAGTGTATTCCAATATTCTTTATATTTTTATATATTTCTCATTTTATTTAATGTTCCTGTGCATTGCCTTTATAACCTGCTGCTGTAATGCAATACTTTACCAATTTGGGATCAATAAAGTACATCTATCTATCTATCTATCTATCTATCTATCTATCTAATCTAATCCATTTCTAACAGTTTAGCAGACAGCTTGGATGTTTTGAGTAATTCTAAAATCATGCTTTTATTTTTAACTTTTTGACACTTTCTCATTTTCATTAGATTAAATTCCAAGCATTCTATTTTAAACACCATTTATGAGAGCTGACATAAAGGCAGATATAAATATGTTCTTTCATATATATATTTTTTAATAAACTGATACAAAAAGCTTTCAGCCTGATCGATCCTAAACACCAGAGCCTCTTCTTAACCCTCCTCCATTCACATATATTTAGTTCCTCATGCTGTGAATCTTATATATACGGGCTTATATATCTGCCACTGTCTCTGTCTCTATAAGCAGGAAAACTGGAGCATAAAAGACTCTTATTCTCCATAATCAAGGTCAAGAGCGTTTTTCAATAACCTTTGGGAATTAAACGCTGGAGCGGCGCCAGCTCGCCCTGCCAATCATTCCTCACAGCCAGCTGAATAATACACAAAGTTTCTGACCTTTTGCACCTCCACAGATCAATACGCTGCGTGGCTTTATTTTATTTTATTAAAAAAAGAAAAGAAAGAATTATCTATTAATATTTAGTTTGGATCCCCTCTCTGCGGTGAGAGATAAATAGTTTGAAATAACAGATGGCGCTGGAGGGGAGAGACAAAGCGGGCAAATCTGGTAGCAATTATCCTCAATTATGTTCATTGTTATTTTGAGCTAATTATTGTTATTGTCACTTTTGTTTGCGAGTCTTGCGGCGCTATAGCCCGCAATAAGCAGGCCCGAGAAAGACAATGGGGAGCAGGGATATGTTGTGACGATGAAATATGGCTTTTATAATTGAGCCTATAACCAGTTGGTCTAAATAAAACTTAGATCTAAATGTACAGACTTGAGGTTTCATATCAGATTAACCAAATGTCCCTTCTGTTTGATAAGCAGAAATTCCATTTTTTATTACACTTTTAATCAGTAAAACATAGGTTTTAATTTGGTTAATATAATGTGTGCTATATTTAGAAATAAAATATTAGAAATAAGCAAATAATATTTCCATGCCTTCAATCAAAGAAATTCAGAAGTTTCTTTTTTTTTTAATTATTGAATATTTCCACGATGCTCTGTGTGCGCAAAGGTCCTGCAGCCAAAACGTGTCCATGCCAAGTGCCACTACTTATCCCAACATCAGTCAGTGTTGTGTTGCGCAAAATAAGAGACGTTTCTGCAAAAAAAAAAAAAGGAGTCCCTTTAACAAGGACAGAAAGGGTTCCTGGACAGGACAGAGGACAGAGGGGCGTCTCGTCCTCTCCTCTCCACTTCTCTTTTCCCCTCCTCTCCCTTCCTCTCCCTTCCTCTCCTCTCCTCTCCTCTCTTCTCCTCCTCTCCTCTCCTCTCCTCTCCTCTCCTCTCTTCTCCTCCTCTCCTCTCCTCTCCTCTCCTTACCTCTCCTCTCCCTTCTCCTCTCCCCTCCTCTCCTCTCCTCTCCTCTCCTCTCCTCTCCTTACCTCTCCTCTCCCTTCTCCTCTCCTCTCCTCTCCTCTCCTCTCCTCTCCTTACCTCTCCTCTCCCTTCTCCTCTCCTCTCCTCTCCTCTCCTCTCCTCTCCTCTCCTCTCCTCTCCTCTCCTCCTGTTTCCTCTCCTCTCCTCTCCTCTCCTCTCCTGTCCTCTCCTCTCCTCTCCTCCTGTTTCCTCTCCTCTCTCCTTTCCCCTCCTCTCCTCTCCTCTCCTCTCTACTCCTCTCCTCTCCTCCTGTTTCCTCTCCTCTCTTCTCCTCTTCTCTCCTCTCCTCTCCTCCTGTTTCCTCTCCTCTCCTCTCCTCTTCTCTCTCCCCTCTCCTCTCTCCCATCTCCTATCTCCTCTCCTCTCCTCTCCTCTGCTCTCCTTTCCTCTCCTCTCTCCCCTCTCCTCTCCTTTTCCTCTCCTCTCTCCCCTCTCCCCTACCCTCCTCTCCTCTCCTCTCCTCTCCTCTCCTCCTGTTTCCTCTCCTCTCCTCTCCTCTCCTCTTTCTCCCTTCCTCTCACCTCCTCTCCTCCTCTCCTCTCCTCTCCCCTTTCCCTCTCCCCTCCTCTCCTCTCCTCTCCCCTCCCGTCCTCTCCTCTCCTCTCCCCTCCTCTCCTCTCCTCTCCTCTCCCCTCCCGTCCTCTCCTCTCCTCTCCTCTCCTCTCCTCTCCTCTCCTCTCGTCCTGTCCCCTCCCCTCTTTCCTGTCCCATCCTACATCTCTCTCTCTCTCCCCCCGGGGCGGGAGAAGCCCGTGTTTGGTTCTCAGAGAGAGAGAGAAAGAGAGAGAGAGGGAGAGAGAGAGTCCTTTGGGAAGAGTCTCAAAGCGTTTTCCTCAGAGAGGGAGCGGAGTGGCGAGAGGAGAGGAAGAGGAGATCTCATCCGCAGGACGCAGCGCTGCTCCGGACACCACAGACACCAAGAAGAGAAAAAGAGGAAGAAAAGAAGTGTCACATAATGATGACATCTGATCTGGGTGCCAGTTGATCTCTTTTTTTTCTTCTGTCTGACAGCTTCACCTCAAAAGCGCACCAGGAGTGACTTTTTAAACAGCTTTTCCACACTGCGTCCAGGCGATTTAAATCCACGTTTGGACATTTTTGGATCTGATATGATTTCCCTTCCGTTTTAGCACACACACTTTCTCACGAGGGACTATATATTAACAGGAATAATCAGCTTGATTTTTTGGAAAACGCGCCGCAGCAGCAGCAAAAAGAGCGCAACCACGTTGCTCCTCTTGAACCAGAGTGAAGGATCTACAGGAGAAACAAGTGCACAGCAAGAAACAGGAGAAACAGCAGCAGGAGGAGAAGAAGAAGCACCACCAGAGCTATACGGAGGTCTGTTCATGTTCGGGATCCAGGAGAGCATCCAGCGGAGCGGCAGCAGCCTGAAGGAGGAGCCGCTGGGAGGCATGAACTCTGTCCGGAGCTGGATGCAGGGGGGAGGCGTGCTGGACGCCAACACGGCCGCCCAAAGGTGAGCTCTACCCGGGGAGGTGGAGGACATGCTGCCAGCCTCTCCTCCATGATGAAGACACGAGGCTGGGGTGATGGAGAGCTGCTGTCCGGAGGAGCAAATCTGGATTTAAACTGTTGCTATAGGATCATTTGGGGAAATTAATAATAGGCAGGATATAAAATTTCACATTGGAACACCCTGTAATCATTTTAAGACTATACTAAAACAGTTAATGGCAACATGTGTTTGTTCTACAGATTTTTTACGCACGTGGATCGTGCACCTTCTGTTCATAGTTGGTTTAATGGGCATGAAGTAAAAATAAATAAGACTATTATTGGGGTTTCAAATAAGGAAAAATATCACTCTTTTCTAAATGGTTTATATTCAAGAGGAGTACGATTTTTAGAGATGTAAAGGTGGATAAATCATGACCTCCTGTCTCAGGTTATCCTGACAAAAAAAACAGCCTCCAACTTAAACACATTTGATTATATTTCAGAAAATCTGTGATTTAAATTTTTTTTTTTTAAATATTTCTATTTCATGAAATACCCTTTCATTATAAATAAAGATCAGTTAGTCAAATCAAGTAACTATAAAAAAAAATGGTGCTTCTTATAGAATAGAATAGAAAGCGTTATTGTCTTTGTATTAAATACAACGAGAATCACAGTTGCCACTTCTGGTCAGTGCTTAAAAACAAACACTTGACAAGACTAAACCAGGCATTGTATTTTATAGATGTTTCTTTTTTTTTACTTCACTACTTCACCTTTTACAAAAAAGTCAAACTTTCTCTACCATCTTTTAACACCGACTCCTCCACGCCTGTGTGTCCGCAGTGGAGTGGGTCTGGCCCGGGCTCACTTTGAGAAGCAGCCGCCCTCCAACCTGCGCAAGTCCAACTTCTTCCACTTCGTCCTGGCTCTGTACGACCGGCAGGGTCAGCCGGTGGAGATCGAGAGGACCAACTTTGTGGGCTTCATCGAGAAGGAGAAGGTCGGTCTTCTGATTATTTATTATGGATATTTAATATGCTGAAAGATAATTTTACTAGATTTTCTAAAAGGCCTGATTATTCCACTGGGTGTTGGATATATTACTGATGTCAATATTTAATGTCACATTTAAACATTTAAGCTACAGTTTCATTATTTTTAATAAAGTTATTTAGTTATTTCAATAAAATATTGCTGCGTTTATTTATTATTATTATTATTATTATTATTATTATTATTATTATTATGGATAAAAGACACAGATGAAACAATCTATTTACATAACAAAACCAAAAAACTTCCTTCGATCCATTTGTGATATTTGACAAATTAAGAAAACAAACTGTGAACATTTAAATCGTTTTTTTTTATTTACAACCACTTGTTCTATACAAACAGCGGCGGGCCAGCCGGTCTCCTCATCAATTATGACACCGTTTAAATAAGCTGAAATATACAGTGTGTGGATTTATTTGCCCTCCAAACACAACCAGTAATTACAGAGGAATTAAAAAGCCACAATAACACCATGATTACGCAGTTTGGAGAGATTACAGGGCTAACCGCTTTAATGTGTCCGCTGCGCACATAAATCACACGTTCAGAATCAGAATCAGAATCAGAATGAGAATCAGAATCACACGTTTACTTAACCTATATGAAGAATTCAATAACTTGGATGTGGGCTACACTTCATACATGTGCAGAGAGGTGCACTGTTAAGAATTTCCCAGTAAAATAACAGTAAAGAACTGGCAGCAGGGTTGCCTTTATGTTACTGTAAAATTAACATTATTATACTGTTGCTGAAATGTACAGCTTTGTACTGTTAATGAAAAATACAGTTTAAACTGTTTTTTTTTAAATTAATTTCATGGTATTTTACAGTTAATTTACTGTTTAAAGATACATTATATGGCTGTTTTTCACCTTTCTTTTACATTATCTTACTGATTTGTTTTAATGCACTATTTAGGTTGTATTTTTTACATACATTTTAATAAACATAATTTTTTGCCTAGATGAATAGACTTAGCAGGTTACAGACATAGGAATAGTCACACTAAATACAATTAAAGGCACTTGTTAAGAAAAAGGCTATAATAGACTTGTTGACACTTTTCCCAAAATGTATGTGTATAACTGGCTACAAGCACAGAATGTAAACCATAACAACATGTGAGTGAAGAACAGAGCTAATTCACTGATTTTCCAATCATGTACAATGTACAAGCCTCACATGTGCAGATCAGGTCCCAGAATTAAAAAAAATACTGCTTGAAACTGTTACTGATGATACTTTAGACAGCTGATCAGCAGTAAAGTGCTGTTTTTTAAGAATGCATTATAGTTCAGTTAGAAAACGGCCTATGAGCGTAATTTAACAGGTTTTCTTTTGTATTAACAGTAAAGCACTGTTTTTACCAATAACAGGTTAATACTGTTGAAATCCTGCTGTAAATTAACAGCAATTGTTTACAGTGTGTTTATTTTAATTAAATTTGTGCTAAATATTTCAATAAATAGCCCAGTGTTTGTTGTTGTGTGTGTTAAGGAGACGACCGGAGAGAAGACCAATAACGGGATTCATTACCGGCTGCAGCTTCTTTACAGTAACGGTGAGTGAGAAACACACACTAAAAAAGTGATTCACAATAAATTTAACCAAATCAAGCTTGTTGTCTCCTGCAAAACATAATAATACACACAGGAATTTTCTTTTATTTAGTATGGAAACAAATGTGCAGCAGAGGGCCAAACAGGCTGCCAGAATTGGTTAATGTCTCAGTGTAGTGTTTCACATTGGTGTAATTTGACCGATTTCTGGATAAATGTCTGTATTTCAGGGCAGCTGTTGCTGGTGATTTACAACAGCTTTATGTCTTCATCACTGTCACTGTCCCTAAATGAGTTAGTCCAGTCTGAAGTGAGCAGTCTGACATGTTGCATGCTGTTGTGGTGGGAGCTGTGGTATTCAGGCACATCAGCTCTGAGGTTAAGACATGTGGACATAATAACTACAATTTCTGAATTAATGATTTTAATATAATTTGTGGAAATGGACAAGTAAGTTGCACATTTTGATATTACAGTGATATTGACTGGACATTTAACATCACCACACTATGAACCATTAACCCTCTGAGACCCACAATAGACCCGTTTCTGTCTTTTTTTAGGCGGGTAAAGGGGGTCTTTAGGGGGAGATAGCAGGTCAGCAGTAGATGTCACATAGGAGTGGTGTACATCATCTGAAAGCTGGGAACCTGAAGATTAATTTGAGACTGTGTAGCACTGTGTGTCAAGTTGTTTTTATTCATAAATCGGAAATAAACATGAATGAATGACTTAATTAATTAATTAATTAAAATGAATTGTAAAAATGTATAAGACCTTAGAAAATGATGATCAAAGTACATGATGGTCTTTCCCATGGTCTATTTTGTTGCAGCAATTTTTTGGGTTGATACCATTTGTTACACAGATTTGGTGCCTAAGTTAAAAATGTTTTTACCAATTGAGAATTGATAAAAATGATCAATAATCCCTCCAAAATACCAAATTAATGGGCATCTAATAGGTGTTTGAATCACAGAGTGTTAAGGTTTAAGAACAGATGGTGTCGTATTTTGTACAAGGCGTTTGAGGCAAATGTGATTATGAGATATCTAAATAAAATTGACTTGACTCAGGCTCAGTTATTACAGGAAAAAAAAAACACTCAACTGTTGTGAAACATACATTTTCACCTCTTCTCTAAGGGTTCCTAAGCCTTTCTTGCTTTTTTTTTTAAAACCCCTTAAAATGAAGCTATGTCAGGTTGCATGTGTAAGTAGTTCAACCAAACATGACTCATTATTTGAGGCCTAAATTAGTAAATAAAATTATTTGATTTTATTAGAAAAAAATGCATTGAATTTTATGTATCAGAAATATGTTTTCTAATGTTCTTGTGACCCCTAAAATTTGGGGAAGCTTCCTGTTGCGTAAGGCAGGAGTCTATCACTTCTTTATGTTTACTTCAGTTGACATATTTTCTAATGCAGTTTTTAAATGTTGTTCTGCTTGTCAAAATCTATGTAAAGTTTATCATTTTCTCTTTTCTTCTGCATCCCAACAGGCATCAGAACGGAGCAGGACTTTTATGTTCGACTCATAGACTCCATGACTAAACAGGTAAACACACACACACACACACACACACACACACACACACACACACTGCTCTCTTGCTGTCACCTCTCCTGTTACCTCTCTGACAACAAGCTGCTCCACTGATCTGCCTGTACTCCGCCGCCCTCCTCTATCTGCATGTACTTGCACACACAAAAACGCATTTATGTGTGTGTTTCTGTGTGTGGGTGTTTCCACAGTGTGTGTGGGTGGGGGCACACACACACACACACACACACACACTGCATGGCTCCAGGCGTTTTTGCCTGTACTTCTCTCGCTGTGATTAGAGCGAGGAGGCGGCGAGCGGTTGTTGAGGAACAGGGGCGTAATTCTGCTGCTCGCAGTAGGAAGTGGAAAGATATAACAGCACCTTTGGGATTTGGTCTGCCGAGGAGCGAGCATTTTCTGATCAGATCCAATTTTTCTGTTAATGTTTGTGTTTTTGTTTATATGTACCTTTATGAGACAGAGAGTGAGCAGCGGGAAGAGTTAGAAGACAGAGAGGCAGACTTAACTACAGATAGGAGACACTTTTAGTGTTTATTCTCAGGTAAACAGTTAGAATGATTTTTTGTTTTTGTACAAGAAACAGAGAGTGATGCTGCGTGTGTGCTCGTACATTTATTTTGTGAAAGCCAATTTGAGTTTTAGACCTTGAGAGTGAGGACATTTTTGGAAAGTGACGACACTAGGGCTGTCAATCTATTAAAATATTTAATCGCGATTAATCACAAATGAACTTGCCCCAGACTGCATGTGATTATCATAAAGTGGGCATGTCTGTAAAGAGGAGACTCGTGGGTACCCATAGAACCCATTTTTAATTCACATATCTTGAGGTCAGAGGTCAAGGGACCCCTTTGAAAATGGCCATGACAGTTTTTCCTTGCCAAAATTTAGCATAAGTTGGAGCCTTATTTAGTCTCCTTTACAACAAGCTAGTATGACATGGTTTACTAGTTTCATATGATGCCAGGATCTTCACTCTAGCTTTAAAATTGAGCCAGCTACAACCTCCAAAAGATGGATTGCGTTAATGTGTTAAAGAAATGTGTTATTATCGCATTAACTTTGACAGCCCTAGTGGACGTCTTTGGACAGACCTCAAAGACCTGTCTGAGGGTTCACACTTGGTTTTAAGGTTCAGCTTAGAATTAGGTTTGTGCATTATGTCAGTGAGTGCCCTCCGAATTATAGAAGTACAGGGTTGTGTGTGTGTGCGTGTGTGGTATGAGGAGCCAAGAACCCGTGTTATGCACTGAATACTTGCTAATTTGACTGCAAGCTCTGATAGAGTCTCACATTGCTGCTGCCACGCTGCAACACACACTGTGTGTGTGTGTGTGTCTGGCAGGCCTAAGGGACCACACTGTTCCCTAATAACACTGTTTAGCTTCAGCTTGGTGGGGTGACAGCCAGCTACACACACACACACACACGCACATACGCAGTCGGCCCTTGCAGTTGAGGTCCAGAGAACAAAGAGGGGGCTCCGAAACACACACACACACACACACACACACACACACACACACACACACAAATACATTTTAATGCTCGGCGTTCGTCAGAAAAATTAAACGGATGATTTTTTTTTATTTTTTTTGCGTACATGAAGAGATTCTAAGTTTGAAAAGGAAAAGTCATTTTTCCTCAAGATGCTGATGCAGGCAGGTGTGTGCTGCACCTGTGGGCAACTGCAGGCAGGTGTGTGTGTGTGTGTGTGTGTATGGTAGTAGGTTTATGTGAGTGAGAAGGAGAGATGAAACGGCGTCTGTAGTTAGTGCTGTATATACGTGTATAGGCACTTAGGCAAAACTGCACATGGAGCAATAAAGCATGCTCACAAGTATGTGTGTGTGTGTGTGTGTGTGTGTGTGTGTGTGTGTGTGTGTGTGCGTGTGCATGTGTTCGTGTATGTGTGTGAGTGAGTCCCAGCGGTAGAGGAATGGAACATTAACAGGTGGTCAAACCAAAACAGCCGTGTGGTTGGCTTAGTTGGTCAGTGATGTCATGGCCACTGTCTCTCTAACCACACACACACACACACACACACACACACACACACACACACACACACACACACACACACACACACTGCTGGTCTGCCACTCACTGTTAGTATAGAGTTTGCATTGGAGTCTATCTAACATTACTTTACTGTTAAAGACACATTGTGATCTAAAACAAAAACACAAGTGTAGCTGCACCAACAACCGAGCTATAAATGTTTTCAGATGCTGTTAAATATTTCTGTTGGACTAAAACAGGCCTGTAGAAAGCTGAAGTGAAACTGGAACATCATCTTCTGATCCAGAAGTAAGAAAACCTACAAAATCACATTTTACATCAAGTTACTACAGATGTGACAGGGAGGGAAAAGCATATTATATAATTACGAAGAAAGACAATATACAACTACAATATATTCTCTTATTATGTACTGAAAAATGAACTTCTATGGCCTCCGCCATTTCTGACAACGTCAACAAACACGTAACAACGCGAGAACTCTGAGCTTTCAGAAACTTTCTACTTAACGAGGTCATGAATACCAAAAGAGGGGGGCGTTCATATGTCAGGCTATTAAATAGCCGTTATCAGTCACTATAAGCCCCATAGATGTGAGTCAGTCGGGCCCTGCTACGACCACAGGTAGGTTTTATCACTTATTCACATGGTAGATCACTGAAAGAAGGTATAAAAGAACAAGACAGCGACCTCCAGTGACCATAGTAACAAAACAAAACACACACAAAACACAAAGTTTTCACCCAGGAGACCAGAGCTTGCATCCCGTGTGAAGCCAACAATGTGTTGTTGTCTTTGTGTTCGTAGTTATTTTAACCCAAAACACAAGTTTTTTCCCTAAACTTAACTAAGCAGGTTTTTTTTTTTGCCTAAACCTAAAGAAGTTGTAGTTCTGTTGCCTAGACCTAAGTAAGTTGTAATGTTTTTACCTAAACCTAAAGAAGTTGTAATTTTATTGCTTAAACTTAACTTAATTTTTTGCCTAAACCTAAAGAAGTTGTATTTTTGGTGCCTAAACCTGAATAAGTTGTATTTTTGTTGCCTAAACCTGAAGAAGTTGTAATTGTGTTGCCTAGACCTAAAGAAGTTGATTTTTTTTTTGCCCAAACCTGAAGAAGTTGTATTTTTGTTGCCTAAGCCTAAAGAAGTTGTATTTTTGTTTCTTAAACCTAAAGAAGTTGTATTTTTGTTGTCTAAACCTAAAGAAGCCTTTTTGTTTGTGTTCAAAACGTGACAATGTTAGAACGTGTTGCTTTTAAGTTTCACTTTTACAAGGTAGTAGGCGTAGTAGGCCCCTATTGACCCACATCTATGGTGCTTAAAGCAACTGATAACGCCTTATTTAATGGCTTGATAACAGTCAAATCGGTTAATCAGTGTTGTGAAGCATGGAAATGCATGTTGTTACTTTTTGTATAGTGTTGAGTATATTACGGCTCTATTAAGCAGTTCTGACTGTGATTCGTCTGCTAGGAAAGTAAAGCCTTCTCCAACGTTTGGCACCTAAAACTGTTTGTGTTATTCTGCTATTTCTGTCAGTCTACCTGCTTTGTGTGAGCGCTGAGAGGGCCAGCACTGATTGTGTTAAATGGAGGAGCAGAGCGCCTCCTAGTCTTCAGAAGCAGAGCGTTGTGAGCGCCGGTTGATCACGACTCTGTCCCGGAGAATAAAGCGTCTGTCACTGCGGCCCTGTCGGATCACTAGCTTCGCTAGTCGACCTGACACTAACGCAGGAGGAAGTGTGCTCCCCTGCTTAACGGCTCCTTGTTTACACGCCGCGCATGTCACGCTACTTCAAAAGGCGGAGGAGAGAGCGGTAGAGATGCTGTATGAAAGGCCCGGTGAGGCAGAGAGAGGGAGGGGAGAGGAAAAGGCAGATGAAAGACGAGAGCAGAGCGAGCTAGGTGACAGAGTGATGAAGACAAACGTGGGCTGGGACGGTAGAAGAAGTTATGGTAGAAGAAGTTACACAAGAGCCAGAAGGAGGATTCGATATTATTTTCAAATCATTGTGTTGGTTTTTTTCCCGGCTGGAGCTGCAGATGTCTCAGGTTGCCGAGCAGGACAGACTAAGTGATATTAGAAACTTTAGACCTCAGTTTTAGTAAATTATTCTGTGATTGATGGCAATGTTTTTCATACCACAGTATTTGAGCAATCATGATGCAGTAAAGGGCACCAATCTTGGCGTCAAAACAAGGCTGGGATTGTTAGTTTTTGACCCAGGTCTGGCACAGAGGGAGACGAGTCAACATAAGGTAAAACAAGGAGTCATTTGGGAAAGGAGTGGATATCATCTATGGCACATCGGAAAAGTGAAAAGTGACCTGCTTACTTAGTTTATCCCTTATCTGTGTAGACAATTATATGTTACCTAAGCCGCGTTGTTAGCACCAGATTTGTTGGTGAAAACCTGACATGATCAGTCTTAAAGGTCCCATATCGTAAAAAGTGAGATTTTCATGTCCTTTATTATAGAGCAGGTTGGTGCTATAGGCTATAAATACTGGGAAAGTATCAAAACGCTCAATCCATGGAGAAATACACAGCCCGTATTCTGAAACTGTGCTTTTGAAACAAGCCGTCAGGATTTCTGTCTATTTGTGATGTCACAAATATACAATATTTAGACCATTTCACAGTTTAACACCACTTCCTAGCATACAGCGAGTGAATGAACTCTGGCGAATGGAGCGTGAAAAATTGTCCAGATATACTACGAGCGCTGTCACTCTATTACATAAAGAGCGATATTGATTAACTGTCACCGTCACGAGGTGCCTGAAACTTTGCATAAATAGAGCCAGGGCGAGCGATTTTTCAAACAAGCGATACGCCACTTTGCCTGTTTGCTGATGCACGGAGAAGTTTAGGACATCTTTGGGAAAAACTAAAACAATGTTTGCTCGTTCGCATCGCGTCCAGTTAGGAAGTAGTCTTAAACGTAAAGATTCTAAGTGTGTTCCAGTTTATTTCCTGTTGCAATGTATATATATATTTAAAATTAATTCAGACTTTGATTCTCACAAACCATCGTTTTGGTCACATGACGTTGGCACGGGTTACCATGGTTACACGTCTCCAACCAGCAAGGAGGCTCTCAGGAAGTGACGACGTAAATTACTGCTCAGTGCGTCCAAAAAGATACATACTACTGTTTATTCACACAAAAGTATGTTGAACGATATTACAACTATTGAGTATGCAGTGCATAGTATGCGATTTCGGACAAAGCCGAAGTAAACATGGACCCAAGCTGTTGCTTAGCAACGCAATTCCGTTGCAATTCTGTTGAAATGTGCTAAAACTTGCGTTCCAGACGGAGGGTAAATACAGGCATATTCAGGCAGACAGTATGAAAATTAAGTTTTTTTTAACAATACAGCATGTAAACATAGTAGAAACATAAAATACAGTATGAACCTGACAATGAACACAATATGGGACCTTTAAGTTCTACAAGATTTTGCTCAAAATAGGGATGTTTTTGCTTATTTCCTCTGTCCTGCTAAAGTTGTGTGTGTGTAGCATATCAGAACTATGAATTCCTCTATATTTTGTGTGGGTTTTTTTTTTTTCAAACAATGTCCGTTGCAGAGGTGAGAGATTTAAGAAACTTTAAAAAAACAAAAAACATAAGGTATATCAGGATTTATCGACCCTCTGTGATTTTGGAGGAAAGCTCAGTTACATCAGACCTAATTCTGTTCAGAAAGATAAATGCATTCACCTGGCTCCAAGGTGTGAAGGTTTTCTAGTGTGTGTGTGTGTGTGTGTGTGTGTGTGCGCGCGCATGTGTTAGAGAGAGAAAGAGAGAACAAAAGAGCAAAAGTGCATAAAAGAGAGAAGACGAGAGAGGTTGAGATGGCAGTGATGCATGTTTGTCCAGGGTAGGAAACAAGTTCAGAGGCAGCTGCCTGGCCCACTCTTTTCCCATGGCACAATGAGCAGGTCTAATCATAGACATAACTATAAAGTGCATGTATTCTTCACAGTTCCCACATTCACATTTGTTTTCATTAAACCATAATCAAAGACATATTACCGTTCAATTTCTGATGGAGAGGGTTTAGAGAAACAGTTTAGCCCATCAGTGGGGTGTTAACAGGAGCTTCTTCGCTCCGGCAGCGGCCAGTTGAAGTATTTTATGGATACCAGTTTATTTTGCTCTCTGGATTGATGAAGTTGCACATCTCTGCCATCATGTCTGTCACCTAGGGCTGTGCGATAATTCAATATGATCTTTTATCATCTTTCAATGGAATCGTATTGTGATTAAATCATATATTGAGATATCGTAATACACAATAACTTTGTCTAAATTGATAATAACAAGCACATACTAACTCAAATTTTTCAGAAAATCGAATCATTTTGCACTAAAGTTCTTAATTAGATAGGAAAACACTTTAAGACTTTTCATTTGTCCAGTATTTAATTCACACAGGAGTATACAAAAAAAAAAAAAAGGGGTTATTTCATGTAGACTATTTATTTCATGAATTACCAGAAAACATGCAATATCGTGATATATATCATTATCGAGATATGAAATTACCTCTATCGGGACAAGATTTTGGCCATATTGCCCAGCCCTACATGTCATCTACAGCTTCTTTTATAGAAATGTTAGGTTAGCACCAGCTCTGTCTCAGAAACAACTCGTACCTGGAGTCCTGGACCATCAGGAGCCCTTCAGGCTCCAGATCCATGTGTCGATACATTTCCTGCAGAGGTCTTTGCAACTAGAATATATGCACATGCATGTAAAATTGTAACTGACAGGGGCCCCGGGCCCTGAAACAAATGGGGGCTCCAGTTCCAGAAAACACAGAGGGTCCTGAATACAACTAGCTATTAGTATGAAACGCTTTAGGCTACAACAATATTGTAATGGAGCCACTGTTGCTGCTCTCCATTAATGCCGCAAAGCTCCGAGCTAGTTTCTGTGGACCGTGTTGGGCTGTAGTTTCTACAAATGAGGGGTTCGGTCTACATCTTGGCTCATGCTGGGGCCCCATGTGGAACATGCTCGCCCTGGGGCACCTGGTGGGACGGTCCAAGCTTAAACATGCAGACAAGATTTTTACAATGTTAGTCTTTAAAAGGCCTCTTCGACTTCTTCACAGAACGTCATCAGCTATCGATTGTTTGAGCCCAATTTTTTTACAAATGTCCAACTTCTCCACTGCAATACAGAGGTGTATTGAAAAGACAAAGACAAATGTAAAAAGATATATATTTTATTGACTCACCTTTCTCTACTTATACTATTTTTTATTATTTTATTGATTCAACTTTCTCTACTTATACTATTTTTTATTATTTTATTGATTCAACTTTCTCTACTTATACTATTTTTTATTATTTTATTTACTCAACTTTCTCTATTTATATTATTTTTCATTATTTTATTGACTCAACTTTCTCTATTTATATTATTTTTCATTATTTTATTGACTCAACTCTCTATACTTATATTATTTATATAGTATATTAGCATGTATGTTATATTTCTCTACTATATTCCTTTTGTGATATTTGGTTATTTCAATCCTGTTTATTTAGCTTGTAAATCATGTTCTTAGGAGGTGTGGTATTGGTTTGGACGGGAATCCTTGCTTGAATTGTACAACACTGAGTTTGTCAATACTTTCTATGTGATATAAATAAAGTTGCTGCGGCAACGAGCCCAGTGCATTCTGGGTGTTGTAGTTTTTCTACTTTTTGAGCGAAAGGGAATACCACAGCCCATTTTTATCTGTTTTCTCTGGACATGTAGCACGAATTTTAAACATATTTGCGTCTTTCTACTGCGTAGACAGCATAGTTTTATGAGAAGACAATGAAATTATGACGTTTAAGTGTCATGGTTGTTGCCAGGCAACTTGTCAGCGGACAGGTGTGAGCGGGAGGGAAACCCCATAGAGTGACGCAATGGGC